>NC_132918.1:42333101-42649435 GCF_047675955.1 Chlorocebus sabaeus
ATGTGAGGGAGTTCTTAAGTGGCCTCTTCACCTTCCCTGAGTAAATGAAGTTATTCTCCCTATGTAAGTTTTTGGTTGCATGTCCTCGTTATTGTTCCTTTTTGGTATCCAGCTTATATAATGTACATCTTTTTCTTCTTTGACTCATGGGGACATTGGTACCCACAAACAGGTGCTATCTACCCTAAATGTCACATCTTTGGTAAAGCCTTCCCAACTTTTCTGAGCCCTTTGACACTTTGGATGTAGGTTTGACACTGTCCTTTTTTTTTTTTTTTTGGAGACAGAGTCTCACTCTACTGCCCAGGCTGGAGTGCAGAGGTGTGATCCTGGCTCACTGTGACCTCTGCTTCCCAGGTTCAAGTGATTCTCGTGCCTCAGCTTCCCTAGTAGCTGGGACTACCAGTGCGTCCCACTATGCCCAGCTAATTTTTGTATTTTTAGTAGAGATGGGGTTTTGCCATGTTGGCCAGGCTGCTCTTGAACTCCTGACCTCAGGTGATCCACCCACCTCGGCCTCCCAAGATGCTGGAATTACAGGCATGATCCACCGCACCCGTCCTTGACACTTTATTGTAATCATCTGTTGACATATCTGTCTTCTCCACTGGTCTGTCAGTTGCTTGTGGGGAGAGCCTGTTTAAAATTTACTAGTGTTTACTTGTTTCCTTGTTTACTGGTGTAGGCCCTGATACATTCCAGGAGGCAGATGATTAAATGTCTCATGAATGAGTGACTGAATGGACAAATGAATGGGTGAGCAGCATACAACTTACAGCTATGAATGCAGCGTATCGAGACTAATTTCTGTGAAATCACGTGTTGCTCCTTGAAGAGTTTCACAGAGAATACTCAGTGTCAACCTGGGCCTCACCTTGGAAAAAAAAACAGAAACAAAAGCAAAACAAAATAAACAGGTAGAAAATTCCTTGGTGCTTTTAGAAACTTGTGGTTTAGAAAACAGAAGATGAAAAGAAGAAATAACAGAAACTAGGGCTAGGCTTTTAGGGAGGTATGACTAGTTCTTCCTCACCCAGAGGATTTCCCTATAGCTTGTAGATTTTCTAGTTCATCTTATTATTGTTTCGGAACTTATGCCAACGTAGAAGTATACATTCATTTATATAAACACATATTCTTTATTAAAAATTAATTAGTCATTAAAGGGTTATGGCTAGCAGTCATTTGTGCCTTAATGTGGATTAATTTACCTATTTGCTATCCTTTTAACCATCTAGTAGAGATCAGCTGGATTTTGCTTAGAAAAAGAATTAGTAATGTAAAGGTTAAGGAACCTCGAAGGTTGAAAAGGGCCTGGGTGAACTCCATAACTGAAATGAGGGCAGAGGTAAATGTTTGGTTCAGCTTGGGAATAAGGGCAGTAAAAAATAGAAGGGAGTACATTTTATGCTGTAGAAGCCCTTGGGTGCCCTGTGCTGTGAGAACAGGGAGGAAATTTTCTTCTCCTTCTTCTCTCTCCTCTTGACTCTACTTTGACAGCACACAACTCATGTGGGTTCCATTAATCCTATGTTTGGAGTGAGTAGAATTTTATTAACTAGTCTCAAACTATAACTAGCATTCATAATACAATTTCTGTGGGAAAAAGTCTGCCTTTGTGACGATCAATTTATAAGCATAGTTCTGTACTCCAACTCCTTCACAAGCTATCAACCTTTTTTTTCAGTTACCATTGATTCATACTGACTGGTATTTAATATATAAAAGGTTGCTTTGAACAGCTAGGGGATCATCCCTGGAAACTTTGGTGAGTTATTATTACCTCAATGAGAATTCACTTGAAAGAATCTGGACATAGCATGGAATATACCAATTAGAAGAACATTTTACATAAATGTTTGTATAATTACCAGGACTCCCCACCCAATAAGGAAACAAATTTTTTCATACTCGAGGGTAGAGGAAAAAGGGAGAAGAATTTTAGGCGATAGAAACATTAGAAGGAAGCACAAGGAAGGAGCAAGGCAAATAGCACATTCAGTGGGTATTCATCAACTCATCATATATTCACTGAACACCTACTATGTGTGGGTGTGCAGGATGCAAGGGGAATAAAGTCACAGTTCTCCTCTAGGAGTCTGCCTGGGGGGACAGGAGCCTTAAAGGCAGTATTATCTCTAGTGTGTTGAATGTTATATCAGAGGCATGTGGAATACTCTGTGTTTATCACTGACCCAGATTGGTGGAGAGTGTGGGGTTTGGGGGAAGGATGGCGAGAGGGCAGTGGGGGTGGGGAGAGGGATCAGGAGATGGCACCTGGAAACTAGCCAAGGTGGAGTAGAGATGGTGTCATTGCTTGAACTTTCCCCTCCTTACTAATGCCTGCAGCATCATCTGTGGGAAACAGCTCTCATAAATTAATAGATATTGCACAACCCTCTTGGGGGTGTGGGATCTGGATGTGCACTGGGTATTTCTAGATGGGAGGGTGACATAGGTCATTTCCCAGTCTGCACTTCTGCTACTGATAAACTTCCCTCGAGAAATTTGTTTCTAAGGAAAGAAATAAATATGGGACTTTTGTGATTGGCAGTTACTTTAGATTGATGATAAATGACTGGGAAACAGTGGGGCTCTTTTTTCTTTGAAGCTGAACAGATGCTGGTTTGGTGGGAAGTCAAAGGAGAGAGAGATGTGATTGACTAGAAAAACCAAATTTGTGGGATCTAGAAAGCAGCTATGTTTCAGTCACATCTTGCTTTTTTTCCCAGAAGAGTTATAGGCAGGTAGAACACTGATTAAAAACAAAGGAGGATCCACCTCTTCCTATTTTTCCTATTTTTGGTCTTACTATTCCTTTTATCCAAGCTCTGTGGCTTGCATGAATTCCATAGCACCATTTCCCCTTAGGGAAAGGAAGATGCATTTGGGGTTGGAAGACTTGAAATGGAATCTTCCTTTGCCACGTACGCATCTGTGTGGCTCTGGCTAAGTCATCCAATTTCTCTGAAAATGACCCTCAGTTTTTTTTTTTTTTTTCATCTGTAGGAAACAAGAACAGTGATATTTATTGCACATGATCTTTGTAGGAATAAAGTGAGATAATGTGAAAGCACTTGGTATATCTTTCAAATAGTGCTTAATGAATATGTTTTACTCGAATCTTTACTAGTATTTTTTGAATGCAAGGCAAACATTGACTCAGAACAGCCATGGGTTAAGAAAGCATGAGAGTAAAGAAAAGTGTTTATCATAGGTAAGTTCCTTCCGTTGCCATTAAAAGTCTAAAAATTCCAGGCTGCTGTTCTTTTGAAGTATGAGTAAAAAATAATCTTAAGCAGCTGAATAAATTTGCCGTGAGTCAGGTGGGAACCTAAGTCTGTGGCAAACATAGGTGTTGGCTCATTGTGGCCAAACCACATTTATTTAACAATTGCTTTTGTAAGAGTTACCTTACATCCTTCAACAGCTTTCCTGGTTCTTAAAGCATAAGAACGAAGATTTTCTTTACTATTTTTATTGTAAGAATGCTTTCCCAAGACTTTTGATTAGAATATTAATACCTTCTTAAGCTTTTAGGCAAGCCAAAACCAATCTAATTAAATTGTTCATTACAAGCTCTTTTTAAAACTAGTTTGCAATCTAAAGAAAAAAAAAATTCCCCATAGTGTCCTATGATAATAAAGAGAGAACTAAAAGACCAAGTAATTATACTTTGGAATAATCTTCTATCAAAGTATCTCTCTCAAGCATCAAAAAGAGTAGGCCAGTGTTTGTAAGCCATTTGCTTATAGTGCTGGACAGCTCAGTAAACCATCCTGTTCAATAAACCATTGTCTTTATTGTTCCTATTTTATAATTCAGACGTAGAAAACAACTGTTTCTGCTCTTATATTGCTTCCCCTGACCCCAGCTGCCAAGTAAGGCCACAGGAAATAACTGTTAGGTATTCACTTGTGAATTCATTGACTCATAGAAATTGGCACTAATATTTTAGGGTTTTCACTCGTTTCTTTTTCAGATCTACTTGTTCTTATTTCTTAGCCCTCTGTTCCTATTTTACGAAGTCTACTTTTTATTTTCCTTAACATTTTCAATATCTGTCTGTTAAGAGCCCCTACCCAATTGCTTTACTATTTATAGTTCCTCCAGTATAAATTCTGTTTATTGCACCTATGGACACTTGTTTCTTGATAATGGACTTCCGCTTGGGTTTTGTAATCTTTGACTGTGTTCATTTTTGGTGGGAATTAACTTGCTTGGGAAGACTGAGTGTTGGGATGATGGTGGCCTATGAAACTTCAGCTTGGGGGTACAGCACTCCCTTGATCTGGAAGAGTTTTTAATGCTCATTTCTGAGCTTAGTTTTCAACCATATATATATGTTGAATCTATATATATATATATATATATATATATATATTTGCAGATACTATATATTTGTAGTATTTAGTAGCTTAGTATCTATACCACTCTCAAATTCTGTCTAGTCTTCAGAAGTTTTCTAGTCTTTCATCATGAATAGGCAGTGATTTTTCAGTTCCTGGCTTTAATCGGGAAACACAGCTTATATTGCTTTCAGTACATGTGCCTGGTGGTCCTGACTTTCACACTGCCAAAGTCACTGGAACTTTATCTTAGCTGTGTATCTAGTGTTAGTCCTGATCTGGCCCAATGTGGTCTTAACTTTTATTCAGACCTGTGATCTGGCATTTTGTATTTAAGACAGGAAAGGCAGTTTCCATGCCTGCTTCATCCATTTCATCTCTACTGAGGTTGCCCTATATGTTATTTGAAGGTGATAATTTCCAAATAAGTTGCTTAAACCTAATAGCTTTGGATTATAGTCACGGCTTTTGATGAAGTATTTGAGCCTTTACAGGTTATATTTACCTCCATACAGGAATCCTGGCAGCCACGAAGAGGTAAGCATGGCAGACCACCTGGCACCATGGGGCAAGAGACAAGTATTGCTTTTAAGTCAGTTGCATGGGAGAATGCCATGCTCTTGGTTGGCAATCCTAGCCTAACTTCATGTTAAATGATTTATTTGGAGATGATTTTGTCCACCCCTGCAATTTCTGAGTGAATAGTTCTCAATGTAAAACATTTTATTAAAATTACTAATATCATTCTAATTAAGTATTTAAGATCCAGTCTCCTCAAACTTAATAAATGACTCTCTGATATGTGTACATGGTAAATAGTGACTTCTGGTCCTCTTCCCAAGTTGATATCATCCACTGTCGTCTGACCTCACAAGAAATAAAAACAAGGCAAGCTGCTTTATTAATTCTACATGTACCAATTGTGACTAACTGTAGAGACAGTGGTGAAATGTTCCATCATTTCCAACTAGCCCTCCCCTTTGTTTCATCCAAAATAACTAAGAACCCAAAGAACCCAGTTTTATGAAAGGAAATTCAGAAACTTTATAATTTATAATAAAATTTATATTCAGGATATGAATTACAATGAAAGTAAAATGTTAATCCCACATTTTAGCTTCTTGGGAATTATTCAAGACTACCGTCTGATAATGAAACTCTAAACTACAATTTAACTTCTCTAAACTCTAAAAGTTCCTACTTACTATAAATTAAACAACTCAGTTGTGATGAATGTCCCAATCCCTCCCACCCACATCACTATCCCAAATTCTTAGCTGTTTTTGTTGTTTTTATTTTATTCCAAAAAGTAAACAGGTACCAATGAAAGATACATGATCAAGTCTAATTCACATGCTTTAAACATCTTTCTTCGACATGTTGGTGTTAGTAGAAAATACTCTTATGTTAAATATGAAAGGCCATGAATGGCTTTCCAGGGTGTCTGGAGAGAGGAGACTCCAGAGACTAGGAGAAAAAGAACATAAAACCTAACCTGGAAGAAGGCCTGTAAGTAAATGAACCTCTGTCCTCTTACACTTCTAAATTCTTCAAACTTATAGACTCAGAATTTTCTCACAAGAATTATCGCCACATTTCAATGGGTTAGTATCTTGGCCATCATGGGGAGGAAACATCATTTTTAATAATATGGCTCTTGGAGACTACTCACAAGCTTTTCTTTTCAACAGAGAAAAGGGCAGCACCAATGTGGGCTTAGTCAATAACAGTTGCTTCATCCAACTTCTGAACAAAACCACAAATTTTGTATATGAAGCCACCTCACTTTTATTTCTCTGAAACTTTAATTCAGCAGCAGCAACTGTTTATCTCATTTCAAATTCCATTTTAAGGAGTGTGAGGAAAGTTACTGGGCAGAAAAATAGCTACTAATTAATTTGCACCCTTAAGAAATTATGATAATATTAGAGAATTTATATGTATTATGAGTTTTATGTTAGGATTATTGGCCACATGACAATTCATTTTAGATTAAAGCTTTTAACATGATACAAGCCACATAACCATAAATTTTAAATGAAGCTAGAATATTCGATATACTGTACATGTTTCTCCAAATTGCTGAATGTTCTGATTGCAGAAGAAATATTCTTTAATGATAGTCTGCAAATTGGTGGAAAATGTGGGAGCAGACTGAGGTTCTAATTTTAGCTTCTCCACTCACTAGCTGGGTGACCCTGAAGCAATCATTTAGCTTCCCTAGACCCCTGTATCCTCAGGGAGTTGGTTATACTCTTAAAAAAAATTTCCGAAGCATGAATTTTTATGATCCTTCCTTTGAATAGGTATGCATCTTTTGAAGAGAAGGGCAAAATTGCTTGACAAGTAGAATAATAACAATTTCAAGAATTATAACAAGGCAGTTAATTAATGCTATCATATATTGTTAAATCAGCTCTCTATATAGATATTTTTAATCCCACACTGATTTAATAATATTCTATATTAAACACAAGAACTTTTTGTATTAAACCAACAAGGTGAAAAAAATTTACTGTTTACTCAAGATGAATAAAGAAACTCAACATAAGATGATCATAGTCACAGGTTTTTTTTTCTTTCTTTTAAAAAATTAACTACTACTCAAAGAAATATTTTCCAGGCACATTTGGATAGCTGATTGTGGTCCTAGACTAATGAGGTCAATGTTACGAGTTTGGGCCCTATCTGGACTTGTTTGTTTCATTCCATTTATGGCCAAAAGCTGTAAGCCTTTCAGACATCCCTTATGTTATTTATTGACACTACCAGGTCAAACAATACAGTTTGGAACATGGTTGAAAATCAAAACTAAAAGCTTGCCATGAAGTTAGAGAGTTAAGATTACATGATCCTGTGAAGAGGGGAGCACAATGTGACACTGTTAAAATACCATAGAAAATCAACCTATTCTCAAATTCTTTGTAAGAAAATACAACTTTTTAAAATTTAGCAATTAGTTAATGTGGTCTAATTGCCCAGATAAAAACACAGAGGTGAGGGCAGAGTATTACAAGAGAACTTCAAGAGAAGGTTTCAACATTCTGGAGAGTTAAAGGGCCTCTGTTCTAAGAAAACTAAAGCTGTAAGGGTCATGTTTGATTTTATCCCATAGTTTCCTTTTCTTCAAACATAGTTTTGTATGCATTATAGTTCTTTACTTTTTATTTATTTATTTATTTTTTAACAAAAAAATGCTGTAAAAATTGAGGAATAGCAGAACAGCCTGGAAGAGAAAGCCCTGGACTGCTGTCCTGGCAAAGAGTCTGCTCTGCCATGACCGGTAACACAATCTAATATTTCACTTTGTTTTCCTTTAAATAGTGCAAGATATTTAGAATGGGAATACCAACACCTGTTCTCACCTTTATTTCATGGACTGCTAAAAAAAAAAAGTAAGTTCTTTGGAAGACATAAAAGCATTTTTAAAATGTAATTGTTCTATAATACAAGGGTAAGTAAAACGAATTAAATAAAGCTCAGACTTTCAAAATATTACTAAATTTTTTTATTCGGAAGTTCAGCAGAAATATTTTTCATTATTATAATAATGCTTTTATTTGAAGAATTATAACAAGGCACTTGATTAACCCTGAAAGAAAAGTAAAATAGTAGATACTGGATTGCTTCTACATTTAATACTTGTGGCAGCAAATGTTTGGGTACAAACTGACCCCTTAGGGCAAATCTGATCAACGTATATATTTTCTTTAGTCCTCAGTATTACAGCTTTTGGGACTTGAATTTTCTGTAGTTCACTAATACCCCTCTATTTTATGGTTCTGTAGTTCAGTGCTGTCTAAAAGAAACAGAAAGTGAGACACATATATAATTGTAATTTTTCTATTAAAAACATTTAAAATGTAAAAAGAAACAGGTAAAATTAATTTTGATAAAATATGTAATCCAATATATCCAAACGATTGTCATTTCAACATGTAATCCATATAAAATTATTAAGATATTTTACAGTTTTTGTACTATGTCTTCAAAACCCAGGGTATAATGTATGCTTCCAGGACACCTCAGTTACACTAGCCACGTTTCAAGTGCTCATCACTCTGGGGCTGGCTGCTGTATTGGAAGCACAGTGTAGGTGCTTTTACTCACAGAAGTCCCCTAGTTGGCCCCTCTAGCAATGGTTCTGAAAGTGTGGTCCCTGTAACAACATCAGCATCACCCAGGAATTTGTTAGAGATGCAAATCTCTGGCCCCACCACAGACCTACTGAATCAGAAACTCTGTGGGTGGGGTCCAGCAAGCTGTGTTTAATGAGCCCTCCAGGTAATTCTGATACACACTAATATTTGAAAAGCACTGCCCTGTAGGCAACTTCATTTGCAACTCTGGCTTAAATGCTGATAATCCTGATTAACAGGCAAAACCAAATCCAACAAACAACAAAAGTACCCTCAGCTAAAATGTTTTCATTTAACGTTTATGAAGCATCAAAAACTGAATATGAGAAACTTACTCATTAAACTGCATATTTCTATTACACATTCAGGACTGGCGTAAAGTGTGCCCAGCAGGATGTCATCTAGTAAAATCCCCTTTGCACCTGCTCACAGATATCTGAAATTCCTATAATTCAGGTAGGGTGGAATACCCACCTTCATACCTTCTCAGGCAGAACTAAGATCTACCTGAGTTGAAACACAATGGCTCAGGTGAGAACCAGAGTTAAGCCAGTGGGAAGAGCATAGTGATGGGAGCCAAAAGTTCTCAATCAAGCACATGATTTACCTCCTATGACCTGTGGAGCCTTTGGCTTGTCACTTGACTTGTGATTCACTTTCTTCATCTGGAAAATGATGATGACAATAATAATGTTCAGGATGAGGATGATGAAGTAGCAAGCATGTGTCCAGTTTGGTGCAAAACACTGCTGGAAACACCGAATGAGCTCATGGGTCTGGAGGTGCTCTGAGACCCTAGAACTTTGGGACTTTTGTTGGTATTATTAGGTTCACACTGTGGTGTAAATGACTAATTTAATTTTTTTTTCCCTGTGAGCAAATTTGGATAAGAGAATTTGGGAAACTGCACGTGGTGCTAGAAGTGGAAGAAACTAAAGTAGGAGCAAGGGGTGGAAAGACTCAGAGAGGGGAGGCTGAAAGGCACTGCTGAGAGGCTGCTTGGACCAGACTGTTTTGCAAGCTCTGAGGATTCCTTTTGAGTATTACATAATTTTTAAACATAAATTACAGTGATATTACATCACTGTAATAAAAATATTTAGACCATTCTATCTACTATTATCTACCACTCCATTTCTTTTCTATGTTAGGCTACTTGCGTTTTCTAATTAAATAGCCTGTGATAAGAGACACCGATGCCAGGCCAATAAAAGGTAAACAACACTTTGGCAACTGAAAAATAAGATGAGCTACTGGTGACTGCTGCTTCCTGTGAAAACTTCATTAGCAATAAATGAGTTACCAGATGTCACACATCAGATTTGAAATTAAAATATATTCCCAGTAGTTGTGTGCTGTCTGAGCAGAAGCTAAAAATGAACTCTTTCCAAGAGAATTACATAAAATAATGCACCAGTTTTTGCCTTCTGATTGTTTGTTCCGCCTCTAAATGTAAAATAAAATGCACCTCCTGGGTTGTGAAGTGGAAATATAGCATTTCTGCATAGAAGGCTATGTAGGGAAGTGGCACATTACTCATATAGCAGTAACTCCTTAAGGACAGGAGAATTTTTTTAACATCCTGTGCCATACCAAGACTATCATCTCCTCTTGTTTTTAACTTTGCCATTGCAAATTCTCCTTTTCTTACCTTCACATTCAGCATGTGACTTCTGCTTTTATTACCAGCAACAAAACTGTTCGAGTCAGAAACTGTCAATGTTGACTCCACTCGTCCCGAATGCTGCTACAACAACCCTGTTAGAGCTTTTCTTTCTTCAGGAGATACTAAAACTCTCCTCTGGTTCTTCCAGCTAGCTAAGCTGAGACTCTCCTTGTTCTCAAAGTTACAAGTCTCCAATCCAAAAGTAATTGTGGTTAGGGAAGGAACCCCACAGCAGGAAATAGAAGAATACAATTTCATTTGAGCCAGCAGAAATTTCAGATAAGCCAGTGTGATAGAAATATCTAACACTCTCTAGTTTTTATAAACAAATAATTTTGGCTGAACTTCTTCAGCCCAGTTCGTTTGCAGTTCCAAAATTTTTGCGGTTACTAGTTCCAGCTGAAGATCATGGTCACTTGAAATCATTTGTTTATTTTTTTCTCCTCAGTTAATTTTCGTTCTTATCTCCTGCCAGGTAGGTGAAGCTTATAAATCAAATTAAGAGGGTAAAGGTGAATTATCATTCTCAATCCACCTCTTGGAGAAATATTTACATGGAATTTCTCTATACGTAGAAATTCCCTGAAGCATCTAACAGTTTATTTCTGGATCATTAACTACTCATCAGATGCTGGGGATGTGGAAGCTGCTGGCCTTTGGCTTTCACAAGGAAGATGGAGCATTTTTGAGATGATTTCTATCAATGGGGAAAATGTCAATTCAATCTTTTCAGCTTCATAACTTTAGCACAAAATGGCATACAAGTGTTTAAGTTTTTTAATGTACCATTATTTTATACTTTTTTTGGTTTCTGCTGATTAATAGAAAGGACTTATAATAGTGGCTTAATATTAGCAATAGTAACACTGATCACTTATTATTAATTGGATGCTTACTATGTGCCAATTGTTGCATTAATTGCTTTCATTTCTACAAGAGATTTACGAGGGAAGGCATCATTATTCCCATTTCTCAGGTGAAGAAACAGGAATAGAGAGCAGATCCTTACATTTTTGACATTCTGTAAGTAATGGTTTAAGGCTGTATTATTATCATTTTTATTTTTTGGTATGGTCATCTCTTCATACTCCAGTCTAGTGCATCTCAATTAGAGTGATTTTGTACTCCAGGGATATTTGGCAATGTCTGGTGACATTTTTTATTTTCCCAGTGTGGGAGAGGGAGGTGTGGGGGTATTACTAGCATCTAGCAGGCAGACAAGTGATACTGCTAACCATTTTACAATGCATGAGACAGGCTCCCACACCAAAGAATTAATTAATCCAAAATGTCAATAGTGTTGCTACTGAAAAACCCTGCTCTGGTCCCTACTTTTTGTTTTAACCTTTGATAATTTGTATCTCTCACCTTTTATGGAATACATTAACTGTATACTGTATTTTATTGGAGGCTTTTATTTCATGCATTGTATCTTCCCAGGAAAACTACAGATCCCTCACAAAAGATAACATCCTATTGGGTAACCAAAGTCTAAAGCTGTGTTGGGTGCTTAGGGAGAGCTCTCAAACAGGGAGTTTACTAAATATCTGCTGTGTTAGATCATTCTAGAAATTACCCTCTGTAAGCATTTTTCATAACTTCAGGATTCTGCACAGATAGAGCCAAAGAAGGAATTTGAGCTCAGATTCATCATTAGAGTTTCAGGAGATTGATGGATATTGTGGTGGCCCCAAGGTCCGCACTGAAGGGAGGAAGCCACCTAGTCCGGAAGTCAAACCCTGCCCTCTTGTGGTATCACTGCCATAGACACTTCAGGGAATCTGGCGGAGGGTCAGAGGGCATTGATCTGTATCCTTCCGGTCTGAACTGACTGCAATATTTAAGTGTAAATTCAGCTGTACATTCACATTAGGCCTGTTCTTCTTTGTGGAACAGTACATTAAATATAACATATAATCAAGGCTTTCATTAGAAACCAAGTAGAGAGCAGCGAGAAAGAGGACAAACATACCATACCTAGTTACAAACGTTACTTTCTGGAAGTTTGACAATCAGAGAGTTTCACTTACTTAGCTTGATTCTCTGTTACTTGCCTTCTCTACAAAACTGCTTTTCTGACTAATAAAGGCATGGAGTAGTTTTTGTAAGCAAGGAGAAACAATTCAGCGAAACAGCTTTGTAAGGAGCAACATTAATAGACATCTATGCCCAAAATTTGATGCCTGTGGTATTTTCCCTACAAATGTCTTATAGGCTAGTTCAAGGAGAAAAGTACCATAAAGTTTGAAAGACCAGCTAAATCAGTGGAAATTATACTCTCCCCATTTCCCATTAAGAACTCTATTCTCTTACTATGAAAACACCACTGTTCTTTCTTATCTCAGAGTGCAGGCTTTTCTGTATACTGATGCCAAATGGGTAACATTTTAGTGAGACATTTGAAGTTGTGATATGCAACTCGGTGGGGGACAAACAAGGTCATTTAAAAGGTCTCTTCATTGAGAACATCAGAGTTTTCAAAAGATGCACACAGTCTTTCCTGGATAATTGGGGGTAAATGAAGAAAAAGCCCATAAACTACAAAAATTAAAAAAACATTCAGACGGAAACACTCAGAATTAAGAGTGAAAAAATATTATGAATGCTGATGCTAAATCTTAATACATAAAACCGAAGGCAATGAGTAAAAGAGCAAAGTAACTTAAGAAGTTGATGAACATAAATCAGTTGACTGCAGGCCATGCACTCTGGCTCATGCCTGTAATCTCAACACTTTCAGAGGCCAACATGGGCAGATCACAAGGTCAGGAGCTCGAGACCAGCCTGGCCAGCATGGTTAAACCCCGTCTCTACTAAAAATACAAAAATTAGCCAGGCATAGTGGCGTGCACTTGTAATCCCAGCTACTCGGGAGGCTGATGTAGGAGAATCGCTTGAACCCAGGAGGTGGAAGTTGCAGTGAGTTGAGATCACACCACTGCACTCCAGCCTGGGCAACAGAGCGAGACTCCGTCTAAAAAAAAAAAAAAAAAAAATCAGTTGACTGCAGGATTTAGGATTTAGCAAGGGAAAAAATAAACTTAGAACTAGAATTTGGGGATTCTTCTTTGCCTCTCTAGAAATTGAGGTCTTGGACAAATCATTAAATCTTCATTGAACTTTGATCTGACAAATGGAAATGATATTAATACTATGAAGCCTCTACCTTGCCCTTGGAAGAGTGTTTTAAGATTATGTGTACAAAATAATTTCTTCAAAAGACAGTATATTATACCCATTCGGTAAGAATACGCTAGATACAATAAAAACAAGTGTACTAAATAGCTGAAGTGCAAAGCTAATTTATAGACCAAGAGATATATATTCAGCACCTAGAATCTTAAAAAGGACATTAATTTAATTAATGTTAGCAGAGTCTATTATCTGGCTGGCCTCATAGGAAACAAACCAACCTTTGCAGTCTCACAGGTCAGGGTTAAGGACCTGTCTCCGGCCGGGTGTGGTGGCTCACGCCTGTAATCCCAGCACTTTGGGAGGCCGAGACGGGTGGATCACTTGAGGTCAAGAGTTTGAGGCCAGTCTGGCCAACATGGTGAAACCCTGTCTCTACTAAAAATACAAAAATTAGCTGGGCATGGTGGCGGATGTCTGTAATCCCAGCTACTTGGGAGGCTGAGGCAAGAGAATTGCTTGAACCTGGTAGGAGGTGAAGGTTGCAGTGAGCCAAGATCATGCCACTGCACTCCAGCCTGGGCAACAGAATGAGACTCTGTCACAAAAACAATACGAAACAAAAAGAACCTGTCTCCATCTGTAACTAACTTGTAACTGTCCAATTTTCTCACCCTCTTTGAGCCTTAGTCTCCTCATCTTTAAAAAGGGATAAAAACAGACTCTATGCTGTTAATATAAGGTTTAAATAAAAGTTGGGTGGGGGAAAATTGCCATATATTACATAATAAATATTGTAACTACCATTATAAATATTTTCAATATATATCCATATGTCCTCATACATATACTAAGTAAATTGATTCATAAAATTTTACTTTACAGATGCAATTTGTTGCATTATTATATATGGCCAAGAAATTGATTAGAATGAGGTTGGAAGCCCTAATAATACAATAATATATAATGATATAATTTGTTATTAATCCCATAAAGCAATTTAAAGAATTACTTTTGGGGAAGAAGTGAAATAATAAATACATAAAGTACAGATGACTTTAAGTTAACTTTATGATGGAGGAAGAAAACATATCACACTATAGACCTTTGGTTGGTGAATCAAATCTCAACTAATTAAATGACAGAAACTTTTTTCAAAATGCAGGATTCAGAGAAAAATTTTGTTGCCTACAGCTCCCCTAGTATTCATATAAGTCTCTTCTGTGAATTATCTGACTTAACATGTGGTAATTGTTGTTTTTTAATAGGATTTCATGAGTTCACTTTCTAATAATTATACAACACTATGTTGTTTCTGGTAATAACATTTTTGGTATTACTTTATTACTATATAAAATAATGGAAAAACAAATTAGGCTACGTATTTTTTGTACTCAGTATAGAGCAGGCAGATTTGTGAAGTTCATTAGGACTTTGTGAGAATAACATAATATGCTAATAATTTTGGATATTTTGATATGAAAAATATTCCAATTCAGAGAAAATACATTTTTGGAATCAGTCTATTCCAGTAGCTATAGATGTATAAATAAGTCAATGATCAGCTTAGAACCATTCCCTAAATAAATTACATGGTGTCTTTATATCTTATCAGAAACCAGTGTGTTCTCTTTACATAAAAAGTCATTCTTCAACTTACAGACTTTTGGTTTAGGTTTGGAGGGTGGCTTTATCTCCTGTGAGTCAGGAAGTCACAAAAATGTCTACTATAGAAAGAAATTTGTGGGTCAAATTTATTGATTTTCTTCTTCAGAGAAATACAAGAATATATATGTATGCCCTTTGTCCGGTAAACATACACAATTACTATATTATCAAAGATGTTTTGGTTGTCAGGTTATCCAAGTAAAGTCTATTTTAACCTAAAATGTGGTTGAACTACTATTCTCTACAGTCTTTTGTTTTCCTTGTAAGTCAGAGATTCATAGCATTGTTTTGTTGTTATGGTCTCTAGATGTTATACATTCCAGGGTTCACATATTCAAATACATATATAGGCTGGGAGAAATAGGTGAAGTGGACATGGTGGTGAATGGAGGGCCCTCCCCCTTTCTTGGAGGGGGACCAAGGGGTCACTTCTCGGCTATAGTCAATTGTGCCAATTGTAATGAGGTGGGGGAAAACAGCTAACTTCAAAATATAAACTTAAAATTTCAAATTTCATGTGAAATATCCTATTTTAAAATGTTTTTTCTCTCTCTCTCTATATATATATACCCAACACTGTGGAACCTAACAGAACTCTTCGGCAGATTAGATTTAGTTAAACAGGCTGCCAATTTTGAAACTTAGGATCCAGGCCAACCATCTCATTTTAGAACTAAGAAGAGACTCCAAGCCCCAGAAAGATGGTGCAGACCCTCGTTCCAATGTTTTAACTAGACTGAAGACTTGAAGTATGTCTCTGTTTATTAGACATTCCCCCTTCCATTCTACATTTAGCAATCCATGGCTGAATAGTTGGAGGTTATGGGAAAACACAGAGATGTGATGAGACGAGGCTACTGTCTACCTTGATCTCACACAGCCAGCCTGCACACTCTGCACTGCGTGAGATGAACCTAACCCAGTCTGAGAAAGCTTTCAGAACGGCAGCCTGAACTTCACCCCCACCCCTCATTGTTCTTGCTAGCAACTTATTTTTCCCTTTTCATTTTTCTAGCCTGTGAAGCATACTGTTACATCTCTTAGAGCTGTTGCTGCTCTAAAGTGCTCCAAAGTGATGTCTCTAGGTGAGTGAATGTAGAACAGAATCCATGATTTGGTTCTTCCTGCATACTATTTTGACATTTACTTGACAAATATTATCTAGTGTTCAAAAGGTCATCAGTAGTGAAAGGAACTGAAGCTATTTCATAGAGCCACACTCATTCAACGGCCCTGGCTATGTGACTGGTGAGGAGTTTACATTTTAAAATATTTTAAATAAATACTGAAAATATTTATTTTTAAATAGTTCTTGTGAAGTGTTTCTGAAGTGAACACTGCTACAAGTATGAAATTATCTGTACATTTATGTTTTAAGGCTACATTTGTATTTTCGATACTAATGTATTTTCTAAATACATTCACTGCAGATTTGGGAACACACACACGCACACACACACAAAGTGCATAAAGAGAACATATTGCTACACTGACTGAGGGAGTTACACAGGATTAATCCTGGATGAATATGGAGTGTTTCTGATTAATAGTAACACTTGGCTAGCGCATTCATTGTTTGGGATTCGATCCCGAATAAAACTTCCTGGACAAGCAAGTTGATTTTTCAGATTTATTGAAAAATAGTTTAATTCTCATGAGCATATTTCAAACTCTGTACAAGGACAACATGGACATGTATACTTTGCTTAATTGCTTGGCTGGTTGGAAGAACATAGTTCATGATTTCATACACAGCTCCTTAGATATGAAGCGTTGGGAGCTGCAAAAATGCTGACTTCCTTATTAACTGTATTTCATGTGAAGAGATAACATGTCATGATTTTTAACTAGAGTTTTGGGGTGAGCCAGAAAACAGAGATGGAAAATGGTGGTCTGATGATGCAAACTCTTGTAACTGACTCAGAAGGTGCCATGCTGAGGACGGCTGATGGCTTGATGGCTACCTCGTGAGGAGGTTCAGTCTAGAGTGGAGTATCAGTGCATGAAGGGAGTGGAATCTGCTCCAGGCCAGCAGGGATCAGAGTGAGATGAGAAAGGGGCTACAGAGTGGCACCCTCCCACCACTTCTTAGAATGAAGGACTTTTTCTGAGAGTTCAGCATTAAGAAAGTATTAAGCATGAAGTATTCAGCTGCTGGGAGGAAACTCAGTGTCCAGGGAAGAATGTTGTGGGGGATGTGAAACAAATGTAGTCTTAGCATCTGAAGTCCCAGTTTAAGTTTTCATCTCAGACATTGTAGTTTTCATCTCTAGAAGTTCAATTTCAGTCTTTTTTAAAATAATATCTCTCATGTCTTTAATATGTTCAAACTTCCATCAAGCATTTTGAACATATGAAATAGTCATAATAACCATTTGATGTCATAGTGTAGTAATCCTATCATCTGTGTCATTACTGACTGGGTCTGTTTCTATTCATTTTTTTTTCTTTTTATGGGTTGTACTTTCTAGGTTCTTTGCATGCCTGGTGATTTTATAATGGATGCTAAACAGTGTGAATTTTACTTTGTTGGATATTGGATGCCTTTGTATTCCTACAAAAATTCTCCATCTGTTTTCTGAAAAGCAGTTGAGTTACTTGCAAATAATTTAATTCTTTTGAGTCTGACTTTTATGGTTTCTTAGGTGGGACCAGAGCAGCAATTAGTCTAGGGCTAAATTTTTCCCATTCCTGAGGCAAGAACCTAATGAGTATGCTACCCTGATGCTCCATGAATTATGAGACTTTCCACTGTGGCTGGTGGAAATAGGAACTATTTTCTAGCTCTTGATGACCTCTGGGGCTTGTTCTCTCTAATATGTTTGGGTGATTATTTACCCACACGCACTGAAGCACAAGGGATACCCTTTGCAGATCTCTGGGTTCTCTGTGCAGCTCTCAACTCTCTGGTACTCTGAACTCTAGCCTCCTTGGCCTCTCTGGCCTCCCAGCTCCATTTCCTCAACTCAGGAAGGACCCCGAGTTCCACCTGGGTGTACCATCCCTGTATCATGCCTGCAAACTCCCTCCAGGCAGTGGGCTGGGACAATCCCAGGTCATTTGTTTCCTATCCTCCAGGGATCACTGCCCTTTGTTATCTGATGTCCACTCTCTTGAAAACCAGTTTCATATGTATGTCCAGTTTTAAAAATTGTTTTAGATGGGGAGGTAAATCTAGTCCCCGTTATTCCATCTTGGCTGGAAGCAGAAGTCTCTGGGTTTGAGTTTTGCTACTACATCTTACATGTTACTTGATTTTGGAAGAACTACTCAGCCTCATCCTCCTCTCTGCCCATTTATGAAGTGGCGATAATACTGCAACAATTAATCGATGGAGTCATATAGGGGAAAACATGTTATAGTCTAGATGATTAGGCAAAGGAACACTCATACACTGAGAGTGGGCTTTTACCAAAAGAACTGAAGCTGAATGAACCTACTCTCTCCTGGGCAAGATCACCTGAGCCCTTTTTTCTTGACCACACAGGGATAACTACCTTCTTTGTTGCCCTCTAGCCAATTAATGACCTTGCCCTTTTACCTTTCTGAACCTGCTGGCAAAGACCTTATAGGACAAATAGACAACTCACCCCCTCCCAGAACCCATGAGGCAAAAAACAAGCTTATCTGAAATGTTTTGCCAAAGCTATACCTACACAGGATTATAGTACCACCAACAAATTCTGTGTGATTTATAGTAATCAAAAGCTCATTTTTTCTTATTTACACCTTAATTTAAAATAATCATTTTCACCAAACTGTGAAGTAGAATGAATAAAACTATTAATTGAGAACATCTGCCCACAATTATAAATATATGGAATTCACTTAGCTATAATCAGTACATTAACATTTGAAAAGAAAATGATTTTTTAATGCAAAGATATCTTTCTTCTGACATATTAAAATTCCAACATACTAAAGTAGTAACGTGAGTAAAAAAAATAATAAAATCCTATGGCTTTTTTATTGCATGTTTATTTAGGCCAAACCAGTATGAGGCAGCTAGATTAATTACTTTTATATTGTTAAGTACTGTACATAGTTAATTATTTCATCTAAGTTGTGTCTGAGCCAAACCTGTGAATTACTTTTCATGCAGGGCAACGATGATAATTTATGTACTCCCTCTATGCTACAGCTTGTTAACATATTATTTTTGATTTGAAACTAGATGTTAAAAGTTTGCAAGAGCCTTTTAAAGACTACCCCATGACATAAGTTCTAAAATTACAGATTTGAAAAATAAGGTTGACCACATGCTATGATGGGAAGTTATTTAGATGATAGAATTTTAATAGATTTGGTATGAAAAATACATTCTCCCATGTTTTCCTCTGATTTGTTGACACTTATGCTTTGAGCCTGTGTGTGTGTGTGTGTGTGTGTGTGTGTTATTCTGCTTGATTTTATGATGTGGTTGTTTTTTGGGCCCTTAGCTTCCTACACATCTACCACATGCACAAAACCTCTTTTAACCCACTCTCCCAATATGGCTAATCAGATATTTAATTGTAGCTATAAGTGCCCAATAGCGTCAAGCAGTTAGAGAAATGCTCACAACTATCAAGAACTTTTCAAGATAAAGAGACGACACTGAATCTATATTTAAAATGTGAGATCAACTTCTCAAAACTTCAATAACAGATTGCCAGAGATAGTTGTGCATAGTGAAGTAAAACAGGACTTTATATCTTTTACATATCCAAATATTAAAAATTCAAGAGATGTCATTAAAGTAAAAGGGCAAACAAAGAAGAAACGAGTAAAAATAAAAAATGTAACTAAAAAATAAAGAGAGCTGTCATGGAACCGGCTTGCTGCTCCGTGTGGCCCTGGACAGGCAGCGTTAGCATCAAGTGGGAGTTTACGAACAAGACAGCCTCAGGCCTCACCCCAGGCCGGGACAGAATCTGCATTTTAAGCAAATTCCTCAGGTGACTTGGGTGTTCATTAGGGTTTGAGAAGCACTAGTCTAGAGACACATGGAGTTTCCCTTTCATATAGACTAAAGAGCCATCCAATCGCTGAGCCCACTGAAGTGTGGCTGCCCATGGACAGAACCTGAGAACAGGACAGGCAAGTTGAGGTGGCTGGAGATTCTGTTTTCATGGGGAGCCCCTGGAGTATAAAGGAAGCAAAGCTCCAGTGAGGCAAAACTGTGTACAAAAATATATGTTTCACACAATACAGAGATCTAGCAGCTCTGTTCACAGTATCTTTCAGAGAAAAATAATATAGATCCAGACTTCTTGCTGTGACTTTGGCCAGAGTTTTTTTTTATTATTTAGAGGAATTGAGGAACATCTAAAAGGATGGGAAGCATGCCACCTTCCCTTGAAGCACATTCTGGCTTTTTTTTTTCCTATAAAATATGTGAATTTTGTCATCTGAATAATTTTAACTAAATTTTCCCCTTAAAATGCAGGCACTTTCTGTACAATTTCCTTTTCTTGCAGAGGCTTTCAAACTGTTCAACCACTAGAGGTCTGTATTACCTATTTTAAAAAACCATTACTAGCTGGCTGAGACTTTCAGCTTTCAACTTCAATACCTAATTGCATGTTTTAAGATTTAAAATCTCAAGACATAACACCAGGGAATAAAAAAATCACAACACTTTAAGAAATGAAGGAGAAAACCGAATAGGAGCCCTTCCATTTGGAACAAGACTGAGTCTCCCCTGTTATTTCTAGTAGACAGCTGAGCACACCTTCATACTCTCAAACACGGAAATCAATGGCCAATCACAAATCGTGGGAACAAAATTTATTTTCTTCAAAATGCCTACACAAAACAGTTTTTATCTCAATATATTTAAAACCTATGTTTTAACTTCAAATTTTAAAGCATTTATTTTCCTATTGGAACAAAAGGAAAAATTAAAGTGGTTGAATTCCCATTTGGTTTATTTAAAACACCAATTTTACTGCTTTTATGAGGCTTTTAAAATAAAATTTCATTTAATTAGTCATACTATATAGGTTTAAAAACTCATGTCCTTTCAGTCTTATTTTATAAGGCTCTGTTGCAATTTTATAAACTAATACATGAGACTGAGCTTGCCTGGTTTAAGTTATAATAGAGGTGACACTTGCTGGTGGCCTCAACTGCAAGTTGGATACCCCAGGTTTTCACTGCGTTCCACGTTCACCTGGAGATTTTCACTAGAGTAGTCCATTTGGGTCTATCCTCTGCCAGTAGCAGCCCAGGCTCTGAGGCTTCCAGAAACTTGAACATGAGGTGTCCCATTTACAGGGTCATCCTGATTAGAAATGACGAAACCTTTCCCTAGCATATGGGCAGGCCTCCTAAAGAACTCCACACTCATATATTCACATATTTAAGTAGAATGGTTGAAAATATTAGACATAAAAGCTGTAATTTACTGAGTATTGCATAGAGGTTTGGGATTCTGATGCTAGATTTTCATAGATTCTAATTACGCCCGCATTTCACTAAGTGGTTACATTTGTTGCCAGGCAAGGTGTAATACTAGGAAGCTCACTTCTTTTAAAAGGAATTATTGCATAATGTTCCTGCCCTGTAACGCCTCTAAAAGCATAAGGACTTTTAGTGTGGCTTCCCTCTCAGTCTGTCACTTTATTAAAACACAACAATTTCCAAGTGTTATTTGGCAGATCAGCTGGGTTCATTTCAAAGGCTAATATTTAACAGAGGGGAAAATAACTCATCCCAATCCTTTTAAAAATTGTTTTCTATGTATTTGCAGGCAAATTGCCTAGTGTTTTATATAGATCTCAAAGCTAGGATTCAAGAATAATTTTAGTAATGTCTTGCACTGCTTGTCTACATAATCAAAATGATCAATTCTACAGCAGAAGGAAACTAATTCACGGCACAATAATTTGTACTACAGACCACCGTATTTAAAGTAGTTAAGTTTTTCTTCATTTCCTGTTGCATTTCTGCCGATGGCTGGTGGCATATGAATTAACAATTTTCCTCACTGAAATGTGACAGAAAAATATCTGCTTTATTCTATCTTGAACATTCCTCTCAGAGCTGCTGACTCTTCTACTATAATTCAAAATGATGTTAGCTTATACTTGTACCCAGTATCAGTATAAACCTATAATTAAATACTAGCACAGTGCTCATTTATATATTTTTTAAAATGCTGCAATTGTAGCAGTTAATTAAGATCTTAGCCTCTGGTGAATTTGGTGGGTTATTTCTGGGAGAAAAATGGTTGGAACCAAGGTGTCAGAATTACTCCCAAATTTGAGTTGCTGGCCCTGGCATTGGTTAGCCATTTGGGAAATTTAGGCTCAGTTTCTGTAAAGAAAATGGAGTCAATAAGATAATTTAGCCTATTTTTTTTGTTAAATAAGAAAATGCAGATGGAGTGATTGACACAGTGCCTGACACCAGTAAGTGTCCAATTAATAGAAATTCACTATTATTTTCTCTGATCCTTTCTGTCTTCCTTTATAAAATGGCAACACAATATAAAGGCAACAATTCCAGTTATGTCTAAGTGTTGTGAGCAATAGATAAGAAAGGCCACGTGTGTGAAACAGTACCAGGCACCAGTTGCTCTCCCAACAGTTTCCCCAAAGTTTTTTGCCCTTAAAACTAGATCACATGTTGGGAGAATCTCAAAGATGATTCATTCTTGGATTTGAGATTTATTTTTATTTTTATTTTTTGAATAAGGAGATTGTGCCATTGAGATTAATTCATCTCTCTCTCTCTCTCTTTTTTTTTCTTCCTCATCTGAATGATGGCTTAACTCTGTGACTCTACCAGACAAAATACTGCATTGAAATAAGAGTCCACCAGGGACAGAAACCATTTTCAGAGCAGTTAAAAAAATAAGGTTAAGAAACTATTCAAATTCAGAGAACTCGAAGAAAAAAACATAATCTTGCTTAAAATGCAATTTTCAAACCTTTGATTATTCTACCCCTTGTGACTTAGAGATATTTGTTTTCTCTAAAATGTTGTATAATATCTCTTTTCAGGAGAGAAATCAGTGGCAGAAGGATTTGAAGGAAGTTGTGATGAACTAGGTTTTTTTTTTTTTTTTTTTAATTAGGAATGAAAACTTCTTGTTTAAGGTTATGTATTGCATATTCTCAAAATGTTCTAGTTCCTTCCATGGCTGGTTTTATGGGATGTCAGTAATATAAAAGGTACTGGGAAATAAATTCCTGTATAGTTATAAATAAATAACTGTATTTGTACTAGTTATAAATAAATAACAGTCTTTCTACTATTAACCAGCCTTGGGACCTGAAATTTAACCAGCGTTAGGACCTAAATTCTACTAGATCTTGTTCTCTTTGGATTATATTTCAATTTAAAGAGCCTCACATCTCTGTCAACTCAACACAACCCCATTTCTAGGAGCCTCCTTTTTAGTTCTGTGAGACCAGGGCTTCTATGAGAGAAGTAAGGTTCCCTTGTGGGATAGGGGAGACTAGGAAAGGGAGTATGGCTGAGGAGCTCTGCCAAGGAGGACAAGGGCACTGGTGGAGTGCTCTGAAAAGGGCCTTGCTGAGGACTACCTTACCCCTTCCCTAATGTTGCTTAGACCTGCAGATCCCTGAACACAATTCAGTTTAATTTGCTAAAAAGGCATTTTGACAGGATACAGTTTGGGGGTAAGTGCCACTGTTGCATAGTGTTTAAGTATGCAGCTGTGATCTGGGTTAACAAAATTCTGGATTTCCATCAGGGTACTAGTTGTTTGAAAGTTATCCAAGTCACAAACTCACTAACCGTCAGAGAAATATGAAGATTAAGTTAAATTAATTAATATAGTCACAGGTTCTCACTAAATGAAAACTATTTTAACTATTTTTAGCACAAAGCACATGTATATATGAATACAAGGGTAAACTAACTTTCTTATGGTCCAATTTTTCTGATATTAAAATACTTTCTAATGATAGTGTTTAATTACCAATTTACTTAGATTTATAACAATTTGAAATATGCTTGCTAAAATCTTATTTGACTAAAACAGTGACAATAAGCAAGAATAATGGCATTTACTTTTATCAGAAATTGCATTACTTTCAAAGTCCTTTAGGCCACAGAACTTCCCAGCATCGAGCTACTATTGTTTTTCTCAAATAAAGGAAGCTGCATTTTTTTTTTCTCATTCTACTCATGATTATTTCTTATTTCTTACTCTGGGGGATGTCTCTAATGGAGGCTGGTGAGGCAGCTACCCATCTGGGGGAGGCATGACATCACAGATGCTTGTCTTTTCCTTGGCTCCCATCTGTTGGAAATAGTAACTAAGTCCTCTGCCTAAGCTGGTAGGAGAGGAGCTGTAGAAAATCAAATTAGCAGGAGAGAAACTATTAGTCTTCATTTTCTTGTTTCCAACCTGTGAACACAGATTGTTAAATACGCCTATTCCCTAATCCTCATTAGGAAATCTTAAAGAATAGCAGGACATGAAAAAAGCATGGGGATTATGAGAAAATGCTACCACTGAAAAATAACACAAAGTGAGGATAGTTTTCTCTCATTCAGATTATTTGTACATTTTTAGAGTTAGCCTATTTGAAATTTTCCATTAAGTAATTTTATTCCTACTTATATGTGGATGGATGACACACACACAATTCCAAATACATAATTTTATTTAGAATTTTCTTATCAGACTTGAAGATAAAATAATTTAAATGGAAAAATGAGTACATGCCATTTTGCATTCAGTGGTATCCCTAGGACTTGTTTGAATACATTGCTGTATTTATCTAAAAGGGCAAAGCTTTTATTAAAAATAATCTAGTGGCAATGTTGTACAGCTCTAACTCTCTACTAAATGGAAAGCTATTATTTTCAGGCCCAGAGACACAGGATTACAGGCCAGTGATAGGCAATGCGTATTTGAAGTATACCAAAAGCACCAAATAAGGTAGCTGAGTGTCCAGAAGGAACTGACATAAAATGCAGGTGTCTAATTACTAGAGTCATTGCCACAGTACCAGTCATTGATGACTACATTATGCACTTGGTTTCTTGGGAAAATCTGCAGTTTTGGGACTATTTCACTACATTTCAGAGCATTTTAAGTCTTTAAATCATTTAGCTTTTAAAATTCTACCCATTTCTCCTGTGCTGGCATCCATTCTAAGTATGTCTCTAGTTCCTGTCAGTTCATACTCTTCAATACTTGATTTCACTTTTGTTATACACTCTTCTCTGTGGTTTTTGAAGACCGTGGCATACTCGCTGTGCCTTGACTATGCCAGCATGTTGCTGCCTCAGGGAATTTGCATTTGCTGTACCCTCTGTCTGGAGCGATCTTCTCCCAGATGTCCACATAGCTTCCTTCTTCCTAAAGAGAATTTCCCTAAACACTCTTTTAAACCTGAAGCCTCCCTTCCACTTTCTTTCCATTTTCCATGCCATCCAACATATTATAAATTTTACTTGATTGTTGTCATCTTTATGCACTGGAATGTAAGTTCTATGAGGCCAAGCATTTTTGTCTGCCTTGCTCTCAACTTTGTGCTCAATGCTGAGAACAGTGTCTGGCATGTAGATGTCCAAAAACGCATATTGACTGAAACACAATAGAATCTGCTACAAACTGCAGCCCTAAGTAGGAATACCTAGTGTTTAATATCCTCTCTCAAAAGCATTCCTATCATCATGACATTTCTTTGATATTCCTATTCTATGGCAAAGGGAGGAAACTTTAAGGTACCTCACAACTGTTCAATATCTAACTTCTAGATCATGATAGTTGCAAACTGAAGTGTCATTGGGATTTTGGCAGCTAAATAACTGTGTGAAACACCCAGTATAAGGCATTAAAGAGTGCTAGAATCTGTGACAAATAGGAAAGTTTATATTTTGCTCTACGTAAAACCATTCAGATTTGAAAGAGAAATTTAAAACATAGCCCTGTCTGAACAAAACTTGTCTACCTGTGGTTTCAAAGCCCTTTTTGGCTGCCAGTCGTGGCCAATATGACCACAAGGACATTTTCTAAGTCATATTGGGTTTTTTCCTACCTCCTTTCAAATATATTCTCAGGTTTGGGTATGTGACTGACTCCATATCAGGACAAGAATACTCAGTTGATCAAATCTAATTACATTTGCTTCCCAACTAAATTGTATATCACCTTCCCCTCTTGTGAGCGGGATGGTTCCTCTCGGGTCCTTGGCATCTGATTATTGCAAACCTAATTGATTTGCGACATTTCATTAATAAAGTTAACTAAAACTAATTATACATATTGAGTAAAAGTTTCCTGTGAAATGAATTTTTCTATTTAGCTTAAGGGTTCTTAATTGTTAGACTGAACTGCTGAGGAAGATTGCAGAATTACTTTCTCTTGGGAGACATATATATATATATATTCCTCCCCCCTCCAACCAATATGGATTGATGGATGGTGATACCATAGAAATCAAAAAAGAAAAAGAAATGATTAAATATGAAAGTTAAAGATACTGAAGCATTGTCCTAAGAAAATAAAACTGCAAAATAGGTCACATAGATCTGTTTAAGATGCTAAATTAGGTCTGTTATATTTGTTACATTATCTTAAGGAGTTTAAAATTCAAATTTTCAAATTTATTCACATTTATCGTTTTATTCACAGTGTAGATTTTTCCTTCAGTTAATTGGTGAATATTGTATTTCTCACTCTTTCAGAGAATATGTTTTGTCTAATTCATCCATCTATTTAAATCTAAATTCTAGCAGAAGTCCAGGGGGAGCCTCCTACTACCTCAGTTGCCTCAAACTCAGCTGATAGACTGTGAGCCAGTATTTTTCACAGGACCATTTCCAGTGTTCCCTCTTTGTTTAGTCATGTATAGATAAACATTCTGTAAGTGAAAGGAAGACTAGCATTCATTAATGGTTCAGTGTTGAATAAAATATGGCTGACCCATTACTGCTATACAATAATTTTGCATATCACATGAGATGCTTTTATGATTAATGATCTGAATTTGCATTGCTTTCACTTTCCCAAAGCAGACTGGATTTCTTGCTTTGCATTGTTAAGGAAGATACTTAGCTGTTTTATCTTCCCACTTTGTTCACTGACCAGGCTGGAGGGACCAGGAGGCAGCAAACTGCCCATCTTATTTTTCCTCTTCGATCTGGGAGTATTACTGAGGCGCAAAGGTGCAAGCTCTAGATCAAAAGACAGCTCTTACCCCTGACTGGGTTCATCTACAGTGGCTCTGTTTTTTTATGGTGTCTATACTGTGTGCAGAAGTATTTTGGCCTTGGCTAGAGGTGGGGAGGAAGAATGCTGCTTTGGATTGGATTTTGGACTTGCAATACCACATTGTTCCTGTTGTCCCAGTTCTCTGGCTGAGTTGAACATTTGTTTAGATTCAGGAAAGGCATTAAGGCCCAGTTTCAGATAAATAATTATTTTCCACTGGGTCTGCACTGTATTATTACATTTCTGAGATATACTAGATCTTTCTGGAATTTAAAAAATGACTCATACATTTAAATCTTAAAAGTCTTAAAAGGAATGACTAATTGAAGGGAAAAGACAACAGCACTCTTGATTCCAGCTAAAAGCTTTTCCTGTCAGCAAAACAGGGCCTCTAAATTTAAAAGCTATTTCTTTGAGTTCTTCCAATTGTTAAAAATATTAACATTGGTTGGGTGCAGTAGTTCATGCCTGTAATCTTAGCACTTCGGGAGGCTGAGGCAGGAGGATCACTTGAGGCTGGGGGTTCATGAGCAACCTAGGCAATGTAGCAAGATCCCATCTCTGCCAAAAATTAAAAAAATAATTAGCTGGGCATGATGCATGTGCCTGTAGTCCTAGATACTTGGGAGGATGAGATAGGAGGATGGCTTGAGCCCAGGAGTTTAAGGCTGCAATGAGCTATGATCACTTCACTGCACTCCAGCCTAGAGGACAAAGTGAAACTTTGTCTCAAAAAAATCTGTCTGTCTGTCTATTATCTATCTATCTATCTATCTATCTATCTATCTATCTATCATCTATCTATCTCTATCTAAATCTAATTTAAATTATTATTTTCTATAGAGTTATGTGCTAAGCACATCTGGCTATATTATTTAAGCAAAGAAAGAATGTTACTGAGAATTGTGTGAATAGTAGGTTATTTGGAGTAAACATGTTTCATAAAGCAAGCTTCATTTCTGTTTATTGAAAAAAAAAACAACCCCAAACACAAATGACTAGCATTTATCTTGCTTTCGTTTTCTGTTAGTAAGATTCTGAGATTAATATTTAAAAATTCCAAACTGGTTCCAAACTTATTTTATTTATGCTTTCATTGAAAAATGATACTATTAAATGTGTAAAGGAAATATCAGCTGGATATTTATATCCCTTTTTCACAGCTAGTTATATAGCTATTTCAAACCCTTGATGCTTTGATGACTCAAAGACAAATTTGTTTTTAATTTTTTGCCTTGTGTAACACATGATCATTAGTCCAGGAACTAAACGTAATTGAACTGCTAGGTATAAGTGACTGGAAAGTAATTGAGACTCACATTTTATTAATGTTATCACATTAGTGACAAATAGTGACTAGGAACTTTAAGAATATAGCAGGATCATTATATTGATGAAAAATGAAAAACTACTGTTATCTGTGACTGTGTTAGTCTATTCTTGTGTTGCGATAAAGGAATACCTGAAACTGGGTAATTTATAAAGAAAAGAGCTTTAACTGACTCCTGGTTCTGCAGGCTTACAAGGAAGCATGGTGTTAGCTTCTGCTTCTGGTGAGGCCACAGGATGCTTACAATCATGGAGAAGGTGATAGGGAACCAGCATGTCACATGGCGAGAGCAGGAGCAAGAGACAGAGGGGGAGGCATCACAGTTTCAGAGCGAGAACTCATTCATTAACATGGGGAGGGCACCAAGCCATTCATGAGAGACCCGCCCGCAGGATCCAAACACCTCCCACCAGGCCCCACTCCAACACAGGGGATCACATTTCAACACGAGATTTGGAGGGGACAAATATCCAAATCTTATCAGTGACATACAATTTAAATAAAAATAAAGGCTTCTAATATATACATTTTTATTAAAAAATAAAATAAGAAGTATTCTAGCTCTTATTGTGTTTGACTTTCCAACTGCTTAAAAAATCAATGAATTATGTCTATGCGATGGAGAAATGTTTATCATTATTGGAAAACTCAAGAAAATCTTACAGAATTTTACAGAAGGTAATGAGTAAGGAAGAAAGTATTGGCCTTTAGAAATGATCCTACATCTTTTTTACTTTTGCTTACTTGGAGCTGTCAGCAATGTCAGTAACCAAGCCAACAGCCATATATTTTAGTTCTTAATATAACTGTGGGTACTTCTTTTCATAATTTTAAGAAATCAAGAACTGCAACTTTAGAAAAGCACATGAAACATTTAATCCTATATATTTTAATATGCAAACAAACAGGAAAAACAAAAAGTGGTCTATGAGAGCTATATATTAGATAATCTAATACTGAGGGTATCGGAATTTCAAAAGTATTAAAAATTTCCCAAATAAGTTTAAAAGAGCAGAAAACTTTCTCACCAAGTGACCATGAAAGTCTGCTGCATTATTAATAAATGTGTTTACAGCAGTACTGTCCAGTAGTACTTCCTATGATAGAAATGATCTAAATCTGTGCTGTCCACTAACCACACGTGTCTACTGAGCACTTGAGATGGGGGTAATGCAACAGAGGGGCTGAATTTTTAGTTTTATTTAATTTTAATAAATGTATATTTAAATATAAATAGCCACATATAGTAAATGGCTACCATATTGGACGATGCAGGTCTATAAATTTTAAGCCATTGAATATGGTTCTTTATTTATTCGTTTAAATGTATTAATCAGGTTTTTCCCATTTGTCATGAGTAGATTTCAGCATAAATTTTTTGATCCTGTAAAACAAGCTCTGAAGTGCTGTTTACACATCACTGGTTTAAATCAATAAGAGATCAGAGTTCTGTAGTTTTAAGTTGGTAAAAGTTTTAAAGGGAGACTGCAAAGTTCAGAAGGTCCTTTTGCGAACACTTTTTGTATTTCAGTATACTGCCCACGGATTGAGATAGGGCCTTGGAGATTATTTTACAGGAAAACCAGGGAAAAGTTGATAATTAATATTAGAACTGGTATAACATCAGTTCTTTGATGAACAAAAAATAGCTTCTTAGAATTAAGTATGTTTTGCTTATTCATCTGAAACTTAACGGTTTGAAAAAGTTTAAAATTTCACAGAATGTTTTCTTCCATGTTTTGTTATTCCTAAGTAAAACATCATAGTTATTTGGGAAGCTTTGCTACAAATGTGTGAATGTTAGAAACCAAAGACTTCCCAAATACAGTAGAAGGAAGGCTGATTCCACGAATCATTTCCAGTAAGAACCCCCTGGGTAAGTGTCCTGCTTTTCCTGCTATTGGGCTAATGGGGTATCATGGACAAAACTCCTTCTGTTCAATACTTTTAAGGTGTAAAATAAAGTATACTGTCTTTGTGTCATCCTAGGATATGCATCTTAATACACTCTTTCCAGAGTGGATTTTTTGCGGAAAATCTGCACAGTCCAGATTCCCAAGCTTCGCTAGACCTGAAAAAAACAAAATCAGAAAAATACCTCCCAAAACAAAACATCCCTAAAGATATCCATTGACAGAACTCTGTAAGGCATTACTGTTTTTATCTCCAAGATTAAAGGCATTCTAAATAGTTTTCTAACACCACCACTGTGGAGTACCTTCCAGAAAATGATTCCTACTTGCCAATCTATTACAGCAAAGAAGCAGCATCACCTCTAATATTTATCTACCCACTCAGCACCTACGTATCTATCCTCTACTTTGATAAAATGGGAGCACAACATATTCAGAATAGGACAAGCTACTCTTCATTTTCCCTGGAGGGGACTAGGAGAAGCTGAGGGCTTGTTCTTTGAACTGAGTTTTTGTAAGGCGGGTGGGGGGAAGTCTTATTAGTTAGGTAAATCCCAGACTCTTGTTATGAAAAATATCACACAGGCCCACGTAACAAGAGTTAGATAGACAAAGCAGTCCTGGCTAACCCTGCTGCGCTCCACACCAGGTTGTGAGAGAGTTTAATGCCCTGCCGTGTGACTCATGCTTGTAAAGAGGCTGAGAGGGCACCTCCATCTCCAATTTCATATTGTCTTTTTTCCTATATCTCATCATTGGAGGAAGGTAGAAGTTTGTGAGAATGAAATTCTGAGACATTTGGGTTTTCTGAAGATGAGAAGGTCAACGGTTAAGGTTTATGGTCTTAAGACTTCTGAAAGTGAGCACTGGGGTATCAAAGAACCCAAATGGCCCAGGAAGTAGCTGACAAGAGAGTACAGTCATTTCCCTCCTGGTCCTCTCAAGCCCTACACAGGAAGACACTGCTCAAAGCAATCACCTGTGGCCACGTGGAGTCCTTGCCAAAGGACTTTCTCGCGTGATTCGTTATCAGTACATGAATGGAAATAACTTAGTAATTCTGATGTTATTTATGCTTAAAACCATATAAATACATATGCTCTTAATCTGTATATTGGAGGGGATGTGGTAAGACTGGGATTTCATTATTTTCTGCTTCCTCTACTTCTTTCACAAGATAATGGTGTGTGTGGGTTCTTGTACTCTCCCCACTGCTAACACATTAGAGAAAACTGCTGACAGGCCCACTGCTGTAGATGTAAGGCATTTACCTGGTGCCGACTTTCTGGGATGGCATCAGTGAGTTATTCAGATAAAAACCCAGCCATTTTAGATCAATTTGTCAAATATCAACCTAAAAAGAAAAAAATGATTAAAGCATTTCACTGAATAGAGTCAGGTTTTTATTTTTTAATTTACAGAGTAAGCTTCAACACTGCATCTTAAGAATGTTTTTGAAGGGAATGAAACCATCTGGTTCACATCAAGAACATATATTTCCTTATATAGGGCTAGATTGCATTAAGTGGTGGGCACAGGATCTCATCATCTTCCTGCCTGTGGTCAACATCTTCCCCAATGCCCTTGTAGATATACATTAGGCAAAGAGAAAAAGAATGTTTTAGGGTAAAGTAGTGCAGTCTCATTCCTAGCCATTTCTTTCTATAGACATGGCTACTAAATGTAAGAATATGAAAATACATTGGATTTTTACTTGTGAATCTATAGCTAAACTTGGTTAAATGATTCTACTACTTAGTATAAAGCTTATGCAAATTTTATTTTACCATAATTTAAAAAATACCTTTTTAAAAGATTACCTTTTCTGTTTTTCTTTTTCACAGAAGTAATGCTAACGTGTTGTATAAATGTCAAGTTACAGGAGGATGTAAAATAAAAGTAAACATATCCTTACCCTCTATTACTTTTCTCTGCATCTACTTCCCAGAGGTACTACTAATAGTTACCTATGTCTCCTTCTAGGACTTGCATACACATGCATATAAATATGTATAATCATAAAAAATGCATACACATGCATATAAATATGTATATCTATAGTTTTTTCTTTTTGTACATCATAGTGTTTTCTTCTCTGCTTTATTTATTTTACTTATTATGGCTAGCAGATTTTCTACATCAGCATATATAAATCTACCTCATTCATTTTGATGGCTGTACAATATTTCATTCATTGTACTGACACATAGTTTATTTAACCAGTCTGCTATTAATGACCCTTAATCTGTTTTTTTCAGTTTTCCTTTTGGCTGCTACAAAAATGTCTCAATAATAATATTTATATATATGCATTTTTGTACTTATATGAATGTATCAGTGTAATAAATTCTAAACAGACTGTTGAACCAAATTGTTTGTATATGCTACGTTTTTGATAGATATTTACAAAACGTTCTCTGTTAAGGTTATACCAAGTTATAATACCAAGAATCTGGATTTTATCAAATCATTTTTTCTTTATCTGATAAGTAAAACGGCGTATCTTTGTTTTGACGTGCATTTCGTTAATTACGAATGAGGTTGAACTTCTTTTCATTTTCTCACTGTTTCCATAGTAATTCTTCTACTAGTTTGCTCAGCCATGGCTCTTGCTCATGTTTCAATTAGGTTGATTATTGCTTCTCACATTAAAGAGCTCATGTTATGATAAGGAAACTGGAATTTTACATGTAATGGCTGGCAAAAGAGCGTTCCCAGGTTTCTTGTTTAGATTATAACTTTGTTTATGGTACTTTTTACTGTATAAGCATTTATTTTTATGTAGTCAGATTCATCAATATTTTTCATTATACACAGGAGGATTTTTTAAATAAGAGCTTTTATTTAAAGTTGAAGAGTTATTCAAGAAGATTGTATATAGGTTAATTTTTAGACCAACTTTAGCATACCAACTTTAGCATTTAGGCATACTAACTTTAGCACTGTTATACAGAATAATGTTAGCATTGGAAGGATCTATTAACAAAAGAAATTTCCCATAAAATGATTTCTTCTATAAAATATCATGACAGTGTGGATTCTGTGGACTCTTTGTGAGACACTAGTATACTGTAGAAAAAAAAAAATTACAGAAAGGGTCAGATTTATAGTACCCGTCTCCAGAGAGTTAATAATAGTTGTCTAGTACCTAAAATCTAGAGTGAATTATAAATAAAGTAATAGAAATTCCAAGACAAATAGTAAAAAATATAAAATCAATAGAGATCCATTATAGAAAATTTTGTAGGTACATACACAAGAAAGAAAAAAAATCAACCTCAAAAGCTCTTAAGATTTGTTGTATATTCTTCCTAATTTTTCTTATTGACTCCACAGATATGCATGCATTTAAAAAATACGTAAGTGATTTTACTAACAAATCAATCCTAACAAAATTAAATGAATTTCATTAAGATGCCAATAACCCAAGACCTTAATGGCACCTTGACAAGCATCTACCAGGTATACACATACATGGGATCGCACTTATGATTCATGTGTTTCACTGATGTTTTCACTTACTATTATCTTTCCTTGCCACTAAATATTTTAAAATATATAAATGATATATTACATTTTATATTCATATAAAATATATAACAACTGTAATGTTCTATCATATGGCTTAAGTTAATGGAAATTAAAAGGAATGGGAATAATTGTGTGTTCTCTCAAAAATCCATTCTGGTAACTCAGTAGATAATAGGCCAGGACATACTCAAGAAATCATTACCCAAGAATCACATCAAATTCTTTTTCATTCATGATAAAGTGGCAGCAATTAACTGTGTAACTGAGGGCTGGGAGACATCATGATACAATGTGTTTTATATGAAGTGACATCATTTGAATGGGAAAGAGAGTTAGATTATTAAAGCTGGGTTAATGGAAAATTCTCATTCTAAGGGCAGGAGCATTTGAATTGACGGCAAGAAGAATTTGAGTTAAAAAGTAAAGTATGTGTGCTGATAAAATTGTAAGTGTGAAGGAAAGTGTATGTGCTGATAAAATTGTTAAGTATATGAAATTTACTAGAAAAAATGCTATGCTATGAGATTTTTTCCAACTGTTAAAAAGGAAACCTTGTGCAGATTGCATTCAGCCACGGTCACAAATATTGGGGCTCAGTGAAACCAGGGGACTCTTAAGGGCTATAGAGGGTGATCACTGGTACTTTATATTTTATTAGTACTAAGAAACTCTGCCTGCTATGTGTAAGATAGCTTTTGGGTATTTCTCCTTCTTTCCAACTTCCACTACTTGTCATGATGGCAGCCTGGATTGATTTTGCCCTAACCCATAACTTACAGATTAGATCTTGTAATGTCAGTGGTACCTGAATATCCACAGTTCTAGATTCAAGCAGCTGGTGGAATTTTATCTCCTACAAATTTTCTCAATACCATTGAAAAAGTGGCTGCTCAGTCCTGTTGGCACAGGTTTCCCCTCAAACATGATCCCAGAGAACTCATACACACCTGTCTTGACCAACATCAATAAGCTCCTGTCAAAACAGGAGATATTTGGACAGATCCAACTGATGGCTGCCAGAGAATCTACCTGCACTGGGTGAAGTAGTTCGGGGACTGAATCATGTGGGGAGTCACTGGCTTAAAATACATCACCACTTGCTTGAGCATTGACTGGTTAGTAACTATATTCTACCACATTTTTGTAAACCATGCTTGTAGTAAGTAAGCATTTACATTAAAAGCTGAAAAAGTAATATGTAATTTGAGTTGAATGCTGAACAGTCTATGTATAGGTAGAAAACAGAAAATAACTACTTGTTCAATCCAAGAGAGAATTTACTTTATAGCATGAGAGTACCAAAAGGTAAACAGAAAATTTTGGATTTTTTTATGAGAAAAAATAGAGATATCAAAAGTTATTATTGCTATCACTATTATTCGAGACAGGGTCTTTCTTTGTCACCCAGGCTGGAGTGCAATGGTGTGATCATGGCTCACTGACGCCTTCACCTCCCAGGCTCAAGTGATCCTCCCAACTCAGCCTCCTGAGTAGTTGAGACTACAGGTCCCAACTACCACATGGTGTGTGCCACCATGCTCAGGTAATTTTTTTTATTTTTTGTAGAGATGGGGGTCTCAATTTGTTGCCTCAGCTGGTCTCAAACTCCTGGCCTCAAGTGATCCTCCCTCCTTGGCTTCCCAAAGTGCTGGGATTACAGGTGTGAGCCACCACACCTGGGCTCAAAAGTTAATTTTTAAAAGTATGTCATCTACTTTTTTTAAAAAAAAGCCTTATTGAAGTATAATTGATATACAAAAAGTATGCATATAAAAATATATTTTAGGGCCGGGAGCGGTGGCTCAAGCCTGTAATCCCAGCATTTTGGGAGGCCAAGAGGGGCGGATCACGAGGTCAGGAGATCGAGACCATCCTGGCTAACACGGGGAAAACCCGTCTCTACTAAAAAATACAAAAAGCTAGCCAGGCGAGGTGGTGGGCGCCTGTAGTCCCAGGTACTTCGGAGGCTGAGGCAGGAGAATGGAGTAAACCCGGGAGGCGGAGCTTGCAGTGAGCTGAGATCCTGAGATCCGGCCACTGCACTCTAGCCTGGGCGACAGAGCGAGACTCCGTCTCAAAAAAAAAAAAAAAAAAAAAAAAAAAAAAAGGTTAGTTAAAAATCAAGAAGACACCTCTTCATAATTATTCTAAACAAGCCACAGGTACTGTATACTGCGTTTCTTTTCCCTTAATGTGCATCTGAATCACCTGTGGATCTTGCTAAAATGCAGATTCTTATGCAATCAATGGGTCTGGACAGTGTCTGAGATTCTGCAGTTCCAACAAACTCTGAGGTAATGCCCATGAGGCTAATACGGAAACGGACACGTGAGATGTTTTCCTCCTAATTTGTAATACAATGTGTCTCAAAAGGGGGAATGAGAACGGGGAGAAAAGAAGGTGTGGATGAAATGTACATATTTCATATGCCCCTTGGGTGATTCCAATATTCTTGTCGTCTTAAGAACCACCGGTTTGATATTTCAACCTTTTATTCTTTTAAATTTTTCTTTCCTTAGTCTTTTCTCCACTTTACCCTTGCCACTGCTGCTGTAGACTGAAATACTGTATTCATGCTTAGCTCTTCAATTAGCCAGACAAAAGCATCAAATTCGTCATTGTGTGTAATAGGATAGTATACCTAAATTAGATTAGAATTATTTATTTCTTAACATTTTTGTTTTGAATATAAGGGTCTGAAAATGTATTTAACATTTTCTGTAGTTTTAGCCAAAAACAAACAGGCAAGCAAGTGACTTCGTGGAACACTTAGTAAAAGGAAACAAGGATGCGTTAGGTGCCGTCTATACTATCAAAGGACTTATAATCTCACGAGGAGGGGAAAGGAGCAGTGGTTATTACAGAAGTGGCCAGAACCAAACAGTGTGACCACTTTAGACATTCTGTCTGGTCTGAAAGGCAGGACAGAAGAAGGGGCCATTTTTAAATGGCTTCCCACCCTACTAGCATTAGACTATTAGAGACCCATGCCAAAATATGTGCTCAGTTTGACTACTCTATCTCTACGGCAAAGACCATTGTTACACTTCGGCGTGTGTCCTCAGGGCCTAATATCACTCAGATCCACAGTATTTCCTCTGTAAATATCTGCAACTGTTGTTGATATATTTTATAGACATAATTCTTCATTTTCCAAAGTAGATAAGAGAAGCTTTGACTAATATAGAATGAGAAAATAACTAAATAAACTTAGCAAATTGATAACAACAAATTCTCTTTAAAAGTACACAATCATGCCGGGTGCCGTGGCTCATGTCTGTAATCCAGCACTTTCGGAAGCCGAGGCAGGGAGATCACTTGAGGTCAGAAGTTTGAGACCAGCCTGGCCAACATGGCGAAACCTCTTCTTCACTAAAAATACAAAAATTAGCTGGGCGTGGTGGCATGCACCTGTAATCTCAGCTACTAGGGAGGCTGGGGCAGGAAAATCACTTGAGTCTGGGAGGCAGAGGTTGCAGTGAGCTGACATAATGCCACTGCACTCCAGCCTAGGCAACAGAACAAGACTCTGTCTCAAAAAACCAAAAAACAACAACAACAAAAGTACACAATCATATGTGTATTTCTCAATATTCTTATTTCGTAGTTAAGCATACAGAGTACTTAAATCCATTGATCTAAATAAAATTTCTACATTATTTGGTGAAGATGAAGGCATCTATGTGTGTATAAGTGGACGAGAAATCACATAAAAGTTGACTTAAACTGAAGGATTATTAATTCTATGATTTTAAGTTTGAAGAACATCTAGAATTGGGACTTGATATAGGAAGGCACATTGTAATAATAGGAAACAAGGCACACTCATTTTTTTACCCATTTTCCAAACTTTTAAATGTTAAAAAAATAATTAAACGTGAGACTAACAACACAATAAAAATATTCTTGGTAATAGGAAGGAGACTGATAATCACTGACAGATTGTAGACGTTTGTTTCTACTTAAGACAGTTAGAGAATGCACCTATTGAGGAAACAAATATAAACAAAACAGAAACAATTCAAACCCTTCTAAATTAACTATAAGAATAATGTAAAGGAATGTAATCATACAGCATTTACACTACATAATGATTTTTTCTGTTACTTAAATGTTTTGGAAGACAATTTTGATTTTCATATGAAAGAAATTTTTTCGAAGCATCTGCTATGATAAGAAAGAAGAAAAATCAGATAGTAAATATTTTAATGTGAATACAACCACAGCTAGCAGCAATAGTCACTAGTCCTTTTATGACTGTTCTAAACATATACTCTGTTTTCTATTTCCAGTTGTCTAATTTGTCACTAATGTAATAACTAGAGAAACATCTGGCAATTTATAGTTCTTTAAATTATAAGACTATTTTTTCTGTGATTGAAACATTGTATTTTAGAGTTTTAATAGGATTATGGCAGTCACTTGCCAATTCAGTGGAATACTACCTTAAGTCATATAGATATTCCTTGATTTAAGATGGCTTTATATATTAAACTATTAAAAAGTTGATTTTTAGAAGCTAAAGTTCATATTATGAATAAAACAAAATGTAAAGTGATAGATAAATTTAGGATATAAATCGATCAAATTTACTGTTGCTTATCAGAGACTGAGTATATTGCTTTAACAAGCACCTACGTGAAAAGAAATACAAACCACATAATCCGAAGATCTTAGGCAATTTTGAAAAAGAAACATTAAGACTATTTTGAAGAAAAATAATAGCATTTTCCAACCATTACGAGTTGGAAAGCTGATTTGTCAGTTTGCTAGATAACATGGGAGAAAAGTGTTCCTAAGCTAGGCTTGGACACTTGGTCACATTTTGTTGCTCTGGCTCCATATTTGTTTATTGCCACAGCATATCTTCAAAACAGCATTTTAATCTTTACAACACTTGGGCTTACTGCAAACTTCTAAACACCATTCTTAATTTGGTAGCCTACTTGGGAGACTCTTTGGCATTCTCCAGTTACAACCGAGCAGAGAAAGAGCTAGGTAAACTAATAAGCATGGGGCTAGAGGGCAGGAGCTTGCATTAAGCAGCCAAAACACATAAATGTGAGGGGTCACTATTTTTGTCCCTGTAACAAATTCAAAGGCAAAATACAGCAACTCTCAGTTATCTGCTTGAAAGGACACTGTGGCAGCACAGATAAAATGACAGCAGACATGCATCATGCATTTTAACTGAGTTTTAAATTCCTTCTCAGCTAAGTATTTTACCTGGACTTTGGGTAAGTAGCAGATTAAACTTTTCTTCCTTAATTTTCCCTCTAGCATAGGGGAAAATGAGTCATGAGTATTAATTAGTCGTAATCAAAATGACAACAGTAGTCGTAAGTAGCAGCAGGAACAAAAAACCAAAACAAAATTATATACACAAATACACAACTCTGACCCCAAACTAGAAAGAAGGAAAAGAAAAGTGAGAAACCTGAGCAACCCACAAATCTGCCCTTTTTTGAATACCGACCCAGGGTAAGAGAGAGAAAGATTTAAGCTTAGAATGCTGCGGGACAGCAGCGTTGCCGCAGCACCAGTGACTGAAAGACATTTTGCAAATCGCAAGGAAGACAAGTCTTCCGCTGGCATCAGTGGAACCGGTGGAAGAAAACCAATTTTCTTCTGAGTTGGATGATGGAACAGTTGATTCAGTTTAAGGTCAAAGAAGAGCAGAACCAGAAATCAAGGTCTCAGGATGGGAACAAAGAACAATGAAGTCAGGGAAAAAAAAGGTGGCGGGGATAGAGAGTGGATAACAGACTTGAAACTAAGAATCACAGAACTTAAGCAAATGTTGAGATCTAGCAATTATGATGGGCAGTTTCTCTAACCTAGCCTTAAGCTTAGACTTTTATTTTAAAGCAATAACCAAAAAACAAAAGGAAGGAAGGAATTATATCACTGTAGGGGACCTTATGGGCAGAGACTTGAGGTTCAGAGTTGTGAAATAATGCTCCTACTATCACACAGCAAGTGGGAGTCTCCATTTCCCTTCTCCCCATGCTTTCCTGCTCCTACACTGTCAGGAAGGGTGGTGGAGAGGAAGGAGAAGGTACCAGAGCACCCGGGAATACATCACAGCCTGAGGATAGGTTATGCAGGTGGGGCCTTTATAGCTGGGGAGACATCAGAGAAGACAAGGGAAGTATGGCAGTTCCTTTCTTAGAGAAGACTTATAAGAGGGTTAAAGCATATGCTATGTAAAATAAACACCTGGAGATCCAAGAACCTCAGGTGGTAACTAACAAGAGATTCATGTTGGGATGCAGCAGCTTCAAGGGGAAGCACAAGTTGCTCAACCAAGTAATAAAATAGATCAATGGGGTGCCAAATTGCTTGCCTCTTACTCTTACTTTATCTTCTCAGAATGACATGGGAAATAAATGTCGCCAAGTCCCAAATTTGATCCCAGGGGAAAGTGAGTACCCAAACTTTCGTTAGGAGAGGGTTCCTGAGTAGGGGGAAGTAAGTTTTTAATACTTAATGAGGCTATCACTAAACAAAGAGAAGGGGGCCCAGGTGAGCTCAATAGCCAGGTCACAAACTGTTGCCCCAAAAAACGGTGCAGAAGGAGACACTCTGGCGAAGAATTTCTGAGGTCTTCAGGAGACTATAACAGGCTGGCACTGTGGAGATGTTTACCTGGACATTTAACAAAATCGGAGGATGGAGTTGGGTGCCGGGCAGTGGCCCGCCAGAGGCTCTGTTTAGTTCCTGTGACACAGAAGACCTTTTGCTAAAATCCTGTCTCAGTTACACAAATGCATTGGCTAAGGCCGTAGGGACTGGGGTGTGGAGACATCTTGCTTCTCCTTCCTCAGTTTGATCATTCAAAGAGCATCTAGGAACCCTGAGGGTGGGAGAGTTTGGCCCAGGTTGAAGGACGTCCCGTGTCTAGGACCCACCGCTATAGTTTGCAGGGAGAGAGCTAATGGGAGGTGAGCAGCGCAGGGACATCGTCTGGGAAGCAGAGAGCGTGGATGGGGACACTCTTAACTTCACCTCAAAAGTAGCACAACTTTTAAACTAACGCCTTGCAGAGTCGTATGGGCTTCCGACTCAGATGATGGCTAAAAGACAAGAGTTAACTAAAAGCCTCAGGAAGAAAGTTTATTGAGTTGCATCTTATTTCTGTAAATTTCTTGCTTACACTCGGAAGAGTTTGGTCAAAATGGATTGAGAATTTCGGGGCACGTGGCAAACAAGCCTACCTTGTTCCCTCCCGTTCCTAGAAGCCCCTCACCTGATCTGGTGAAGTATGGCCAGCTCCAGGGGCAGGCGTTGACCAGAACTACGGTCGCTCTTTCCTTGGTCTCAGAGAGATTCCCAGTATAGAGCCAGCAGTTAGGACAGCGTGACATGAAACTTAGCACCCCACCCCTGAAGTCCCCCAAGCGTGCCTGGCGGTCCGCACGGACTCACCCGCGCCCCGGGCGCTGCGTCACGTCCCGCTGAGGGCCGGCTGCGCTGGTGCGGTCTCCTGCCCGCCGCCTCGGCGTCCCAGCTGTGCGCCCTCACTCGCTGGGTCCGCTCCAGCAGCTCCCCATCAATCACCGCCGCGGCCTGGCGGAGCTGCTAGAGGCGCGCCGGTCCAGACGTCCTGTCACTCGCTGCTGCCTTGGGTCCTGGCTGTCAGGCGCTGGAATCATCCGCGAGGAGGCAGCTCCGAATTTATAGTGAGGGGCGTTGCTGCTTCTTGGGTTCCGGGGACGAGGCTCTGTTTTGCATTCCCTCCTCCTTCGCCCCGCCCCGGGAGACCCTCCCGGCCCAACCTCCTCCCTCTCAGGATACGGACGGCAGCAAGGATGATGCCACAGTCGTCCCCTGTCAACTATCAGATCAGCGTTCACCTGGCCCCGAACCCCGCCTAGCGAGGGGTCATCAGGGGCAGCGAGCTGCGGGTACAGGAGTATCATTTCCTGCGGAGATTCATGTTCTTCAACTTTTTTTTTTTTTTTCCTGAACTTGGAAAACTTTTAAGGACGAATTAGAGAACTTCTTTCTCTTTCCTATGACTAACTCGAACTTTGGTAATACTGTTGTGGATCATAGATTACATGGATTAATTCCAGGGTTATGAAATTAAAGGGTGGACACTCATTTCTTCCTATTGGACATGCTACCCAAGTTGCGTTTAAAAAAATGTATTGAAAAAACCCAATAAATATTTAAAGAAGAAGTAATATCAATTCTTCACAAACTCTTCCAAAAAATAGAAGAGTAAGGATGATTTCCCAACTCATGCTATGAGGACAGTATCACCCTGATAATTAAACCAGATAAAGACATCACGAGAAGACTACAGATCAATATTTCTTATGAGTATAGATAAAAATTCTCAACAAAATGTTGGCTAATTGAATCCAATAACATATGAAAGGGACTATACACCATGGTCAAGTGAGGTTGATGACAGAAAGTAAGATTAGATTAGTTTACCAAAAATCAATTAATGTTTGATAGGTGAGTAGGGTGACTATAGTTTACAGTAATCTATTGTATATGTCAGAGTAGCTAGGAGAAAATAATTTGAATGTTTCTAGCATAAAGAAAAGACAAATATTTAAGGTGATGGATATCCCAATTGCACTGATTTGATCTTTACAAATTTTATGAATGCATTAAATTATTGCATGTACGTAAAAAATGTACATCTATTGTGTATCAATAAAAATGAAATTAAAGAAGTAAAAAACAAGAATAAAGGACAAAGCCTGCATGGTTGTCTAAAATTTTTTTAAAAAACTATTGGATAAAATACAACACTTTTTCATGCTAACACTCAACAAACTAGGAATAGAAACTTCCTGAAACTGTAAAGTTTATTTATGAAAAACTTAACTAATATCACACATAATATTGAAAAACAACGTTTTTATGTCTAAGATCAGGAACAAGACAATATGTCTAGTCTTCCCATTTCTATTTAACTTTGTACTAAAGGTTCTAGTGAGGGCAACTGGACAAGAAAAAAAGATAAATGGCATCCAGATTAGAAAGAAAGTAAAATAATTTCTATTTGTAGATGACGTTATTTTGTATTAAAAAGCTCTAAGGAATCAATTAATTAACTATTAGAACTAAGAAACAAGTTGAGCAAGTTTTTAGAATACAAGATCAATATACAAAAATCAGTTGTATTTCTATACACTAGCAATAAACAATCAACAAATGGAATTAAGAAATCAATTCCACTGTTTGCTTCTCACCACTTGCTGTGTGGGTCTGTGTCCTCTCCCGCCCGACATGCTGCCATGCCTCAAAAAGTTAAGGAAATCAAGGACTTTCTGCTTATAGCCAGGTGAAAGGATGCCAGATCTGTCAAAGTCAAGAAAAATAAGGATAATGTGAAGTTTAAAGTTGGATGCAGCAGACACCTTCATACATTAGTCATCACAGACAAAGAGAAGGCAGAGAAACTGAAGCAGTTCTGGTACCCTGGTTTGTTAGAGAAGGAGATGAAATCAGACACACTGATTTGAACTGTGTTAAAAATTTAAAAATTCAAAGATAAAAACAATTTTACTTACTATAGATCAAAAGAGTAAAAATACTAAGAAATGGCCGGGCGCAGTGGCTCACTCCTGTAATCTCAGCACGTTGGGAGGCTGAGGCGTGCAAATCACGAGGTCAGGAATTCGAGACCAGCGTGGCCAACATGGTGAAACCCTGTCTCTCCAAAAAAAAAAAAAAAAAAAAAATAGCCGGGCATGGTGGCGCATGCCTGTAGTCCCAGCTACTCAGGAGGAGGCGGCTGAGGCAGAAGAATCGCTTGAACCCGGGAGGCGGAGGTTGCAGTGAGCTGAGATTGTGCCACTGCACTCCAACGTGGGTGACAGAGTGAGACTCCATCTCAAAAAACAAACAAACAAACAAAAAAACCCTAAGAAATAAATTTAACAAAAGGGTATAAAACTTGTACTATGAAAGCAAACAACAACAAAAAAAATTGTTGAAATAAAGTAGACCTAAATAAATGGAATGGCATTCTATGTTCTTGGATTGGAAGATTTAATATTGTTACAATGGCATTAATCTTCAAATGATCTACAGGTTAAACAAAATCTCTAACAAAACCCAGCAAGCTTTTATTGCAGACATGAATGGAGTTATCCTAAAAACATGTGGCAGTGCGAGGGACCCAGAATAGTCAAGACAATTCTGAAAAAGAACAAACTTACCAATTTCAAAATTTACTATAAAATTACAATAAACAAGACGGTGTGGAACTGGCATAGGAATAGATAGAAAGATCAATGGAACAGAATTGTGTCCACAAACTAAACCCTTACATGTATGAGCCACTAATTTTTTTGAAAAGGGTTGAAAAAATGTAGATGAGTAATCTTTTTAACAAATGGTACTGGAATAATTGGCTATCTATATGCAGAAGAATGAAGTTGGACTCCTTATAATACCACACATAAAAATTAAGTCAAAATGGATCATAGACCCAAGCTTAAGAGAAAAATTATAAAACTCTAAATAGAAAACATAGGAGTAAACCTTTGTGACCTTGGGTTATGCAAAGCCATCTTAGATACAACTCCAAAAGCATAAGAAATACAAAAAAAAAGTAGGTAAATTGGATTTCATCAATATTAATAGCATCTGTACTTCCAAGGGTATCAAGAAAGTGAAAAGAAAAAGCCAAGAATGTGTGAAGATATTTGCAAATTATATATCTGATAAGGACTTGTGTTCAGAACATATAAAGATAATAAAACACATATAAAGATAATTTAAAAAACCGTTAAAAATGGGCAAAGGATCTAAATATACATTTCTCTAAAGAAGGTAGACAAGCACATAAAAAACCTCAACATTATTAGCCAGCAGGAAAATGCAACTCAAAGGAACAACTAGATATGATTTTATGCCTACTAGGACAGCTATAATCAAAAAGTCAAATAGTAACAAGTGTTGTCCAGAATGTAGAGAAATTGGATCCCTCATACATTGTTGGTGGGAATATAAAATAGTACAGCCACTTTGGAAAACAGTGGCAATTCTTCAAAATGTTAAGCATAGAGTTACCAGATGGCTCAGCAATTCCATTCCTAGGTATATACTCATGAGAAATGAAAACATAAGTCCACACAAAAATGTAGACATGAAAATTCATATCAGCATTATTCATAATAGCCCCAAAGCAGAAATAAGTCAAAGATCTATCAACTGATGAATAGATAAAATGTGATATCTCCATACCATGAGATATTGTTTGGCAATAAAAGGGAATAAAGTACCTTGAAAACCTTGTACTAAGTGAAAGAAGCCAGTCACAAAAGAACACATATTATATGATTCCATTTATATGAAATATTCAGGAGTGACATAACTGTAGAGAATTTTGGTTGCCTAGGCTGAGAGTGGAGGGGTAGGAAGGAATGGTAGTGTCTGCTAATTGGAAGGTGATAAAAAATTGTACATTTGATTATGGTGATCATTACACAACTTTGAAAACATGCAAAAAATAATTGAACTGTACATCTTTGTTAAAAGACAAACCTAGTCAAATTAAATTTAACAGTGTTTAATTGAGCAAAGAATGATGTGCAAATTGGGTAGCCCCTCAACTGCAATAGGTTCAGAGAGACTCCAGCGCTACCTCGTGGTTGAAAAAGATTTATGGGCAGGAAAAGAAAAGTGATGTACAGAAGACAAAAATGAGGCACAGAAATAGAACTGGTTACAATTTGGCGTTTGCCTTATTTGAACACAGTTTGAACAACTGGCCACTTTAGGTATGCTGAAACTCTGTCATTGGCATAGGAGTAGGTTACAGTCTTTTCAACATGCAGTTAGGTTACAGTTCACTACATACTGAAAAACTTTTAGGCCAAATTTAAAATATGTAAAGAAGCAGCTTTAGGATAGACTTAATTTAATTCTTTAAATGGGTGATTTATATGTAGATTTATATGTAGATGATATATAAATAAAGCTATTTTAGAAAGGTAAAATATGAAATTTGTGTAGATGAGTAAAGACATTAATGTATGATTTTTGTTTCTTGCTTCTAAGTTTCTGAAGAAAGAAGAGGGGCTCAGTTCCTATCTTTCATGCCCTCCTCTGCAATGGCTACATGGCTAACACCTCTGTGCTAGACAACATTGTGGATCAGGAACATAATATAAATTATTATTAATTAAAACCTATTTTTAAAATAAAGGTTTTTATTTAGCAGCATACCATATGTTGAAATGACTTATATGTTTTGAATTTTCATAAAATTAAAAATGGCAAATTTACTCAAATATAATCAAGCATGTAGTAAGCATAGGTTTCTGCAGGGGAACTTTCTCAGAATGCAAACCTGAGGAAGACATGGCTCCTGAGTCCTGAGTGTGGTGACCCAGGAGGGTTAGCATCCCCTTCTCCACTAGATTGTGCCTCTGCGACAGGGCTCTGTCTTATCAGTTCACTGTATTCCTGGGCTAAGAATCCCCAGAAATGCAAACAAATTTCTCTGATATAAGACTGACTTTTAGTTCATATGAGAACTCTGTCTTGAAGGAAATGTTATTTGAAATGGGTCCTGAAGGATAGATAGCATTATATGAACTGAGGAACAAGGAAACAGCCTATGTAAAAGTACCATGGCAACAAAGTGTCATTTGTGTGGGAACAGATTGTTACTGAATTTTTCTAGAGTACATAATTAATAATGACTTATCATTTACTGGATGCTTACTATATACATCAGGCATCTTATTAAGCCCTTCATATCTATTAACCTAATTAATCATTATAGCATATCTGTATATAGAAGTTACAGATTTTACAGATGAGAAGGTAAGGTACAGAAATTAAGCTACCCAAGGTTACATGGTTTGTAAGAGGCAGAGACAAGAGTCCAGGTTCTCTGGCATAAAAGGCCAGGCATTTGCTATAAGAGGGAGTGGTAGAAAGAGCTAGAAAGATGGATTATCATGAATGCGGAGCTCAGAAGTTTGTAGAGAGGTTTGAACTTAATTTGGTTCTTGAGGAATGGCTGAGGCTTATGAGTGAGGACAGGCATGATGTGTAGGGTGGATTAGAGTGTGGAGATGTTAGAAGTAGGAACACTGTTAAGTGGACCAGGCTAGAGTGAACACACACACAAAAACCCACGCCAGTGAAATTAGGACGAGAGACAGTGTCAAGACAGAATACAGAGAATTTACAAAAATAACTGGGGGTTTGGGGTAGGGGTTCATTGAGCTTGTAAGACGCAGCTGATTGGCTTCATCTACTAAAGAACCTTGCACAGATGTCACACTGGCCATATTGGAAGAGAGATGGGCCTCCTTTGGAGAGCATCAAGGTATTTACTTTGTTGTTGATTTTTTTTCTTGGTGAGAATGCTTGGTTTTTAGTTTAAATGGCTAGAAAAGATATACACAGGTGTTGGTGGCTTTTAAAGATTTGCATTTATATTCAAGACCAGGGTAACCAGAAATTAGATGTGAAAGTCTCCTGTTAGGGGAGAGAGCGCTGGAATCAAGAGATGAGTGGCGTGGTAGGGAACTGACAAGGAGGCAGGGGTGGCTGCAGGAATGAACCTTCCAAGAAGCTTGGCAGTGAAGAGAGGGCATGATGGAATCAGAAAATAGAGAAAGGGTGAAGCTACAGCGAGATTCTTTGAACTTTTTATAGGATTCTGGCCATTTTTCTTGCCTTTCAGCATTGATGTCCAAGCCTTGTAGTATTCCGTTTTAAATAGACAACACTTTCTTGGACGTGACATCTCCCTTCGTAATGTGCCTGCTAGAAGTCAAGAACCCACAGTGTTAGTGTTTCTTTTGGTTTTATGTAACATCTTCCTGTTTATTAAGTTTTCAGTTGTCTCTCCTGGGTTATTTACTTAGCAGATGTTTATTGAGCTTCTTTGTATTTCATGCTATGCTAAGTGATGAGGGAACAGAGATAAAAGTCACTGCTGGTCTGCACTGAGAGGAAACTCACAACATACAACTCTCCTATATGGTGTAAAGCTTGTCCTAGGCATTCTTTTATTTTTCTGATCAGTTTTGAAATTGGACTCTTTGTGAGACTTACCTCATACTCTCCAGATATTTGGAACCATTTATCACAAGTCCTTTGTAGAAAAGCCAGAAGTGAGTGACAACCAAAATCTAGAATCTGTGACTGAAAATAGAAAATGCTCCTCTGAGTATTAAGATTCAGGGGTTCTTTATATTTTTGAACCTATTTACTGCTGAAAATTCCTAACCATAGTCACTTCTATACTAAATTCCAACTTGGTTTTAGAAATAACCATAGTACGCCTGGCACGGTGCCTCATGCCTGTAATCCCAGCACTTTGGGAGGTTGAGGCAGGCAGATCACGAGGTCAGGAGATCGAGACCATCTTGACCAACATGGTGAAACCCTGTGTCTACTAAAATACAAAAAAATTTAGCTGGTCGTGGTTTTGCACACCTATAGTCCCAGCTACTCGGTAGGATGAGGCAGGGGAATCACTTGAACCTGAGAGGCGGAGGTTGCAGTTAGCTGAAATCGCGCCACTGCACTCCAGCCTGGATGACAGAGCGAGACTCCATCTCAACTTAAAAAAAAAAAAAAAAAAAATTACCACAGTGGAGTTTTGAAGACTGTAAATTTCTTAGAGAGTCAACTCTGTTGGTAAAACTTCTTGAAAGGGCAGGGTTTGATCTCAGAGATATGATATTATCAGAAACAAGCAGATGAGAAGAAAACGATGGTATCATTACTATTGTAATGAATTGGCTGAGTAATGGTGTGTTTTAAACCCTGGGCTTTTCTACTGCGGTTACACGTTGGTCCTACACAAAAAGGTGTACCTTAGAATTGTGACTAGAGGCAGGGATTTGAAATTCAACTTTGCTGTTGTTCACCCAGTACACTTAGACAAGTTACCCCTGTGATAATGGATTTTAATATAAAAGGCAATAATGTTCCCTAAACATTTGTCAGGGCTAAGGAAAAGAGTATATGTGAAAGCTTCAGACACTGTCTGGCACATAGTAAGTGCTTAATGGATACTAGCCGGTTTTACTGAGAAGCAGGCAATTTTGCAGCCAGGTCAGGAATATACTGGCTTTTTGATACTTTTTAAAAAGGGATAAAACGTCTTGATATCTTTCTGATTATTTTGTTTCTACTATCAAAATTATTAAATTTTGACATAATTGCAGTCCTGATGGTATGGACTCAAGTACAGGCTTTTTCTTTCACTCTCTCCCCTCTGTATGTGCCATGTGAGGCAGGATTGGATGGTGCTGTCACTGTGTAGCCGGAAGTGTGAACACACAGCTCCAGGGAAGCCAGGCTGTTGAAATGCTAGATGAGCAAAGACAGTACCCCAGAACCCCACTTCTGCTGAGGCCAGGGCTTGGCTGGTATCAGATTCTAGATCACCTACCAAAGGCCCGACTCAAAATATCATTCTGGAAAAAAACTCGACAGGACATGCAAAAGAAATGTAGTGTATAATAAACATGAAAAAAGTTTACTCTTTCCAATAATGAAAATGTAATTTAAAGTAACAAGGTACAATTACTCATCTATAAAATTGACAAAGATTAAAAAGAAAAGATGATCATACCAGAAGTCAGTTTTTGCAAGAATGTGGGGAAGTTCGTACTTTCATGCACACACACACACACACACGTATATATGTGTGTGTATGTATATGTATATACATGCATGTATATATACACACACATATATATGTATATGTATATATACATGTATATATATGTATATGTATATATACATATATATACCCACACACACGTATATGTGTGTGTGTATTTGTAGGATTGTTGCATATCCTCAACAACCAGGAACTTATTCTAAATAATAATAATGGATATGAGCAAAGATTTATATACAAGGATGTTATTTACATTGCCATGTATAATAGCACATAATTGGAAACAAACTTAATATCTCTCAAGTAGAGGGTTTGTTATGATACATCTAGAATGGAACTTAACCACTAAAAGTAATGCAACAGATATTTAAGTATATGGGAAGTGTTCATGATATGAGAATTAGTGAAAAATCAGTTTATAGAACAATATGTAAACTGCTATCCAAATTATGTAAAATGTCACAAAAACACATACACATAGAAAAAGACTGGATGTGTATTTCCTAAAATCCTTACAGTGGATATTCCTGAATATAGGTACTATGGCTAATTTGAAATTACATTTTCTGCTTGGTTATATTGTCTAAATTTTATATAACAATTTTATCACTCTAAAAAATAAGCCGAATGAACAAGAGGGCAGGGAACTTAAGACAGATCTGTTTGGAAAGCAAGGACCATTGAGGGGAATTTTTGTTGACAGCTTTTGCTGACGCTAAACTTTGTAGGCCCAATGGCTTCAACCTTGTAAGTGTGCCTGTATATGTATTTTAGGGCATTCCTCTGGTTTTGAGTATGCAACTGGTTCTCCCAAATTTTATGTCATTTTATAAAATTTCAGCTGGTATTTATGTGAGAAAGGGTATTATATACATATGTAAATATTCATCATGTTCAGGTTTCTTTCTAAATGGAGTCCATCATAGTCAAGAGATGCTGAGAGAATCGAGCTAGGCTTTTGAGATGGATACTGTGGCAGACAGCAATGTTAAGCTAGTCTATCACTGTGTGTTTTATGGCTTTTTTTGGTCTCAGAGAAAGCAGAGGGTTAGACTGATCATATTTTATTATTGTATGTAATATTGTATTATAAGCCACTATGTAGCTTACAAATGAATTCATTAGACAGCCACTGGAGATTATAAATGGGAACTCATGCAAATGTCTACTTATATTACTTATGATGAAAAAAAGAACATTTTCTATATTTCTGTTGTTTTATTTTTTTCTAAGAATATCATTAAGCTTTATGAATTTAAATTTACAAGGAGAGCTTTATTTTTGATTCCAATTTCCATCACTCTTCCCTGCTTTAAACATTTTTACCTATACTACTAAATTCTCTCAGAGATACCTTTCACATCTTTTCAATTTTTTTCTTTCATCCTTTTGCCCAGGCTGACCCATTGTTGAGATTATCTTCCAGCTTTTGCTGTTTGAAAAACTTGCCTATCCTCAAAGACTCAGATCAAATGCCAGTTTCCTAATTTTCCTAATCACATCTGCCAGAAGTCACTACTTTCTCCTTTGAACTTACGTCTTGTTTTTGAAAATAAAAATGTAGCATTATTTTATGGGAAGAAATGTTAACAAGAAATTCAGAGACCTAGGATCCTTTTTCCTTTCTTTCAAGAGGCATCAATGGAGCTTGGTCAAGATATGAAAATTGCCAAAGATACGAAAATATCTTTACATCTAGATATCTCCTGGAACTTAAAATAAGGGATTTCCAATATCCTGTTTTCTAGTTGTGTGAACTTGGGCAAGTTATTTGACACTTTTGTGCTTCAGTTTAATCATCAGTAAAATGTGGGTAGTAATAGCACCTAAGTCAATGTGAATGAGGATTAAATGAAGTAAAGCAAATAGAATTATGCTTGGCTTGTAGTTAGAGATCAATACATGTTAGCCATTTTTATTAACTCCAATAATTCTACATGTGTGTTATCCAAATATTTAAATTCAGTCACTAAGAAATCCTTTTGATAAGATAAGAATCTATCTTACTCAATACACTTTATCAAAATTTATATCCCTGCTTTTAGTAGTTTTACAAGGATATAAAGAGATGAATATGACAAAAACAAACAAAAAACAAACAAACAAAACAAATAGTATTGTTGAACATTCTTTACTAGGGCATGTTTATAATGTTTATAGCCTCACTAGTATAACTGTGTTTTACAGTTCTGTGTATTATAATGAAAGCCTACTTCTTGGGTGATTTATTTCAATGTCTGTATAGTATACTGTTAGAAATGAATATGTAGGGTGAGTAAACAATGACTTTATCCCTCTTATTTTCTACCTCTTACAGATATAACCTCTTAAAAAACTAAATGATAAACTTCACAGATCATTAATCAGGCAAGATTTCTACTATTTCTTATTACCTTTATTTATAGAAATAGAGAATGAACATTAGCAAGGTTCTGTAAACTTATGAGGGCAGAAGGCTATTTTAAATATTATCGAATAAGTTGGTAGATATGATAAAATTTGTAGAGGATTAGAATAATCTAAAAGGGTAAAATGTATTATTTTAAATTATGTTTTGCTTTAACTATGAGTTAAAAATTTTTTAAATTACATAAATGTTCATGAGGAAAGAGGAGAAAACTAACAGAAAAAAGCTATTTTTAACATTAGAGATGAAGGCAGATACAGTAAATAAAGATGTATCACTTTTGTATTAAATTAATTTCACTTTCTAAAAAAGGCAAGTTTACTATATTCACCAATAAAAATGTTGATAGATGATAGGAAAAGAATTACAAAATAAAATTCTCAATAGGACAGTTTTTATATTGAGTATTTTAAATTTATGAACATCATTGTTGATAACCATCAGATACATATATCATACTCTGTATAAAGGAACTAACGTACCTAAGAGTTGTATCAATTAGTTATATATTTAACTTTAAGAGAAGAAAGCTTTATATAATAAATGAAGGTGCTGAATAATGAAGTATCAGGGAAGAAAAAGGGAGATATTTAAGATGATAAACAGTATATGTTTTGGCCCATATAAAGAATCAACAGACCTTGAAATTAAACATTTTAGAAAATGGCTGGCATTTGAAAAATTGTGTTTGAATTTAACTGACTGAGGAAAAATAAGAAAGGCAGGCTGTCCCAATTATAGTTATATTTCCATTGTGTCATTACAGGAAAACCCAAATATTTTCCACCATATTTCTTATTGTGCTTCAGTTTTGGTGGGTGGCCCCTTCTTTATTGTCAAACAAATTAGTCACACAATTATGCTGGCTGTCCTTTACCCACTACAGAGGTCATGATAGCAGACTGTCCACTTTGCCAACACTTCTTTGGCACCCAGCCACCTTGAGAATGCCCCTGTTGCCCAGGGCTCACTCCCGCCTCTGCTGATTGAGCTGTATGATTCCTGATCCAAGCAGAAGGTTCCTCTCTTGTAAGTAAGTGATAGGCATGTATTTCTAGAGAGGAGATGCTTATAGGTGACCTCAGCTCCATTATGTTAGAGACAGCCCTTAATGAGTGAAACTTCCTCTGGCCCGTCTAGACAATCTTTAACTTCCCTTTGTAGTCCAAATACTTTTAAAGACTTTGGTTTGAGTTCTTACACATAATCAAATTATCTTTAGAAAAGCAAAACTTGCTGCACCACCTATAGCCCCTGGATTGCTAATAGCTGTCATCTTTTTAGGACTTGATTTATACTAGTTTTCATGCTGGAGGCACTCACAAAGACAGTCATATCTGGCTGGCTTGAAAAGCATGTATTAGCAACATTTATGCAACTATTTTTTGGGAGGTGAGGTGGGCTAAGATTATTTAAGTAATATCAGTGGCACTCATATGCACCACTCAGAGTCCAGTGGTGGAGGCATCATGGGATTGGAAGGTATCTTCTGAATAGGAAGGTTTTTAAATAAAATAATGTCTTTTGTCGTATATGAGCCAAAAGTTAATTTTATATAAATGAGCCTCACAGGATTATTTTAATTTATGATGCTTTTTCACATGGTTATTGATGTAATTTAAAATAGACAAATTCAGGTTCTTTGGGCTGATTCTGCTTGTTCTCACAGTTTCTGTCTGGTTTGTATTCCGTAATCTTTCTACACGAACTCATGCTGCTAGTTGCTCATTAAATTGTTCTTGCCTAAGTACTTCCTGATCAATTCTATTACTATTTGTTCTTATTCTTTCTTCGTATTGATGTTAACTGCTTGGTAATTTCCTGGATCTCCCCTTTGGCACATCTTAAAAATTAGACTACTTATTATTACAATTATTTTCTTGACTCTGCAGCCCATTCATCATTCTCTATTTCTGCATTGTTTATGACTTGAATATCTACAAAATGTAAACATATTATTTTTATAAAACAAATATCGTGAGGATAATATTCTCAAAGATTTCTTAGCAAAGAGATTTATAGTTCACTAAAATATGCTTTGAACATACTAAAATAAGAAACAAAATTAGTGGATATAAAGTAAGCATTAACAGCTAATATGCCTTTTTTGGGAAATCATTTGGCTTTTTCTGAATGAAATAAATACAAAAGTCATGTTATTAAAATTAATTACTTAAAAATTCAAAAAGTACTACTTTTTATTATTCATCTATGAGCAACATATGTTATCTCTTTAAATATTTTTTATTATTTTATCAAATATTGCTTTTTATTAATTACAGCCTAGATCTAACCTGGTTTTTAGCCTTTAATCACAGAAGAGACATAATTCATTAATTAAATAAACTATAATGATTACTGAGTTAATCATGGGACATCAATAAGTCATAGCCCCTGAGAATAAGAAGTTCACAACCCAGTGAAGTAAGAGCAGTAAGAATGTATAATACTGTATTTGAATAATTAAGATATTCTTACAGAATACAAAGAAGGCCAGAATTAACTCTGACAGCCACAAGTTGGGAAAAGTTTCCATACTAGAGGAGAAAATATATGAGTCTTGCTTTGAAGGTTAGGGTATTCCAGACAGAGGTCACGGCACATGCAGATGACACTATAAAAGTATACCTTTTTCCATATGGGTAGATGGAAAACGCAATGGTTCTTTGTTTCATATTGGTCTCTTCTGCAGGACTGGAATCTCCCTGTAAGCAGATAACATGCTGATTTTGTTCACTGCCCTAGCCACAGTCTGACATAGAGCTTGGCATATAGTAAATAATATTTGTTGAATGAATGAATGCATTGTGAAGAGCTAGGTTCAAGTATATGAACTATATGCTTTCTGTGGGCAGTGTGAGTCATAGAGATGATTAAGCATTGAGTCCTATGATCCCATTTGTTATATAGGAAGATGAAAGGCAATCCTATTGAAAATGTAGAGGATAGATACAAATAGGACCAGACTATGGCAGATAGATGAGTTAGTCATTCCAGAAGCAAAATGAAGTAAACTTACAGTGGTGAATTTGTGGATGATGGCACAAGCTTCTAAAATGTGGTAGAAAGGATTCATGGACTGGTTGGATGTGGAGGGTGAAAGAGAGGCAGAAAGGAAGAGGTCTTTGGGTTAAGAGTTTGAGAAGATAGCAGTACTAAAAACTGAGAACAGGGATTGTTTTTTGAGGAGCAAATTTTATGGGGAAGGATAGGTTTAAATTTGAATGCTCTTAGTTTGTTTTCTTAAAAAGACATCCAGGTCAGGCAAAATCTGGGTTGAATATGTAGCTGTGGAATTCATCAGCATGGAGATGATGCTTGAGGTTATGGGAGGAAATAAGGTTAACAAGAAGAGTGTAAGGAATAAAGAGAGAACAAAAAAATGAAATGGAACCTTTGGGGGAACACAGACATAGGAAGGGGAGAAGGAGTCAACAGACAAAAAAGGTAATATGGATTCAAACATAAGCTTTGGGACAATACTGTCTTAGGTACTTTGTATATGTTAGATTATTTAATTTTTACAACATCTCAGGGAGGACTTATCAGAGGAGTAGGAACTTTTCCAGCAAATGAATCCCGAAACCTTGACTGGAGGGAGTTTAAGATTACAGTGGCAAACTTAATCTGTAAAAGACTAGGTAGTAAATGTTTCAGGCTATCCTGTCTCTACAGCAACTAGAGTGCAACTAGGCAACTCTGCTTCTGTAGTACAGAAGCTGTAGAGAAGTAAACAGGTACGGCAGGGTTCCAAAAAACCTTAGTTTGTGGACATTGAAATTTCAATATCATATACTTTTTACATGTTGTAAAACACTATTCTTCTTAGTTTTAAAACTATTTAAAATTGTGAAAACTGTTCTAAGATCACGGGCCATACAAAAACAACGAGTGGGCTGTGGTTGGCTAATCTGTGGATTAAAGAGAAAGAAGGGTGCAAACTGTTAAATGCAAGCATTTGAGTCCAAATAATATCACTTGAATGTTGCAAGTAGGAGGCAGTTGATAACCTAGCAAAAGTGGTTTCAGTAGAGTGCAGGGGCAGAAACGCCTTTTTATTGTTAGGTTTGGGAATAATTAGGAAGTTGATAGAATAAATGTAGGGATTTTAAAAAGTTTAACAGGAGAGAAAAAGACAAATGTGACAGTTTAAGGGAAAAGTAATGCTCAGGAAGGTTTTCTTGTTTCATTTGTTTATTTCAGCATGTAGGTAATTTGGCCTTTTTTTAAAAATTTTTTTTAATTTTTATTTTTGTAGATAAAAGAGCCATGTGAAATAGAAGAGACATTACAGGTTTAGGAGAGAAGAGATCATTGGCAGAACAAGATCCTGTGGAAGGTAGGAGGACATAGGGTTCTGTATTCAGGTGGACAGATTACCTTTGGTTCTCCTTGTCTTTTGATTGAGGTTGGACTACGCCATCTTGTTCTTTCCTGTGGTCTCTATTCTGAATTGTGCTTCTAAGATAGCTTCTAAGATGGCTGAAAGGAACTCAGTTTCATCCTTGAAATAATTCAGTTTGACAGATAAGTCTGGTGTTACTATTAACAATTTACGGATTAAAAAAATGAGGATGAAGAGTTCAATATATTCAAAGACACCTAGTTAACAGATGGCAGATTAGTAACCCAGATACTCTAATTCTAGCTCAAATTCCCTTTTTATTGTATTCTGCTTTTTTCCCTACTTCTAAGTTTGTAACATGCAAAAGAGTTTATTTTAAATAAGTTCTGAATTAAATATTCATCTATGTACTTGTATTTAGAGATCTTTTGATTTAAAGGCTATGTTACAGTGGAGTCATATCCCTGTAGTTTTTTATTTCTGAAGTTTGACATAAATGCGTATTGATTTTTTTTTATAATTAGATGGGCTTTTTGGCTTCTAATGGTTAAGATCTCAGGAAAATTGAATTGCAGCTCTTGCTATGTCACTGTATTTAGGTAATTCCTCCTCACGTGCACAGAGACCTGCTCAAATGATGTCATTTGGAGGATAATTGTCTTGTCATGATCAGCCCTTTCTAGGGAGTAGGCAAAAGGAATATTCCAAGGGTGAAAAAACTTGCCGAGAACCTAGAGATGTTTGTAAATAGTTGAAACATAATGGAGAGGGTTTATTTAATCCATGCTGAGGAAATTTTAATATTAACTGTATCTAAGTTCCATCTCTTTTCCCCTCTATTTTCAAAACTATTGAAGATTGTTGTAGAGTTGTAATCTAAAAATAATAAGGGAGTACAAGTAGTAGTGTTTCAAAACTAAATTCTACTTGCAGCTTGAATTCAACTAGAGCTTCCATCTATCCAGAGGGGTTTGGAGACAATGGTACCCAACCTGATGGAGGAGAAGTAATTGTTTCCTTTGTGTCTTGGCCACTCTACCTGCCTAATGCAACAATTACTAAAGGCCTTAAGGCTAGAGCCTTTAGTGTGTGCCAGCAAGGAAAGGCAAAGGGACTCTAGGGAAAGTCGTTTTAAAAAAAACATAAACGAGCATACAAGCGTAACTAATGCATATAGAAACATTTTAGGTTATGAGAAAACTATGTTGAGAAAGGAGTTTGACAGGAGAAGGAAGCCATAGTACAGTTCCAGAACACACTTTGTATAAAAATAGAAAGTAATTTAGAATAAATTGGTGGAAAACGATGGTATTCAACACTCCAAATTATTAAATATTTCTTACTACCTGTAAGTCACATCTCCGACATGCTTGTTTATTAAAGAAAAAAACAAAGCCAAGATATGATGGCACTTTTCTAAATGTCAAGGTATAGGAGTCAAAACGTTACATGAAGATGAAATTATTCTGTGAATAAATCATTTCAGAGCTCTAATTAAGACCCTAACTTAATTTCCATTTAATTTCAGTTGGTTTTTTTCCCTCCTGCCCTAGACTCACTTTCTCTCCACAGAGATCCCTGGGGATATCAGTCTCTCATCACTAACTTGACCCCTTACCCTTACATCTCTGAGTCCAAAGTCACCCAGAAGCCAATTATATATGTGTATTTTTGGCACACTGATGCTATTTTGATTGTTATTTAATGATTTTTCTGTACTATAATTCTTTGCTTCTGAGATAAAGCCATGCAGTTATATTTTCTGTGCTGTGTCTTCTTCTGAAAACAAATGCTTGACACATGTGTTTCTGGAACAAATTGTCTTCCTCAATGGAGATACAGCTGAGATGTCCTTTCCAAAGAGATTACAGAAACAAAATGTTTTGAACTTTCCTTCTAATTTATTGTATCTGGTGAGTGCTATAATTAAAGATTAGAAACCACAGGAAATTATTTCAAAGCATAAAGTTCCCTGGAAAGAGATTATCTATTTAATTACCAAGAAGGCTCCTTATTGTAAAATTCAAATTTTTCGAATGACAGAAACTCAGGTAATAATTTAAAAAATATTTCATTGTGAAATATGACACAGATATAGAAGAGTACACAAAATAAGCATACATTGTATTGAAAAATTATAAAGCAAACATCCATGTAAAGACCATCCAAGAAAGAAAAAAAATTAATACTGCCAAAGTCTCAGAAGCTCTCCATATGTCAGTTTTCTGTCAAATTCCCCTCCATTCCCCTTAGAAGTTACCATTATTCTAACTTGTATGGTAATCATTTCCTTGTTTTACTTTATAGTTTTTCTGCATATGAATATATTCCAAACAAACTTCGTATATAGAGAACCATACTGTTAATGTATTTGCTTCCATATTACTTCTTTTGGTAAATGTAATGTTGGTAATGTTTTTCCATGTTGCTGTATATAGTTCTAGGCTGTTCATTTTTATTATGATAGGTTATTTTGTTGAATGAGCATACCTACCTCATGCATTTATTCCATTGTGGAGAAATATTTGGGTTGGAAGGCAGGTATGATCACCACTATACAACCAATGCTCCATGACATTTGGGTTGACATTTTGGATATTACAAATGTTATTGGAATGAATATCCTTGTATATGTGTCCACTTTATACACATTTTTTAAGTGGCATTGGGAGCATAGGCTTTAAATTGACCAACTGTGTATCAGTCAATCTTTTAGGGAATAAATGTTTTTTCTTTCCATTCTGTTGTCACTCAATGAACTCCAAAAAAACACTCTGTTTATATTCTCAATTTCTATCTTAAAGTTAAAGGGTGCTTAGGTATACTGGTATGCTGATTAACCACCATTCGTACTCCAACACCTCCCAAACTATTGTCTATCCTTCCATGTTCTGCTTTATTTATTCCTTGGCAGGTTAATGACTACCGAGGGTTGTCCTCTGGTTGTGTTTGGCCAATGGGAGATTGGGTTTGGCTTCTAATTCTAGTGCATTTGGCTAATAGGATGCACAGGGAGGATATCTGATGGGAGAGCAGTTGGGATATTTTTCAATGACTTCCTCCCTATTTTCTAACTGAGGCTCTGACAGTAGATCCATTGCTTCATGACTCTAGTTCCTTCTGAGAGGTCCATTCTCCATGGATTCAGTTTTTGCTGGATTCCAGGACCACTATTTTTTCTCTTGTCCTTTCAATTCCGAGAGTGGCAATGGCTTTCCAATATTGCTAGTCTCTAAGTACTTACTGTCACTTATTTGTTTCCCTGTTAAAGTCTTCTTTAATTCATTTCAAGTAAATTCTGTTTCTTGATGAGACCCTGACTGATATCTGGTTTTTGAATTTTCTTTAAATAGAAGTTTCAGATGTTTTTTTCAAGTACAATAACTATTCAAATTTTCAGAATGGTTGTCAGATTTGATTTTAGGTTTAAGTAAAAAGGCATTGCTAAAAATGAAAACATCCATCCAAATATAAAAAGAGGTACACAAAACTGGTCAGTGTAATTGAATATTAGGTGATGTGCATGAAAGTGAATTGAAATATGCATTATACGAAAAATCTAGGATCATAAAATTGAGCCCATATTCCTTGTATGCAAGCTGGTGACTAGTCAAATAATTCATGGTTTTCTAAATCTTGAATGTTCCACAGTTTTTTAGTTTACTCCACTTTTATAAATATGTTTAAAGGGCTCTTCTTCAAGGCCAATGAAACTTTCCCTGCATTTTATCTGACTTTCTCTTGTTCTGGTTTCTGCAGAGAGTGCACCACACCAGTAACTGCAATAACAAGGCCAAATAAATACAGAGTCTTCATATCTGAAATAGCCAGGAATTTCAGCATTTCAATTGGCCACAGGTTCTACCCTTATTTTCAAATATTTTCAAATTTTTAAGCTTGGAGGAAAAAGTATACACAACCTCTCAGAATTCCTGCTCTACTGAGCTCAGAAAAATGCGTAATTCTAGCGTAGCTTTTATAAGCATTGTTTTTGATGACCCTAAGCTTGGTATGAACTCCTAAATCCACATTGAGGAAACACCTATTTTTGATAAACTATTTTTGTCTTGGGTATTTTGATTTTGTCATAGTCCAGCTCAGATGACTAAAGGATAATTAACAAAGACAGCTTTAGTTTAATTTGATAATAATATAACAAAATCTCTCCCTGGGACCATTTGTATTACTTCTAAATGTACATACCCATAAAGTATTTAAGCATGAGCATAAACAACCTAAAGTTCACCTATGCAGGGAAGAAAAACAAAAACTAAATATCTGTATATTGAATTTACCTTAGAGATACTACTCTTGGATAGATATAGGTAGTGAAGATTTTGTCAAAATATTTATTTGGCTTTCTTTGAAAATGTAAACCTTAATATATATCTAGAATAATATAACAAATCTTAGTCTTGCCATGTTATTTCTAAGGTAAAGGGCATTGTGATGTTCACATTTCTCAGAACAATGCCTGACACATAGTAGGTACTCAATAAAAATCATATATTGTTGTTGAGTAAGCCAAATGCTATTCATTCATTGAAGAGATCCATTATAATTCTTCATAATGGCTAAGTATTATCATGTAAGCTTCATTTAATATTCTAACAATTCTGTTGCTTTTGGTTTTATTGTTTTGCATGCAGTATGAAACAGATTGTAAAGATGGACTCCTGTGGAATATGCTGTGTTTGGTGCTAATTCCCAATCAAGATGTGTGTATTGCTTAATAGCCTCTGAAATCTGTATGAAACTAATGTACGGTTAACAATTTTACAACTGTCCTCTCTTAACACAAAACATAAGGCTTTTAAATAAAGAAAACAGATTTAAATACAATTTGTATCAACACATGGCAGTAACATTTTTACCTGGGGAAATGAAAAAGAATGTAATGGATTTTAATGCATACCACAGTACCAATAGATGCTCAGCATTACTTTGACATTACAGTATCTTTTACGTTTTCAAAAATAATTATTTTTGTCTTTTCTAGTTCTACTAACTAGTTGCTTAAAGTTTTTAAATCTATAATTTCTGACAATTTGAAATGAGTCTATTGTGTGTGTACATACATGTATACACACTCATACATATATACATATTTAATTTATACACACACTTTTTAAAAAGTTACACAATTGCTGACTCTGACATCTTTGCTACTACTCTCTCTTCTGAGCCTTGGTTATATTTTAATTGAATGTGTTCAGTACTTGGAAAAATACAAGTTGGAAACCAGTTAACATCATGGAAAAAAACAGTGCTAAGACGCAATGCCAAAGACAAAAATGGAGTATAAGTAAGGTTGGCACTATAAGGAACAGGTTTAGTAGTACCCAATATACATTTCCAGATAAATTTATTAATGTTCTTGGGGTGCCTTTGAGCTGTGTAACATGAAAGTGTGGATACAAAAACATTTTGCACAGAATCTGGCACATGGAAAGAGCTCAATGCATTATTAGCAACATGCATCTCCTTCTTTTGGGGGAGGCAAATGCCCCTCATCTATGTGACAGTCTGTAATTCATCAGTACATTATTCAAAGCTTCTTTGTTGTGTAAAATTTGTATAGTTTTCTCTCTTTACTTGTCATAGACTCAGTGAAGCAAATGATTAGTGTCCTAGACTATGGGGCTGTAACTTGGAGGTCCCTCTTATTGTATACCTGAGGAAATTGAAGACCAGAGCAGTTAAATAACTCACTCGATTCACCTGTTACTGACAAAACAGGACCGAAGTCACATCACTTTACTCTTCATCCTGTGCTCCCTTACTCAGCTCATATTCAAATGACAAACTAAGTTGACAAAGAATTATGATAAATCAGAAAATAAACACTGTTTTTTATAATATAGATAATTTCCAAACTGATATTCATATGTATTATTAAAGTACAGACATCTTCCACACACAAAGAGGAGCTGAATGTAACAAATAATTCTGGATATTTTAAAGGAAACTGTGATTTGACAGAAACAGAAGAATTTTTATTATTGCCATACATTTCACAGGTTGATATTTTAACATTTTATAGGAATCAAAGTATATAGACATAAGAATACAGATTAGGAGAAAACTGGGGTTCTTGTCCTGTATTTATCATGTTTCGACTGTTTGACTTTGGCAAGATTCTTTGCGTCGTACCACTTAGGTTTGAAAATGAATATATTTGTTTCTTGGTTTTGGTGTGAAGATCATGTGATAGTGTTTTGTAAACTGTAAAGCAGTGTATGTTGCCAAGTGTTATCATTACATAGTGAATACAGTAGTTAAGAACAACTCTTGAATTATCCTGTCTGTGTTGTAACATTGTTCCTGCCTCTTATTGGCAAGTTATACTTTTTAGGCCTCAATTTCCTCATCTATAAAATGGATAAATTAACAATACTTTCCTCAGAGTTTTAAATTCATTTAAATTAATTAATTTAAATAAATAACACCACTATATTTTTAACACTACTGATAACATTGAAGTATTTTATGTTATAAAATCAATATGTTTTACATTGCATAATTAATAATATGATGTAATAAGGATAATCATTAAGAAAAAGAAAAAATGTCAAATCATTCTTGAATATCCCATTTATTAAAATGTATAAAAGACTGGTAAAAGTAAGTGAGGAGGAAGTGTATTAAACAAATTCACATGGAATGACCTGAGAATGAACACAACTAATTTAAAAAGCAGGCTAAGAACTATCTTTACTCAGAATTCTTCTCATGTCTTGGCTCAACTCACCAGTATAACCTTATTTGTCTTAATGATAATTCCTCATTTTATTCCCAGCTGTGCACCATGTCCAGAATCATAGAGAAAAAAATTGACATATTTTGGCCTGAGTTCTGTGTTCAGAGAGTGCAATTACACATATCAAGATTAATAGAATAGTTTTACTTTGGAATGTGAAAGAGAAAGAAATAAGAATCAATAACAAACAGATAAATAGGATAATAGGACTTTAAAACATGGGTAAAATTTTGGATCCCTTGGTAAATCTCTCTCTAAAGTGTAACACTGTAAGTTAAGTTTTTTTTTTTTTTTTTTTTCCCAAAAGCATACTTGAATAGGAAGAAAGAAATTCAATTTGTAGAAAGAGGAAAATTTCAGGTTTTTAAATTACAAATAGTCTTTCAGTTGATAGAAACAGATTAATTTGGGGGAAATTATAAAATTGCTGGGTTATTTTCAGCAATCAGTCATGTAAAATGCTGTCCTAAACACAATGTTAGGAAATTTTTTTTAAATTAAATTAATACTTGACTCATTATGATTCATTAATTTTTAAAAACTACATTGTTGAGCAAACAAGAAGTGACCTGTAGCATACACAATCAGCCCTTATAGAAGAGTATTTATTTGAGAAAATTCACAGTGATAAGACACTTACAGGGGTGTTGCCCTGACACTCTGGGGCAGTACACAGCAATAGAGCAGTATCATATGCCAATGCAGACTCTTAAGAGAGAGAGCCTTTGGGCTGGGACTTTTAAGCTGAACGATTAGGGAAAGACTAGTTCTTACCCTGCCATGATCAAGCGATGAAGGAACATTCCTCAAAGATAGAAAAGGAACTTTACATACTCTTTTCAGTTGCACAAGAGATGGTCATATCACTTTAGAAAGAAACATGACTTGGCTGGGCGCAGTAACTCATGCCTGTAATCCCAACCAGTTTGGGAGGCCGAGGCAGGTGGATCACCTGAGGTCAGGAGTTCAAGACCAGCCTGGCCAACATGGTGAAACCTGCTACTAAAATATAAAAATTTAGCCAGGTGTGGTGGCAGGCACCTTTAATCCCAGCTACTTGGGAGGCTGAGGCAGAAGAATCACTTGAACCCGAGAGGTCAAGATTGCAGTGAGCCAAGATGGTGACATTGCACTCCAGCCTGGGCTACAGAGCAAGACTCCATCTTAATCAAAGAAGAAAGAAAAGAAAAGAAAAGAAAAGAAAAGAAAAGAAAAGAAAAGGAAAGGAAAGAAAGAAAGCGAGAGAGAGAAAGAAAGAAGGAAGGAAGGAAGGAAGGAAAGAAGGAAGGAAAAAGAAAGAAAAGAAAGAAAGAAGCATGACTTTATAGTCTTTATTTGAAAATTAAGTGTGGTTTAAAAGTGTGTATTGGTGCCATGTTGACAAGGGGTGGACTTTGTGGTTTTTATAATATGCTAACTTGGCTAGGCTCAAGTTCATTTAGTAGAATTATCTTCACTGTAAGTTTCCAGTTGGTTGGGCTGCAAGATATTTTTTTCTTTTATTTGAGATTTGGGGGGTGGAAAGAAGCAGCCACCATTTTGTTTTTATGTGCAGAAGGCCACTGCAGGCGCTACTGGTGAATTAGCATTTTGTTAGGTGCTGATGTGAGACAACAGCCAGGCCAGCAGCATCTCCACCTTCCTATGAACCCTCTTTTAGCCTCCTCCACTGCTTGGCCAGGTGTGCAGGTGTGTGTTTATTTCCATGATGAAGAGCACCAGCTTTTTTTTTTGCAAGGCACGCACACCAGAAGTAGTAAGAGCCTGACTGAGTTCCAGTCTGTTCTTGTGGGTTCCAGGTTGACCGTGTGAGTTGCAGCTTATACTTTCTCTTCCACATTTTATATGCTTTGTCCCTTCTTGATCTCTTGCCCTGCAGACTTTAAGCTCCAACATCAGATATGAAGATAACAGTTTTTCAGAAAATTTTATACCAAACCCTGCAATTACATAAGGTCAAATTATGTAATAAATTATATATGTCTCCTAGTGCTTCTGCTTCTCTTATTGAACTCTGATTGATATAGAATTTGGTACCAAGAATGAGAGATTCTTTGGAAGAATTATAGTCTAAATAGGAGGCAGAGAAATGGTTTGATGGTTGTGGGAGTGAGATGTTGCATAATAACTTAGCAAGAATGTTAAGGAGAGTGAGAGATTGGTTTGGGTGAGTACCAGACAAAACTTATTGAAAAGGGTAATATTAAAGCTGTTTCTGAACTATTTATACCTAAATATGTGAGACCAGGGGAGTATAACATTCCAAAAGAGAACATAGTGTTAGTAAAAACACAGAATAGTTTCTTTCTTTCTTTCTTTTCTTTTTTTTTTTTTTTTTTTTTTTTTTTTGAGACGGAGTCTTGCTCCGTCGCTCAGGCTTCAGTGCAGTGGCATGATCTTGGTTCACTGCAACCTCTGCCTCCTGGGTTCAAGTGATTCTCCTGCCTCCGCCTCCTGAGCAGCAGTTTGGGAGGCCGAGGCAGGTGGATCACGAGGTCAGGAGATCGAGACCATCCTGGCTAACATGGTGAAATCCCATCTCTACTAAAAATACAAGGTTTCTACTTTTTTTCTTATGTTTATGCTATATACCTAGTCATGCAAGCCAGTGGAAGTTATCTTGATTCTTTCTCCTCCCTTATTCTTCATATGTCAATTGTTTATTGTCGTGCAACAAATTATCCCATTAAGCATTTATTTGTCATGAGTTTATGTATCAGTTGGGAGGTACTTCTGATTGTGGTTGAGGTCATTCATGCATTTGTCAGCTTTGGGTCAGCTGATCTTAGCTGGGCTCTCTTAAACGTTTGTAGATTGGTTTGCTATAAGTTGATCTGGGATAGCTTCAGATGGGAAAAGCAGGCTCTGTTGTGTGTGCTCTCTCACCCTCCAGCAGGCTAGCGTGGGCTTATTCTCATGGAGGTGGCAGAGTTCCAGAAGAGGAAATGGAAATATTCCAGAGCTTTTAAAAGCCTCTGCTTATGCCAAACGTTCTAAAGCCCAATTGGCCAAAGGAAGCTGCATGATCTCTATCAGGAGAAAATCAATCAATAAAATTATAGGTCAAAGGGAGTGGGTATAGGACGACCAAATAATTGGAGCCATCAGTGCACCTAGTTGCTATGCTACATATCCAGTAAGTCCTTAAACCCAATTGATTATACTTTTTCAAATTATTTTGAGTTAATTTGTTTCCCCTGTCACTATCTCAGTTTTATTCCATTCTCATCTTCTGACTAGGCTATCACAATAGCTCCTGTACAGGATGGAATAATGTCCCTTCCAAATTCATACTCACCTAGAACCTCAGAAGATAGCCTTATTTGGAAATAGGACCTTCTGTAAATGTCATCAAGTTAATTTATACTACATTAGGGTGTACCTTAATCCAACGGCTGATATCCTTATAAGAAGAGAGAAATTTGAACACAGATGTAGGTAGGAAAATGCCAAATGAAGATGGAAATACACGGGAAGAATGCCATATGAAGAGGAAGCAGAGATTGGAATCACGCATCTGCAAACCAAAGAAAGTCAAAGATTGTTGGCAACCACTACAAGCTAGGAAGAGGCAAAAAGCATTTTCTCCTAGAGCGTTTGGAGAGAGCATAGCACTGATAATTGACTTTGGGCTTCTACCATCCAGAATGGTGAGACAATAAATTTCTGTAAGCCACCTAGTTTGTGATAATTTGTTATGGCAGCCCTAGGAAATGAATACAGCTCTGAAGCTACCTTCGTTCCCTCAAATTAAATTCCTAGAGTGGATGAAGATCCGTTCTCTGCATTATCTCAAATGGAGCTTTCTACAATGTAAACCTTTTCATGGGACTTTTCTCCTTTAACATTTCCTGAGAGACTTCAGGGTTAACTCTAATATCCTCAGCAGGGAATAGGGAGACCATCATAATTTAAACCTCTGTGAACTTCTCAGCTGCAGCTCTCTCCACTCCAATGAAAACATCCTAAGGCCCAGCCATATCTATATTAACAATTTATCATATGCTCTCACCTCCTAATCAATTTTAAGACCCAGCTCAGGAATCCCTTGCTGATTTTCTTTGATTGTTTAAGATTGACCAGGATCTTTATGCCTTTCTTGTGGAACATTTCATATTGTACTTTAAATATCTAACTATTTTTCTGTTTCCCACACAAGACACTAGGCTTTTTGGCAACTAATATTCCTTGGACATAGTATGAGTTAAATAGGTAATTTTTGTTTGAAGGTACATAAAGAGATGGATGAGATTACATAGAAATGAGGCACAGCTTGGCTTGGCCATGGAATAAGAAAGTCTTTTCTGGGAATGATCTTTCTAAATTGTCTCTTTTTTTTTTTTTTTTTTTTTTTTTGCTATAAGATAAAATTAGTACATAAATTCCCCAATTTTTCCATACGTCTCTAAGAAACTTCAATTTATTCTTGTTTCTTAAAGAAATTCCTTTTCCCCTTTTGAAACTTTAAAAAATGTTGGAACAGAAGTTTTGTAACAGAGTTATACAGTGTTTTTTTTTTTTTTTTTCTTTTTTCATAGTGCTTAGGAGTTAACCAGGCAATGGATAAACATTTTCTCTCACTGGAATATAAGCTTCATGATAGCAGGGATTTTACTTATTTTCTCATTGATGTGTTCCCAGCACATAGAACTGTATCTGACACATAATGGTAATGTATACTCAATAACTACTTGTGAAATGATATCTTTGCTTGTGAGACTTTTTTTTTAAATATCTTAATGTGATTGACCTGTCAGTTTTTTTAAAAAAGAGATTCAATTCTACTTGTAATATTTTAGGGTTCTTAAAAATCACTTAGTCTACTTTTTATATGTTTAATAGCTTTTTGTGGGCTTTTAACAGATTACCTTGGTTTGACTGCTTTTACTAAATAAAAACCAGCCTGCCATTGTTAGAAATGGACTCACTCTCTTTGCTCTGATAACGTATTGTAAATAATAATATCAGTACATTATTTTAGAAAACGGAGTCTGTATTTCAACAATTTTTCTTCTTTCATTCCTCTAGTGTGGGCATATGCGTGAGTGTCTGCATGTGTAGCTGCGTGTGTGTGTGTGTGTGTATGTGTGTGTGGTAGGGAAGAAGAGACTAATAAAGTGTAGCATCTGAATATGGCAATATTATTTTATAGTTAACTCAATTTTTTCCTAAGTCATTCTGTCACTTTGCTTTGCTGTGTTTAAATTTAGTATTTAATCATGTATACTTGGTTAGCACTTAAGATTTAATGACAAAAAATTGCAAAAGTTCTTTATAGAAATAAGAGTGTTAATATGGCCATCAGTGAAATATGTAGTTTCTTTTTTTAAAATTACTTAACACATTTTTGTATTTTTGATATGTTCTGATTAAAACTAATTCATGCCATTTATTCTCTCCATGTACTTGCACTATATATTTGGAAACTGGATAAGTGGTGTTTTCTTAGAACTAGGCTATCAGCATAAATAAGTTATCAGTAAAATTAAGCCACCTACAATGCTAGTAATTTACTTAATTTATTCATAACATGCATAAGGTCTTTGAGTTTATGTGTAAAGTTTCAGAGACTTGAAAGATGGATAATTCTCCAGTATACAAATCATTCCTTGTTCCCCAGTAATAAAGCCCTGCCGTCATCTGGCAAAATAAATAGAAAAAAGTCCAGAAATATAGGCCATTTATTAAAAATTTCTCCCTTGTTGGTTTCTTAGGATTCTCTTCTACAGTGCCATCACTCCAGTCATGTAAACCATATGTCACTTCATAAAGGAAAAGAGTGGCTGAAGATACCCAAACTCTTTGTTTTGCTTCATCCATCCATCTATCCATCCATCCATCTTGCCTACTATCTGTCTGTACGTATCTAATAGGTACCTGCTATATGCTAGGCACTGTCCTGGATGTTTCACTACCTTTATCTTATTTAATCTTTACAAAAAACTTATTACCCACCCGTTTTACAGAAAAGAAGGTTGAAGCTCAGAGTGGTCAAATAATTTGTCCAGGGTCCTAGTCTTTAAGTAGTTCATCTGGGATAAAATTCAGATGCTTGACTCTGGACACTACATATAGTTGCCTCTTTTGGTAATTTTCCCTTGGAATGGAAGGGGTAAAGGAAGGGGAAAAGGAAAGGAAGTCAGCAGGTGATTTAACTAGTTGAGTTTGGCTTAAATATATTTGAGTTAGAGGTTCAGAATTAGAGAACATGGGGAAAGAAGTGCTTATAGTTTACATTATGCTTTTGCAGGAATTAGAAAAAGTTCCTCCTTTAAGCCAGAACACACAGCTTAGTGAGCACAAAATGCACACTCAATATAAGCCCTTTCTCACTGCCTTGCCAGGTGCCATTTTGTAGGGTGCAATCCACATCAACATTTGGGGTGGCCCTAAATGGGCGCATCTATCGTGAAGGCTTGGCAGAGGTGAGTGTAGGGAAACAATGTGTTAAACTTCCCATGCAACTGACTCCCACCCAATCCCTGCACTTCCCTGCTTCATTTATGAAAGATTATGAATGTATAGTTAAAAATCTGCTAATTTCCCACATGTTGAGGGTAAGGGAAGTACATAGTTCAGAATCCTCAGCCAGACTTGCAGTCTGCATTTGAACTATCATACGCGTCTGACATCCCAGCAAGACTTCTCCACACCACATTTTCAAGTATCCCATGATATTTTACATCAAATAGGGCTAAGAAAATTCTAACACATAATAAATGGGAAAAAATAATCTATAATCTAAAAATTAATAAAATATCAACTCTTAGCAGATTAAAAAATATCACATAAGATTAAAATCCCATGTTGTATCCCAAATTAAATATTGGAATTAAATAGTAAAAGCAAAGTTCATTTTTTGCTCCATAGATGTTACGGAAAGAGAATGTGCAAAAGACTTGAGAATATTGGCAAGTGATTATTGAAGAGCTGAAATATTGACTGTAATCTTTAGAGGCAATGATGAAGTTAGGAGGGATTGGCAGCTCCGAATGAAATGGAGGGGTGTGGCACTGGAGGACCCAGAAGGTTAATGAACAGAAAAAGAAGTAATTGCGGCAGAAAGCTGGCAAGAGAGAAGGCTGTGGTGACAATGTGTGATACTCAAATTTAATTTTTGGAGGTGCATATTTAGAGTCCAGGGGTGGCTGAAAGTGAACTGACATATGGATCCCTGACAATGAGAAGACCAAGGAAGGAGGTCAAGGTGTTGGACAATTTGGGTGGATGTTGATATTCCCCAGGATGATATCAGATCTCATGGTAGAGAGGAAATGCAATGAGAAGGTGCTACCGGTTTCCAAGAGAAATGGCAATGTGGAGGATATTGCCAAGACAGTGAAAACCTCAAAGAGGCAGACGCTTACTACACAAGTAAGGGAGGGATGCAGAGGTCTTCAAGTGGCACTGGGAAGTGATCTGACACCATCTCCCCTGGGAAGACAGGGAACGGAACGAGGTGTACCATGAGAAAATCCTGTTTCCACATGAGAACATGAGAAATATTCAGTCAAGATGCTGAGGACACGGGAAAATTTACTTAATGTGGATTCCACAGAGGTTCCAGAGGGCACAGCGGAGAGATCTGAGAGGAAGAGTAAATCTGTAGGGGTGTAGATGAGGAGGTGCAAGCCCAGAGCAGCATGGGGATTAGCATAGGAAAGATGTGAGATATAAGGGCTTTCGCTGATCATACTTTCCCATACAAGTATTCCAAGCAGTCTCCTGCTGTCTGGTGAGAGGAGAGAAGGACCAGGCTTCTCAGAAGAAGTCAGCTGCTCCTGTGATTAACCTGTTTCCTAGAAACTTGGTAGAGGGGATCAAGCTGGTCCCTGTTAATTGCTGCTCTTCTATCTAGCGACTAAAGTGTTTTAAGTTTGGTACTAAGATTTGCACTTTTTACTTGAGAATGCTGTGGAAAATAAAGCAAGTTACATGAAAGACAAAGTAGCTAATGCCAGGCCTTTTCATTTCTAAGAATGAATTTCAACTATGTGTGTTATTTCTTAGAAAGGCAAATCAACTTTTTAGATTAATAGTGCACTAGAGATAAATCCTATGAATTAAAAAAAAACACAAGGGCATTGAGAGGGGAATAATTTTCTTTCCTGGGAACTTCTAATTCCAGGGCGGCAGAATTGAACATGTGTGAGTCAGAGATGATGGGAAGGAAGGGTAGGCATGTGAAGCTGGTATTAAAATTTAGACAAGAGGAGTGAGTACCTCTGGATGGGCAGGGATAAATGAAAGTGTTTGCCTGGGAGTTTCTTCCTGAGTTGTTTGAATTGGGGATGAGTTGTGGAGGAGCTGAGCTGCCAGTTCTATTGATTGGATGTAGACTATATGGGAATGAAAAGTTTTCTGAAACACCAATCTCTTGCCCACAGAGAACTTTGTAACTCAGACCATAAGAGACAAGGGAGGTGGGCATTCTGTTTTTGTCCTAGGTCACTCAGTGGAGAAGAAGGACAAATGCATTGCGTAAGGAAAAGGTGTGTGGTACTACTCAGGTGGAGGTCATGTGGAGGATATAAGCCAAGAAAGATGGTTGGCAACCGGATTGTGTACCTAGTCAAAGGGTCGGAGCTTCTTTGTTGAACTTTATAAAGAAGATACTTTCTTTATAAAGGTGGCAAAACAGTGTGGTTGCTTATACACCTATCAAGCCGGGCCTATTAGTTCTGATTAACATGATTCATTAATATAGTGGACCAAAGTGATATTCTGCAGGCTGATTAAATCAAACAAGTCCCTTTGGACTATATTATGACAGAGAGCAGGATAATTAACATATATCTAGGGCAAAACTGTGAATTTGCACTGCTGTCCATTCCAAACAGATGCAAACTACTTCTAATTCTCTTTTCCAACAGGTATGGAAAAAGGCATTTGCTGTATCAGCAGCTAGATCTCATGTACCTGAGGCTGTGTTTGAAGTTACTATTTGGTTAGGTTTATGGTAGTCCACTGTCATTTGCCATAAAATATCTAGTTTTCTCAAAACCAAATGGGTGAATTAGATGATGATATTATGGGGAATGCAATCCCTGTATCTTTTAAATCCTTGAAGTTTGCACTACTCTCTGCCATTCTTCGGAGTTGAAATGTATTTTTTTTTTTGGATTAACTATGTTGGTGGAGTAGAAAGGTAGTCTCAGAGGCTTCCGCTTGCTGTACCTTACTAAAATAACTCTAATTTTATTTATCAGAATACCAATGTGAAGACTCTACCAATGCTTAGTATATCCATTACAGTTATTTATATGGAAAGTGAGGAAATGATCACAAGATGAATCCTAGGACTCTCTGTGAAGCAGACATGAACTAGAACCCTAACTGCTACTTGACACATATATATCTCTGCTTTAACAGCGGGACCATAATAGTGTTTTAGGTGCCTGAGTTAGCATTAACTGGTGCCCCATATCCAACAGGGTATTCCCCTTTCCTTAGTGTAAGTTTGCCTGAGTAAATGGCTGTAATTTCCTTTGGGGGAGGGTTTAGAGAATCACTGCTACACACATTTGTCATGGCACTGCAGGGTCCTTTCTTCTGGGATATCTTAGCTTCTCTTTTAATAAACAGGTTCGATGTTTGTGAATTTGCGAATATATGTATTAGTCATCTAATACATGATGCTAATGCTCTAAATGTTGTTTTTCAAGTTTAAAAAATGGACAGTAACCAGCATGTGCTGACAAATACAAAAATTGGAAATATGGATTTTTTCTAGAGGAAAAAACAGTTTTCTGAGGTGGTGTAAGACCAGTAGTTCTTGCCCTCAAGGAGATCACAACTCAATTATGGAATCAATATCTACATATATGGCAAGGTTACTGAAGTGTTTTAGACACACTGCCAATTACAGTTCATTATAAAATAATTTTCTGTACATTTTTGAACTCACCCAACATTTTTATGGTCAGAGAAATGAGAATTTAGAAGTCTGCTTGTACAAGATTAATGCTGTTTCTAGCACTGTATTCCACCTATGAAACTAGAATCCTCTGCAGCTTCAACTCCTCTGATAAAATATAAATTATTTACTCCTTCAATATAAGAAGTTCTAATTAGAAGAGAAACATATAATCACTTTTAAGGAATTGGAATAAAGGCCAAATGCATATAACTCCTGAAAATCAATGGATTAAAAATGAGGAAATAAAGAACAAACTTCTTCTGTTATCAAGTAAATATTATATAATCAGAAAGGAAAACCCCATGGAAATATAAACTACATATTCTCTAAAGATTACAGATATGCTTCCCCAATATTAGTCATATCTTTTTTGGTTCCCAGGAGATGTTATTTCCAGAGAAATATCTAGAGGAATCTACAGGAGGTAGTTTTCACTTGGCTCAAATGATGCACCAGGGATTTCTTAAATCTAAAATTAAATAGATTAAATTTACTTTTATGTACAGTCGCTTCAAATAACTTTCTTTAAAGACATCATTCTCTTAAATAAAGATTCTTGTCTCACCTAAAGTTCTCTCTTAATTACAAAAGGCAAAGTAAAATGCTTCCAAGGAGAAAAGTTTTCTTAGTTTTTATGATCAATTTGTTAAAAAAGAAACCTGGTATTTTTCAATTGTGCTCCTTTTTCTTTTATAGATTTTACAATTGATTAGATAGCTCATTAGTATTTATGTAACAAATACAAATAAGCATGTATACAGGTAGTAAGTTTCCTTTTGAAACAAGGGACATTAGAGAATATTTCATGTTTTCATCCTCAAACTTGCATGTATTTAAAAAAATGGTTTAGCTAAACAAACCTTTAGCTAAAGAATTAATACTTAAAAATATGTAATTCCTAAAAATAATTTCCTTAAATGATAGCAAGAATAGGATGTTAAAAAATGTTCAATAATATAGAAATAGCTGTAATATTCCTTGCTCTGTCACACCTGAGAAATGCTCATGTTAATGTTGTTCCCTCTGCCAGATCCTTTTCCATATACCTCTTGTTGTTCATTAATTCCTATAAATGCCTACATTCTTTAAACCCAATTCAATTGCCATATCATCCACGAAGGCTTCCCTGATGTCCACAGAGGGCGGACTTCCTTCTATTGTGTCCCTGACATGAGGACTTGTGTCTTTTTCCATCAGATCATGAGCTCTGGACCCTCAGGGATCATATGCCTAGTTAAGCGCCTTTCACAGGGTTCTGCCAACAAGAGAGGAATTTTAAACTTTATTGCACTTTGTTTAATGACATTTATGTTTTAAATAGCTCTTAAAGATTATTTTTGAAGCTGAGCAAATACTGTTCATCACAGGATAGAGGCATTTGGAATATAAGTATGACTTAAAATATACTGAGCACCAATCAGAAAGGATATAGAAGCTAAATAAAATACCACAAGCCTCCTCATGATTTGTTTTCCCTTTGAGAATTATTCTCTGTGAAATTTGGTAAGCAAAGAGCTCTGTTTGTTTTTCCCTAAGCTGTGTTTATGAAATGCTGTGTAACAGATATTTTTCTGAGTTTGATAAATTCTGTACAAGTTCATGCATTTACACACAAAACACTTGGCCCTCGTTTCATTTCAGGCTTCTTCTAATCAGCTTAAATGTACCATCAGCCTCCATCTCACATATTTCAATATTCATTCCACTCCTTCAACCACCTCTTCCCCTCAAATAACCCTCAGAGAAAGAACAATTATTTGAGAAAATGAAATCAAGTAAATAAGCTCTATTAAACTAGAAACCAAGTAGCCAGCCATATTAAAGATATCCAAGGTTTGTGTGTCTGGGTGGAACAACAATAAATATTTATTTTGATGCTTCTTTTTATGAGCATTTCAAGGCCCATCTGTGGTATTAATGGCTTATCAAGCAAACCTATGCATTAAGAGAAACTGTTTTCATTTAGATAAATGAAAGCAGAGGCAAAGGAAAATGATGCAAGGTTCACCTTGTAAAAGTCGCAAATTAGATACAAAGCACTGCCACAGGCAAATTTGAATTCAATAGAATAAAGTTGGCAGCCATGAACATCAGGTAATAGGCTTATCAAATGAGGTTTTGTATTTTTTTATAATGTACATTTTACGGGGACCAGTGTAAAACTAGTAGGTAGAATAAAATATAATTTTAAAAGAAAATTTCAATGAGTGATTCTTTTTGTAAGTTGAAAAACAACCTGTCTCAAATTTGCACCAAATGAAAGGCCCAGAGAAGTTTGTAAATGAGCTCCCTCACCGCTTAATGCCTTATGATTCTACCCACAGAATCTTATCTTCTACTCTCACGTACCATACCAGCCTCCAAGCCTGCCTCAAGACAGGAATATTTGGCATAAAGTACAGTATTGAAAAAAAAAAAAGGATGAAATATCTGGGTCAGCACTTATGATATAAAACCACGTAGATTCAGTTTAAAAAATACTTATAGTTTTGCTCATGAACATTATTTTATAAGTGCATTTACACAATTAATAAGTGCATTTATTCAACACTCTATGTACCAGAGTCTATTCTAGGTCGTTTTATGAATATTAACTCATTTAATCTTCCCAAATTTCTGAAAAACAATAGACCATGTCTTTTAAAACAAAATTAATTTATATTAAAATATAAATACTACCTGCAATAAAGGTCTTATGTTGAGCCATATGTTGAACCAAAGGTCTTACATTGAAGTGTTGAAACTTAAAATTGGGTCTTGTTCCCTACATCAGGATCTCTGTTTCCTTTGAACTTCTGCCAAAATATTAACCTATAGAAGTGCATGTGTTTTCCTTGCTTTATTTGCAAGCTTGCATTGCTGTTATTCTAGAATAATTAGCAGCACACACCAGGATTCCTCTCTTTCATTGCTGTCACCATCTTCCAATGGTTAACAGACTCTTAGTTTCTAATCCTCCATGGATCAGATTAATTTAAAATAAACAAAATCCTAGTGAGATAGGAACATACAGTCATAAATCATCTTTTATGTATCACGACTGTGTTAGAAGCTTTAGAGAGTAGAAATATGACAAATGTGTATGTTGTAAGGTTGACATATTTATAAACTGAGAATCCTAAAATATTGTGACATATGCAAAAGTGGAATTATGTACAAACTAGGAAAGTACATGGCAGGAATGGAGACTGTTGGCAGAGTAATGCTTCACAGAAGCTTAGGAGCTGGGTTTTTAAGCATTAGTAAGAGTCAGTGAAGGAAAAAGAGCCAGAAAGGAGAGAAAACAGGTAGAGAAAATTAAGAATTATGAAGGATCAGCATGTGCAGACACATGAAGGCATGAAACTGTCTGGTGGAGCTGGGAAATTGCACACAGGTTGTTATTACTGAAGCATAAATTATAATAGGTGGAGAAATGTACTCATTAGTATAATCGTTGCTACTGTCATAAATACATTCTCAAATTTCAGTGACTTAACAGAGCATAAATTTATTTCTTATTCACGTAAAAGACCAGTGATAGTGTTCCTGACTGGTGAGTGCCAGTCTTCTACACCATGTAGTGATTCAAGGATCCATGTTTCTTCCACTTTGTGGTTTCGTCACTCTCTAAGACTTTGTCTCCCTGGTATCCAGCTGGCAAAAGAGGAAAGTGGGGGTGAGAAGGCTCTTCTGTTTAAATTGTATTAGCACAGGAGCAACACATCTCACTTCTGTTAATAGTCTACCAGCAAGAACTAGTCACATCAACCATTCTTAAATGCAAGAAAAGTCAGGAAATGTAGACCCTAGCTGACAATCACTTCTCAATAACCACTTACATTATAGAAGGGAGGAGCACCAAGTTTGGGGATCAGCTAGCTGTCTCCGACATGGGGAACTACTTATTCCTTTACTCATGCTGACTTCTCCCTGATCAGTTTAACTAAAGTCTGAAATTAGAGCTGAGGAAGTGAATGGAACTGTTAGCTGATAGAGGGAGCATGGATAGTAGAAAGATTGTTATCCTTTCCACTCTTCTTGAAGATCCTGATTTTTCCAGAGCAAGTGTGTGTCCATCAAAAAAATGGTGGCTTGAGAAGGTACACAAATGCGACCTCTTGGAAAAGGGAGATATGGCTATTGGGGGAACAAGGATACGATGTTTGAATAAATTGAGTCCTCATTTAGTTGAGACTTTGAATAATTAATGTTCATTTTACTATTTCACTGATGGAGATCTCATGTTATTTTGTTTAGGATCAGTGTTTATTGTGAAATCATCTGTTCTACGATGATGACTTCAAGAATTTTAGACTGTAAAGCAAATGTTTAAACTTTCAGATTATATGAAAAACTTCAATTATTTATGCATTGGCTTACTTGTTTATTTAACAGTATTTTCTAAGCACTTATATGCCAGGTGCTTGAAGAGAAACAAAGCTGTAAGTGTATCTCTGGGTGGTTGGGTGGGATTTAGAAGAGTAGTTCTCAACTTGTTTTTGATACCAACACTTCTAAGGATTGACACATATTCACTGTGGAATTCATTTTCAACCTGCAAGATGTGCTGTTCTCTCCCATCCACCTTTGCCAGGGGGATCAATGCCAAATCTCCAGTGAGGATCCTCTATATTTGCACCTTGACAAAGTACTATAGGTGATACAATATGATGTCCTTTGGCAGGTCATGTTTCCATTTTGTGTCCCACTGATAATTACTGATTCTGACATTCAGCTACCACTTCAATATGGCTGAATGCATTCCATCTGAGCAAGCCAAGATTTCAGTGGATAGAATACAGGGGCTCTAGAAAGGAGAAAATGCAATAGGAGATATTCAGAATGTTGTAAGAGAGACAGCCATATCTCATTAAAAAATTGTTTTAAAAATACTGTATACTGATTCTAGCTAAACCATCCAGCTGTGTAATAGCTACCTAATTAGTAAAGATCGCTTTTTGCCAGGTATATCTATGTGGATATTTTCGTACCCGAAATCAAAAAGAAAAAAAAAAGGTAATCATGTGCAAATTCAAGATAAAAAATACAAGGAGAAAGTTTCAGAACTTAACGTTTTTATGCAGTTTGACGATATTAATGTGCTTGAGCTACTGTTGAATAAAAAGGCCCAATTACAATAGGTGTTGAAAGTGTTCAACGAAATAAGTACTGTAGAGTCTCAGTCCTTTGAAGTGTGTACTATGCAATCACTAAAAACTGTTTGAAATCAAGTACTTGCCCTGCTTGTACTTTGCTATATACAATTTCACATTAGTTAGATTAATAACCATCACGATTTCCAGCTTCACTGGAGGTGGGGATTCTGTCTTGAATTTCTGTAGAAGGAAATAATTTGCTGCTATTGTGGATAGATATCAATTGTCAACTCTAGTTTCACAGACCTGGTATAGTTTTTTTTTTTTTTTGTACCTTCTGTCAGTTTGAGGTCAGTTTCTTATTATGAATGAGAAGCTGCCTTTGCCCTTCAATAAAATGAAATAAAGCCAGAATAACCTTCCTGTTTCCCCTGCCTGCCTTCCCAGCCTAGTATTTCAGCATCTGAAGAGTTTATTTTTGGATGTCATTAAATATAGCTAGTGATCCTTTAAATGAAGTGGATTAAATGGCAAATGGCTTAGCATCTTCTACCCTTCAGTCCAGTCACCTGGAAAAATTCACAATTCAAAATATGATTTATAACATAACCCTCGCTCATCTCTATTTCTATTATTTCTTGGGATAAAAGTTTCCTTGCTGATAATGTTGAAGTATATGCTGACGTTACTACATTTCATCAATATCTTCTTACGGTAGTAAAGTGGCTACCCTTTTTAGTTTTCTCACCTGTTGTTTGGAATTTGCCATGGCTTCAAAGATTTTATAGGGGAAGAAAAAAACATAATTTCCCCAAGACATATTTTGCCAATGGAGAGTTTTCTTCCTTTAGGAATTTTCATATGTGTATGATATTTTGAGCCATTTGTTTTTTAATTCTCACAATTTCTTATAAGTAGCCCTGTCTTACAAAGCTAAAAATATACTACAGCTATATATCCTAAGTGATAATGTATATATATACACTATATACTATCATATCATATACACATATATATGATAAAATTATTTGAATACATTAATTATTAACAACTTTAATTTTCTTAAAACTAAAAGAACATTATCTCAAACACATCTTTTCTTTTGACAGTAAAAAACTGAGGTCTTTTCTTGAATAATGACATTCTGAATTGATTGGACACATGAGCAGGTATAGACCCAAATGTCATTGAGGGGAAATTTGGGTAAAATACAAGAAAAGTTTTCACTTTTAAGAGAACTAGTTTCTAATCTAATTTGCTAGATTCAGCAAATATATACTGAGCACCATCTATCAGTCTATATGAGTATGAGAAGTGAAATTAAACACTTAAAAATTCTCTGGGCTCCTAGTCCCTCAGAAGTGACAATTTAGTGGCCACAAAAAGAATAAAATATCTGGGAATAGAGCTAAATAGGGAGGTGAAAGATCTCCATGGCACGAATTATAAGACACTGCTGAAAGAAAGCAGAGATGACACAAACAAATGGAAAAGCATTTCATGCTCATGGATAGGAAGAATCAATATTGTTATAAGGCCATACTGCCCAAAGCAATTTACAAATTCAATATTATTCCTAAAAAACTACCAATGTCCTTTTTCACAGAATCAGAAAAAAGTATTCTAAAATTCACATCAAACCAAAAAAGAGCCCAAGTAGCCAAAGTAATCTAACCAAACAGAACACCACCAGAGGAATCACACTACCCCACCTCAAACTAGACTACAAGGCTACAGTAACTAAAACAGCATGGTATTGGTACAAAAACAGACACATAGACCAATGGAACAGGTTAGAGGACCCAGAAATAAAGCCACATACCTACAACCATCTGATCTTTGAGAAAGTTCATAATAACAAGCAGTGGGGAAATAACTTGCTGTTCAATAAATGGTTCTGAGATAACTGGCTAGACATATGCAGAAGATTGAAACTGGGCCCCTTCCTCTCACCATATATAAAAATCAACTAGTAGTGGGTTAAAGGCTTAAATTGAAGACCTAAAACTACAAAAGCCCTAGAAGACAACCTAGGAAACACCATTTTGGATACAGGTCTTGGAAAATATTTCATGACAAGAAATCTTCAAAAGCAATTGCCAACAAAAACAAAAATAGACAAATGAAACCTAAAACTAAAGCATGCTGTGCAGCAAGGGAAATTAACAACAGAGTAAACAGACAACCTACAGAATGGGAGAAAATATTTGCAAATTCTGCATCTGACAAGTTCTAATATGCAGAATCTGTAAGAAATCTAAACAAATCAAAAAACCCAAAACCCCAAACAACCCATTAAAAAATGGGCAAAGAATATAAACAGACAATTCTCAAAAGAAGACACACATGTGGCCAACAAGCATATACAAAAATGCTCGACCGGGCGTGGTGACTAAGGCCTGGCACAGTGGCTCACGCTTGTAATCCCAGCACTTTGGGAGGCTGAGGTGGGAAGATCATGAGGTCAAGAGATTGAGACCAGCCTGTCCAACATGGTGAAACCCTGTCTCTACTAAAAATACAAAAATTAGCTGGGCATGGTGGTGCACACCTGTAGTCCCAGCTACTCAGGAGGCTGAGGCAGGAGAATCGCTTGAACCTGAGAGGTGGAGTTTGCAGTGAGCTGAGATCGCACCACTGCACTCTAGCCTGTGACAGAGCAAGACTCCATCTCAAAAAAAAAAAAAAAAAAAAGCTCAACATCCCTAGTCATGAAAGAAATGCAATCAAAACCACCATGAGATACCACTTCACACCAGTCAGAATTGTTGTTATTAAAAAGTCAAAAAGCAACAGATGCTGGCGAGATTCCAGAAAAAATGGAATCCTTATACACTGTTAGTGAAGATGTAAATTAGTTCAGCCACTGTGGAAAGCAGTTTGGAAATTTCTCAAAGAAAAAACAGAACTACCATTTGTCCCAGCAAACCCATTACTGGGTATATATTAAAAAGAAAACAAATTATTCTACCAGAAAGTCACATGAACTTGCATGTTTATCACACCCTATTCATAATAGAATCAATATAGGTGCCCATCAACAGCAGACTGGATAAAGAAAATATGGTACGTATACACAATGGAATACTATGCAGCCATTAAAAGGATGAAATTATGTTCTTTGCAGCAACATGGATGCAGCTGGAGACTATTAACTCAAGGGAATTAATGTAGAAACAGAAAACCAAATATCACATGTTCTCACTTATAAGTGGGAGCTTAACATTGAATATACATGGCAACAATGGACACTGGGACCTCTTTGACAGGGGAGGGTGGTAGGAGGTTGAGGGTTGAAAAACTATCTATTATTGGGTACTATGCCCAGTAGGTGGATGATGAAATAACTTGCACACCAAATCTTTGCAACGTGCAATTTACCCACGTAGCAAATGTACACATGTACCCCCGAATCCACAATAAAAATTGAAAAAAAAAAAGAAGCAACAATTCAGAATTAGGCTTAATTATGGGGCTTCCCATAAATTATATTAAAATGTCAGAATCTAATGGTTACAACCCTTTTCCTTCAGTAGCTTCTCTCCCATTGCCAGGCTATTTTAATAGCTTAGGATATGTAGAAATCAGCATGACCCACTTAATTAGTAATTATTCCCTCGAAGGACAAAAATGTGTAAACTGGATTTTTTACGTAAACAGTTGAAGAGGTTTTTGGTGACATTTTCGTTCACAATATGATTTAAGTTAAGGGATTAAATGGCAAAATATGCTTAGTTTATCCTTTTTCATTAACTTTTCTCAGTTACATGAAAAGATTAATGAAACAGAAGTGCAGACACAAAATCTGTGGCATAGTTTTGTATTATTATTAATAAAAAATGAATGGGCTGAAAATTCTACCCCTACCAATGTTTTAGAAAATATAATCTAAAAGAGATGAGACATGTAAGTACTTATAATGCAGGCAATCTGCCAGAGAAGTACTGACTTATGCAAGTGTAGTATATTTTGTCTCTGCCACACACTTGCCAACAATGAGTATTATCATTTAAAACATTTTTTTCTAGATCAATAAAACATAAGTTGAATTAGCACAGCTCACATGGACAAGAGGGAGGAGGGCTAGCAGGTGCCAATAAATGCTCACAGGCTCTGATGGGAGGAACATACAAATATAAAAGCATTTGGATAGAAATCTTATGAATCAAAACACTTAAAATACTGTTTGAACCTGCAATTACACTCCTAAGAACTTATTGTAAGGAGAAAAACAAATCAGAGGAACGTACAAAGATAAAGGTATACAAATGGCTATTCATCATAAGGCTTTTGTAATGGTGAAAAATTGTTCAAAACAGGGAATTATTTAATCAAAGGCAATGAGTCAAATGAAAGGTAATTGAAATTAGTTAAGTAGGCTGGGTGTGGGACAAAAGAGATGGTGGCAAGTAGGAGGTGAGGCAAACTGTGCAGGCGGCTCTAGCGGGTGAATGCTACCTGGTGATGTCGCTAGAGTTTTTGATTCATCGAAAGATACTGGGAAGCCCAATTTTTGTAAGGTAATTTGTCAAGTTTTAAAATTATGTGCAGGAAAAACCAGATGCAGTTGTGGGCTCTGAGACATGGGCTGCCAGTGTACAACAGTTTTTTAAAAAATCATAAGAATAGTTATAGCGAAACAAAATGCCATTACTAAAAGTGATGCTGTAGTTGTATGTTTATTGATGTTTCAAATGGAATATGTAATATGATCCAAATTTTTGAAAATAATGCTAGCATATACTGTTGTACACAAAAGGAAAAAACTTGCATTATGTTCACTAAAATATTCATCATAACTAGCTCTGGGTGAGGATTTCAGGGACATTTTGATTTTGTATTTTCTAATTTTTCCATTTTAAGCATGTATCACATAATGAAGTGTAATTAAAATAGAAAAATATATCTGATTTTACAATGGAGAATGTGATAGGAGATCAGAACTGGAAGCACCTGCAGGTAGCAGTGAATTTGATAGAAAATTAGAAATGCACTAAAACTGTTGCAGAAAAATATTAATGTATTTGAAAGCCAATTTGACAAATATGTTATATGTTAGTAGCAGTACTATTTTCCAAAAGGGTACCAGAGTTACAAAGACAAATAAGACACAGTCTCTTCCCTCTAGGAGTCCACAGTCTAATGAGGATCTCCCAGTGTTACCTTTTAATTATAGAACATAGGAATGTAATCATGAAATAAAATCAGGACATAAGAACAATGAAAATAAGAAATTGGAAAATGTGTAATTTTGTTTCTGTGGCCTGGTTTAGAATGTCAGGATGGTAAGTCTCAGAAATCAATATCATTATGGAATTATACTTGATTGAAGCCAGGAAAATGCCAAAACATAATTTATAACTATTTTAAAATACAGAAGAAAAATTGAATACCAATAATCTTATAATAACATTTTACACAAAAACATTATAAATGATTATGGAATTTATTTTCTTGGGATTCCAAACATACTTAGATAATAAATGACACATTCAAATACAATGCTTATTATTTTTGCCAGTGGCAAATTCTATATAAAGCACTGTGTCTTGGACAAAAATCCAAGAAAGTTATTTACCAAAAATGCTCTCATCATTAAAAGAGGTTAAAAGAGTCACAGGCCCCAACGATAACACTTTTCAGAGACTTTTTTGTATTTTTTTTTTTTTTTGCCAAAATAGAAAATATTGAAGAAATAAAAAAAATCAATTAGTTAAAATTTTAATTTGTGCTTTATCAAAGCATCTTGTAGAACCTCACAAGCATGAAAGATTATTCAAATATATAAATAGAGCAGTAGCTTGTAAAATGAAACATGAATTGATGTGATAAAATGTACAAACGGCATATTATAAAATGGTGGTAGGGGATGCTAAACGTAAAGGATGCAATAAAACTGAGGGAATTGGCTGACCAGAAAGTGCATATGTAAATAAGTTGTATATGTAATTCATATTACGTTAGGTAATGATCCTAGAAACTAAATTCAAAAGGGATGCTCTGTCTGTAGCCATATGCTGCAAAATATTTAACAAGAAAAAAATCTCTGGGTCTTGGTACAATGGCATATCAAAGTTTCTGCCTAGGTTTTCATAGCAATAAGGCCCCTGAATAATTCCAAGAGGCATTAATAAAAGCATTAAGTTTAAGTAGAGGGAATTATGAACAACTTTTTAGCAAATGTCACTGGAATTACATATACAAAGTCAAGAAATGTGTATTTGTCCACTTCACAAGTAGAGAGAAGACAAAGCTTAGAAAGAGTGCAATATCAAAATGGTAAGCATTTAAGACTTACTGAAAATAGAAACAGAGATACAAAACAGAGCACCAGTCACAATCAAGACACAAAGAAAAAGTTTAGGTCATAATTCTATACTTTCTAGGGATACCTCTTTTTAGAAATCACCTTTGCAAAACTTTCATTATTTTTATAAATACTCTTTATTCAATGTTTTTATTATACTAATTTGAACACTGCACTTTCTCCAAAGAAAGCTAAACTGGTCCTATATAAAGAGATTCTTAAACCTTTCTTCTTAAAGACTATACCTGGTGGTGCTGAATGTATGTGTTTATCATTCAGTAGACTGATGTTCCCATTAACTTCCTTATATGATCCAGGTTTCTGGGCACATTCGACTTGCAGTAATAAGAGTCAACCTCAGCTCTAGTCTCCTGGGTAGAGGCCTGGGTGAGAGCATTTGCTGAAACACATCAGACTTCAGGGCCCAAACCTTTTCCTTCTTCTGACCGACCCCTTCCCCATAGGAAGTCAAATGTGTAACCCACATTTCTCAGGCCATACCATGGGGATTAGAATAGGGTACTTGCTCTGTGAGGACTTCTGGAATTTGAATTATGATACAACTTAAAATGTTCTGACTTAAAAAATTAATGAAATCTTACTGCCATGTCAAATTGGAAATCAAGTGACATCCTTGTAGAAACTTTTCTGCCGCCTCTTTCTTACAACCAAAAGGCACCTGAAGCCCTGATTTCATGGTCTGTATTTATGCTGGAAATAGAGATCAGTAGTTTTTTTTCCCTATGTTCCAAATTAAAACCCAAACCAAAAAACAACAGGATCAGGACTTGTACAATTTCAGTGCTTGCAGGCCCAGCAAATTGCAAACTATACTATTTATGTTCCTATAGCTGGTAAACAGAAATGGCTACCAACCATGTCACAGTCTCACATAGATGGACACTGCTTAGTGGGAGGGGTCTAGTCAATATTTTACTGTTCTTTTGGATTCATAATTGCTATACTTTGAAATTTTAAAAAATATCCTCTAGCAATATCATAAACATTCACTAAGTGGTGGAGCTAGAACTAGTGCTAGACAATTCACCTGAAAGTCAGTAACTTTGGAACCAAAGTTATATGTCATAAAACACTACATAGAAGGCCAGACTATGGCTGTGACAATTTAGGAGACAGCACTCTGTAAAATATCGAGTCAATGTTGAGAAAACAAAGCAACATTAAGCAAAAATACACTCTAAATATTGTATATTTATGTAGATTTATGCAGGCCAGATGCATTCCCTATAGTTTTCATTTATTCCATTGGGAAAATTAATCTTGAATAATGCCAATTTGAGTTATGAGGGACACTTTCAGGAATTCATGAATCCATTGCGTAAAACACAACTACCTTGCAACCCCAATACTGTCAGGAATGGGTAGCTTTAACTATAACCCTTCTTCTCCCCCTGTTGCCAGATTCCTCTGCAGGCCAGGAGCAGCCTGGCAGGCTGGCATTTCAGCTTCTTTGAAATATATGTGCTCCAATAACTTAGACAACATAAACCTTGGAAAACCCACAGCACCTAAATATCTGCCTGCAGCTCTACTTGTTTCACTACTATATGGGTGTCATGCAAACAAGCTTAGATCAGTTTTTACAATGATAGAAGATTATTACATTTAATCAATATACTTAATTGTATATGTTTAGAGACTTTCTTTTTCTTCAGTTTGAATTATCTTTCCAGAACGTTTGTTTTTTGTTTTTTGTTTGGTCATTCATATAGATGACTGTTGAAATGTCTGGATATTCTTGTTATAAATTCTAGGCTTCTAGGGGCGAGGGGCCTTATCTGTTATATTAACATCCTGTTTATTAGATTGTGCCTGATTGGTGCTTGATAAACATATGTCAAAGTGATGGACAATATGAAATCAGTTTTGTGGTCTTGTTTAGCTGCCTCAACAACATTCATAACATTTTGTCTACAGTAAAATACATCTGAGCTCCCAAGAACTCAGTTACAAATGTACTGTTGGAACTTCTTCTGTTGATTTAAGTTAAGAATGGTTTATAAACAATAAATTGAGAACCACTACTACAAATTATTTGTGTTTACTGTTTAACTGCAGCATACAAAAAATTGCCATATCTCTTAGGCAGCAGATCCTTTTTGAAATTCAAGTTACGACAACTGCGTTTTAACTTCTTCATCTTCAAGAAATGAATCCATTCTTTCCAGCTGTAATCATCTTGGCCAAGAGACCTCAGCATTAAGGCCCATGATTCATCACAAAAAAATGAGAAACTGGCCAAAATAAATGGTACAACTATCTGTCAGGGAAAACAGCTATGTAACTAATTGTAGATTCAATTTTTCAATTGGTGTTCTTTCTATAAATTGTGTCCTTCCAAAATTTACCCACCAACCAAAAAAAAAAAAAAAAAAAAAAAAACCCACTTTTCACTTAGGACATTTTGTTCATGATATCTTGTATCTTTAATAAAAATGCACATATATTCACATTAATGCTGAATGACGAATACCCAGAGTCTATGAAATTGTGCCTCAAAAAGGACATATGCATCACTGTCATCCTGTTTCTTGTCCTCACATCGGCTTAGAAAGATAAATACATCTAATGATTATTGTACTGCTTAATGACTTTTTAGGTTCATAAGAAATTTCATAGATTAGGTACAAAAATTGAATACGAAGTCAAGATCTTCTAGTTTTAACAAAAGAAGACTAAAGATGAAGGGCAATTTGCAAACTAGTGAATGTCTGTGGCTCATAAATTTAACCCCCAAATTGTCGTGTTGTTTTTTTCTTTCTTTTTGCATAGAAAACCCATATAGAACTTAACAAATTTACAAAAAGACCTCATATGCAGAGTGTGAGCTAACATGGAAGACGTTAATAGTGCCGTTAGACAGTGTGATTTCTATCATTATCAGCCATTATTCTAAGAATAGTAAGTGGCAGATAAAGAGCTCGGACTAAATTTCCATCTTTTTTGTAGTCAGCATGTAAAATGCATATACTTTGCTTCTAAATCGTCACCCCTTTCTTACAAATTGCTCATTATATTTGCTTAGACTTGTGAAATGGAAACTATTTTATTTAAAGGAAATAAAGGCAAGAAACATTGAATAAGGTACCTGTGACTGTTTTTAGATGTGTATTTTAAAACCTTTAGCAGTGGTCCTGGACTTTGAGTCAATAGAAACTAGAAATTCTCCTGGCAATTAAAGAGAAGAAGGAAAGAAAGAAGGAAAAGAGGAAAACAAGAAAACACAAAGTTGGACTGTGACTAATGAGACCTGGAAAGGAGCTCTGGATTTTTTCTTTTTAATTAAAAGTAATTTTGAAAGCCTCACTTGAAAGAAGTCTGAATGAACCAGATTAGGAAGGCTTTGAAACCAGGTGTAAGTGGCTTCCTTTGTTTAGGAGTTTTGCTGGTTCGCATGCAGTGATTTTATGTGCATATATGTGTGAATGTCATACCATATCTAAAGCTGACATGCCACATTCGAAGCTTAACATGCAGACAGAATTTAGTAGAATTTTGGTCCTCCTCTGAGAACCAGAAGAAAGAAAAGGAACTGGAAAAAAAAGGGATAGGGATTGTATTGTTCTCTTTAGAAGAGACTGTGGCAATATTACTTTAATTCCAGGGTAATATATTAGTCTTTGACATTTAGCTTTTGTTCTTGTGGAGATGTTTCTTACATGCCTAATGTTGCAACAATGGTTTGATGTCTGAAAGGCAGAAGACAGCTTTTTCATTTGCGTTGAATTTGAATTCGTGTTAAATTTTCCTTAATGCAAAATTTGAACAGTTCATACTTTGTTAATGCCCAGTAGGTAGAATGTAAACATATATATTGTACGATGGGAATGGCTGTATGTAGCAATAACCCACATACTACCAGACCTTCAAATGAATTTGGAAGCACCATCATCATAAAAGGATTAGATGTTTTTTCATAGAGTAAAATATATTTTGACTGGAATTGAATTCTATAAAATTTTCTAGTATGTATATAATATGTATGCAATCACTCAACTAATCAAAAAATTATCTCCTGCCATTCTGAATGTATTAGAATTTACTGCATCATATTATAATCTTTAAAATGCAATTTTAAAGCAAAATGTTTCCTGAATGGGTAAACTTTATAATATAGAGGGCATTGTTATAAATATTATTGTAAATTTTTATTTACTAGAAGTACCACAGTAGAATAGTTTGATATCCACCATTTCAAGCCAGCACACTAAAGCATTACATCCATAGTGTGTGCAGTTTCTAATATATGCTTTTTAATCATTCTTTTTGCTTCCTCGAGCAAAAACAACAACTTACACTCATTGGCATTAAATGACAGAAATCACAGTGATTCTGGTTGAAGTCTTTTGTTAATACCTCATATTTATCAAAAAATTCCCTGTTCTAGGTTGTAATGTATACTGCAATTGAAAAACACAAATGGTACCAGAGAGCATACGGTTTTTTAATTTCCTTCAAAATAAAAAGCTAGGGAATTAAATGCTTGCTAATGAAGTGTTACATTTCTTAGTTTTCTGCAACTCATTTTAATTGAAAAAAATCCCTTAAAGTGTCTCCCATTTTCCTATTCTCAGAAGAGAAATAAGAATGATCTATAAAAGAACACGCAGTTCAATGACTAAAAAACTGAAACAAAAACGGCATTCTTTAGAAAAAAATCTTGCATTCCTTTTGTGTATGTGAGAAGTGGCGCAGAGTTCAGATGTTCAAGGATTCATTTTTAACAGATTTTTCAAACATTCAGATAGATATTTCAGTGGAATAATCCCAGTAGTTTATGGGGGTGATAAATGAACATTTTAGGCTCACCTGACCCCAGGCAACACTGAGCTAAATTACCTTTTCTCCAAATGGAGCCCTCTATACATCTCTCTCTTCCTTGAAATGCCGATTAAAACAGCAAGAGGTGATGAAAAAGATGTTGTGTTGACTCAGGGATAAAGCAATAATGGAAATGTGTGAAATCGTAGCCTGGCTCTGGAACCAGGTATAACTTGGTCTGTGAAATGCAACACTTCCCGAGGCTCCATGCTGTCCACAGGGAAGTCAATTACCTTTGGGTTGGGGAAAGCTTGAGATGCACAACTTAAGGGAGGCAGCTGAGCTAGTGACTGGGGGAGACTGGGAGGCCCTGGGGGAGCCAGGACACCTAATTTCTTTTCCACGTTCTACCTTTGACTCAAGGTGATAATAGTGCTATTCCAACGGCATCCTAAGTTTCAAGATAAATTTTTACTAGCCGTAGAATGAATGTAAGACACCCAGAGACTGTTTCCAAGTATTCAAGATGTTGCCTTTACAGGCCCATAAGAAACTAAAGAGGGAGGCGGTGATAACGGAATGTGGAAGAAGGGGAAACAGGAGGCATGCCTGAAGGGAAAGCACGGGACAGGGAAGGGAAAAGTAGGGAAGGAAGAAGAAGAGTGAGTTGGAAGGGAAGGTGGAGGAAGAAAAGAAACAGAGGGAGAAGGCCAATGTCTCTGTCTTTTCAGGTGAAACACGCATTTAGATTCATATGTGTGAAAGCATATAATGGTAATATTATGGTAAAATGCTGTGAGTGTGAGCATGTATGTGTAATGAGGCTACACTTGGGATGCCATGCAAGTGTATGTGCAGACTTTGCTCAGTTATTCTAGGCCCTCAACTTCCTCTCCAAAATGGAGCAGTGTCAAGGGACTCAATAGCGAATGGATTGGGCTCTATGTTCTCTGTCAGACCTGTGTGGCTTTGCTATATATTCAAGCTAAGAAGATATCTTTTTCCATATTCCCCCAAACTCTCTGTTATTTGACTGTCCAGTCTCCAAAATTCTGAGGGTACCTGCGATGTATTTCCAACTTTGTTATACAGGAATTTCAGTCCCTGAGATATCTTGGTAGCTAACCATTTGACACAGTTATTTTATTAACCTAGTCCCTGCCACTTCCTGGAAGGGTGGTGTTTCTCATAGCCAGAACAGGGAAAATGATGGTATCTGCTTGAAAAACATGAAAATTAATGGGGACTATATCTGAATAAACTTATCTTTTTGATAGGAATGTACTCTTCGAGAAAACGTGAAACAATTACAGTGTACAATTTTTATACATTTCTCCATGGTACAAATCTTTCTTTTATCATATACATAGCTATTTTTGCCTACTTGGGAATCAAAGAAGCAGTGGATACCATATACATGAGGCTGATCATTTTAGAAAATGAATTATAAAATAGTTGCACATGAAATAAATAAGGTAGGGAAGGAAGAGTCCTACAAGTCCTGTAGTAATTATTAAAGAGCAATTAGTCTCTTTATACATCAGTTCATCAAGGAATTCTTTTAAAAGTCAAGCTGCTTGCATATAATGATCATTGATTTAATTGACACAAATAAAGGAAGGAATGAAATTTAAATTTAAAAGGTAGGTACCTTAGGTGGATGAAGAGTAAGAGAGGGCAAAGATGATCGATAGGGCAAAGAATTTCAATTCACATACATTGTTCCCTTCCAACCACCACAACTGAATTCTGAGACATTTTGGGGAATATATTAGAAATTAGTGGGGCAAGTTCACCAGAGACCTTTTGGGATAGGGTCTTAGGATTGTCCTTGGAAGGCACTTACCCTGAAAAAAAAAAAGATACCTGAATCAATATATTAAATGATTAAGAAATTATTTTTTAGTAGAACACAGTAAGTACCACTCTGCTTTAACTTTTGTTTCAAGCATCCTTACTCCTGAACCATAGGTGAATCCTATATAGATTTGAGCAGATACAAGAGAGACCTGTTGACCAGGAAGCTTTGTAAATCATTGGGACACAAATAGCACAACTTTGCGTTAGAGATGTCTCTACCATAGGGGCAGGAGTAGAGTGGGAACAGGCACACATTTCTAAGTACCCTGATCACAGAACTGAGGGATCCTGTGAACACTTGAGTACCTGGGGATGATACTTACTTGAACAATGGGGTGTCAGTTGTCAAGTTTAGTTCCTGGAGAGAAACGGAAGAACAGTATCATGGCTTGTTAGAGACTGTGGTGTCCCATAGGAGTATTCATATTTCTGAGGCACCTCTTGGAGGTCTCCACAAATAATTGATAGGGAATTTTATAGGGTGCCAAAGGTTTTGAACCTTGTCAGAGTCCAGAGTCAGTGAAATGTGTTATATTTTTTGCTGTGATTCCATTCTTTCATGAAGCCTAGGAATACTGAGTTCAAACAACAATCTCACTTTTGGGTAAGATGAGCTGAAAATTTTGGTCTGACCTGAAGACTTGTGGGCTTACAACAATTATATGGGTTTGCAGACATTTTTGATGATCTTCCTAGTGGGAAGGAATGCCTTATTTCAACCTCTGAAGCTGTCAGAGTGACTCAGCACTTTAGGGAACCAGGACTTAGGGTTACGTTCTTGGCAACAGAAACTGGGATAAAGCAGCTGTAGGCCTACAGCTAAAGAAGCTTAAACCATGAGCAATATTCTAGGAGCTTTCCTAGAGTGTGTCTGGAGGGTGTTTCTACATGAGCTGGTTGCTACACCATCCGCACTGACCTGGCATGGCAGTAATCTGGTATCCTTTGTGAAACCCCTTGTTAGTAAATCTCCATCATGTTTATATATGGTAATGTCCTACTTGACCAGAGGTCAGACTCCCAGCACCCTCTGTTCCCTGGAATGCAAACTCCGAAAAAAGCAGAAAATGCCCTCTAGTACTCAAAATAGCTCCTGTGTCCCCAGACTAAAGTCATGGACTTTCCTTCTTACAGGCTTATGTGCTCTCACTTAGAGATTGTTTATTTTTACTTAACAGAGGTCATAATAATTGTGGGTTTTTTGGTTTCTCAGCTCAAAGGAGATTAAAAGTAACACATTAGAAAGTCAGAGAAAATGTTAGAAGCAAGCAAACTGGCAGCTATGAAGTAATAGTTCACAGATAAGGAATGAAGAAGCAGAAAATTAAAAAACAGATTCAGAACTGTGTGTGTTTCACATAATAATGCAGTGCTAGTGATTCATAATGATAGCACAGTTATCAAAAAGGCCAAATTATGTTCCGTGGTTGCTATTTTAAAAAAGCAGGTAAGAATTTAATATAGTTTTCAAAAATTTACATAAAGTGATATAAAAAATAGGTTTGCACATCCAGTGGTGTAAGTTTGAGCTATCTAGATGAAATGCATGGCCTGCCTCTTTCCCAGAGATGATTATTGTATTTGAATTCTTGGAGGACTTTATTTGTACCTTTCTAATGGTGCTTGCTGTTCTCATCATTGTATTACAGTCATTTGAGTTCACATCTACGCCATTTAACTCACTCAGAGGCAAGGAGGAAGCTGGATTTCTATCATGCCATGATGTATGTGACTTTGATGAGTCAGACTCTCTGTATATTAGCTTTCTTAGTTGCAAGACATGGGATTTGGAACAAATGAACTTGAGGTCTTTCCAGTTCGTGAATTTTATGCGTTTATGTCGTATATGATAAGAATTTTGTAGCTAATGTGCAGAGATTTTTATAGATTTCAGCTTTAAACATTAAGGGCATCTGTGGTCACAAACCAATGACGTGGGTCTATTGCCTGATAAATGCCCATTCCTTGCAACATAAATAAAGGCATTTTTTTTGTTTGTTTTGCAAAGTTATGTTGGGTATCTGTTGCTCAACAACCATTTTCTATTCTGATATACTTTGGAAAAAAATGCCTTTGCTATTATCTCAGTCTATGGTACTACTGAAGTGACTTCATCCATTGGCTCTGGAGTGGTCAAATGACTCAGGCCAGACTAATCAACATAGCCACCCCTTAGAGCAGAGTGATTGGTTCAGAGATGAATATGTGATGCAAGCTGATTGAATAAAAGTTAATCCTTGGACTTTTTCTGGAGCTATTCACACATTCAGGAAATGTATAAAAGTTGCACCTTGCTAATGTTTTATATTTTCTAGAAGGGCATATTAATATAAAAAGATAAGTGCTTTGAGATATACCTCCCATTAATTAATTATAAATCAACACATGTCAATAATTAAAAACACATTTCTTTTATCCTCTAAGGAAATTAAATTATTTATTTAGTAGCACAAATTGTTCATGAATCTTCCTAATGAGTTCTAAAATTATGTTGATTTTTAGATATTATCAGTGTGATTTTTTTGTTGTTGTTGCATGCATCTTCGCTTGCTAAATAGTGCCCAAATCTAGGCCATGATTTAAAACAAGAAATGACACTGAACTCTTCCAACAACTTCCCCAATTATTAGGTTGGTGCAAAAGTAATTGTGGCTTTTGCCATTAGGAGTAATGGCAAATTACTTTTGCACTAACCTAATAAATTGAAACTCATTGGGCAGGCAGGTAATATGTGGATGCCAATGATTCTCATATGGGTGGTGTCATCCCTTCCACTCCCAAGCAATGCTATCATCAGTGCCACCTACCTTTATGATTGCTTGTTACCCTAGTTCAGTGCTGGGCAGCTATAGGTTGCAGAAGGGCATTGTATTATCCTTCCTGCTCCTTCCCTGTTGATATCTCAGTCTGCTAGTCCTTCTTCTAGCCCAATTAATCCACTTTGGCTGTCACTGGATAAGAGTAATGACATTAAGAATTATAGGGTCAGTAACTTCTGCTATTTACTGGCTGGTACAGAATGACTAAATATTTTAGCAACCAGTCTTGACAAGGCTTACCCCATGGAGATTGTCCACTTCTTACCCTTAACAGGCCCAATGTTGCTTGTCCCTTTCTCTGGGCTTGTTAGAGATGCCTGCTGTCTTACAAGTAGTTTGCTTATCTTTAATGGTCATAAATTATATCTGGCAAGGGTTTAAAATCAGAATGTTTATATCTGTTCAAGCACTAGAACGCTCTGTGGTATAGTGGAAGGAGAACTGGGTTTTGTGGGTTCCTTCCCTTGTTCTGTTCACTAGTCATGACAATAATAACTCCTGAACTGCCCCATAGTCTTCTCTAAAGGGACACTTCCATGGCCACACCTCTATTCAAGAACAGTTATGGGTGGTCACAGTTGGGAGTACATGAGAATCAACCTTCTCCTGGCCACAGCTTATTGGGTTAGCATTGGGCAACTGGTCCAAGGATGTTTGAGAGCCAAGGACACAGAACATTATTTGGTGTAAAGAGATGAGTTAGGCAAGCCAGACATTTTTGGGGGGGAAATTAAATTTAAAAATAGAAGACAAAAGAGCCCGTGATGTGTATTGAAAGTGAAGAGAGATTACTAGAGTCCCAACAAGACTAATTTATGTGAAAGCACAAATTACTGGTTAGCAAAGGCTAAAAGACTATAAGACAAACAGAGGAGAGGTGAGAATTTGGTCAGTATTAGGCAAAGGGAAGCAGACACCGAGAATAATGTATACTGCTGGGATAGTAAAGTTCCAGGAACTCCTGCTCCTAGAGTTCTTGGCTCTCCCTGGTCCCAGCCCCTCTTCAGTGCTGTGTCTCTGAGGTCAAGACCTGTGACAGTTTCTTTCATCATGATGCATGTTCCATTGATAACGCTGCTTCTTAAGCTTGGTCAAGTGAGAGGTTGTTCCCTGCAGCATAAAGAAGCAGACTAAAATACAAACTGGCCACTAACCAGATGTGTAAGCTCCTTCAGTCTCAGATGTTTCATCTCTAAAATAAAGAGGTAAATTAGGTCCTTGGGGATTGGTCTCCAAGGCTCATCTAGCTCTATGTCTTATAAATTAATTGATGACCCTATATATAGTTATCCTCATTTGAGTGTTTTGAGAATTCATTATTATTCATTATACTCACATGCCCAGTTATATTGTGTATTGCCAAAATAAACTAATTTTACTTGCAGTAAGGGAAATTTCAGGTAACCAAATTTAAAATTAAATGTGATTTATCATCACTTGTGCCAATCAATACAATTACAGTTTGGCATTAGTCACTGTTCTCACTGGAATTGTAAACAGAATAACATAATTAAATAAAAATAATAGTCTATTTTACTCTCACTGATTAATTTTTTCCTAAGGTATCAACCAAATGTGGTGTACTCTTTGTACTTGTCAGATAATAGGATTATTCTACCAAATATAGGCTTCTATTTCATGTGATTCTGTTTTATTCCTACCAGGAACACTAATTTCACACTCTTAGGAATTCAAACCTAATATGAAATACAAGATGATGTGGCAAGGATAAGCTCCCACAGAAAAGCCATGTTAAAGTTGTATTTCCTGGGCTGAATGTCACTGGATGAAAGTATCAGAAATGTGAGCGATTATTTCAAAATGGCTTCAGAGAATGAAACAATATGAGGACAAGAAAACAAATTTCAGAGATAATGAAGAATATAAAATAAATGGAACCTGTCTACTGGGAAACAATAGCTCATAAATTAACCAACTGAGTGTCCAGTGAGTTCGTACCCTCTGTGCTGAATTTTTGGGAGAAAGAAGACACCCTCCCTGACCTCATAGATACAGTTAGTTCATTCAGTCATTCACTGTAAATTTACTGAGCATTTATTATCTGCCAAGCTCTGTAATTGAGTCTCAGTATACTATGAATTCCTGTTCTAAAGAGTTCCTGGTTTAAATCAGTGATTATTGAAGTTGTCCCCTGATACTGAAAATTGTTTCTCTTTCTGTTAAAATCTTCATTTTTTAAGCCATGCATATGGCCAATCAGTAAAAACAAAACACTTACATTTTACAGCTTCACTCTTCAGCTGGATGGGGCTATGCAAGTAAGAGATGGCTGATAGGATGTAAGTGGAAGTGATGGTGAAACCTTGGCACACCTTTAATATAAGACATCTGACCCTGCCTTTGGACCATGTCTCCATCCTTTCTCCATTTTGCTGCTTGAAAGGCAGCTGTGATGGCTGGAGCTCCTTGGACCATGAGAATACATCATTCATCTAGGGATGGTGGAGTGGAAAGCCAGGTATTGGACAACTATAGAGCTCCTGCAACACCTTCGGACTCTGCGCTTTTTGCATGTGAAAGAAAAACATCTCCACATTGTCCCAGTTACTATTTTTCTATTTTCTATTGCCTGTAGTCAAATCTAATCTTAATGCATTGGTGTATTTTTTCCTCTCTGCTCTTTGTTTTTAAGTATTATTTAAATATAATAAAGTCCATGAATTTAAAGTGTACAGTTGGATTTGATTAGTTTTGACAAATGTATACACTTTGGTAACCACTACCATAGGCAAGATGTAGAACATTACCATTACTCTGAAAGGTTTTCTTATGCCCATTCCTGGTGAATGATGCCTCCTACCTCCATCCACAGGTGACCATTGATATGCTTTCTATCAGTAAAGATGAATTGTGTCTTTCCTCGTTTTATATACAGTTGTTTCCTGGTATCTGGGGGGACTGGTTCCAACTCCATTCACCCCCTTCCACCCCAAGAACACCAAAATCTGTGAATGTTCAAGTCCGTTTTACAAAATAGGGTAGTATTTGCACACAACCTGTGCATATTCTTTCCTTTACTTAAAATCATCTCTAGATTACTTATAATAGGTAATACAATATAAATGCTATGTAAATAGATGTTATAGTGTATTTTGAAATTTGTATTATTTTTGTTGTTGTATTGTTATTTTTATTTTAAGCACTTTTTGTATATTTTCTTTTTATTATTTTTATTTTTCCATAAGTTATTGGGGTACAGGTGGAATTTGGGTACATGAGTAAGGTCTTTAGTGGTGATTTGTGAGATTTTGGTGCACCATCACCGGAGCAGTATACACTGCACCATATTTGTAGTCTTTTATCCCTCGTCCCCCTCCCACTCTTCCCAAGTCCCCAAAGTCCATTGTATCATTCTTATGTCTTTGCGTCCTCATAGCTTAGCTCCCACGTATCAGTGAATGCTTCCCGTTCCTGAGGTACTTCACTTAGAATGGTAGTCTCTAACCTTATCCAAGTCACTGCAAATGCTGTTAATCCATCCATTTTTATGGGTAAGTAGTATTCCATCATACATATATGCCACAGTGTCTTTATCCACTCATGGATTGATGGGGATTTGGGTAGGTTCCACGATTTTGCAACTGTGGATCGTGCTGCTATAAACATGCATGTGCAAGTATCTTTTTCCAATAATGACTTCTTTTTCTCTGGGTAGATACCCAGTAGTAGGATTGCTGGATCAAATAGTAGTTCTACTTTTAGTTCTTTAAGGAATCTCCACAGTGTTTTCCATAGTGGCTGTATGGAAAAGTTGGTTGAATTTTCAGATGCAGAACCCATGGATGTGGAAAGCCAGCTGTCAATGGAATTATACAGTAAGTTCCCTTTTGTATGCTTCTTTAACTCAGCATAATGTTTTTGAGAGAAAAAACTTTGTATGTTTCTGTGGTTCATCCTTTTAAATTGCTGAAGTGTATCCTGTATTAGTTAGGGTTCTCCAGAAAAACAGAACAAATTTAGAAAAACAGAACAAATTTATCTATTCGTCCAACCATTCATTCATTCATTCAATCATTCATTCATTCATTTATTCATCCATCTATCCATCCATCCACCCCATCTATCCATCCATCCATCCATCCCCCCTGTCTATCTAGAGGAAGAAGTTTATTTTAAGGATTTTTTTCATATGATCATGGAGGCTGCCAAGTCCACAATCTGCAGAGTAGGCAGGCAGGCTGAAGGAAGAGTTGATGTTGAAGGTAGTCTGCTGTCAGAATTCTCTTTTCCATTAGGATGTTTTTTTAACTTCTTTTTAGTTTTTCTCTTTTTTTATTTTCAGTTTTTAATGGGTACATAGTAGGTATATATATTTATGAGGTACTTGAGATATTTTGATACAGGTATACAAGGTGTAATAATCACATCAGGATAAATGAAATATCCATCACTTCAAACATTCATTATTTCTTTGTGTTACAAACATTCCAGTTGCACTCCCTTAGTTATTCTAAAACATACAACAGATTATTGCTAACTGTAGTCATCTTGTTGTGCTATCAAATACTAGATCTTATTTATTTTATCAAACTATATTTTGTGTGCATCAACCTTCTCATTTACTCCCCCTGCCATCTTCCCACTACATTTCCCAGCCTCTGGTAACCATCATTTCACTCTGTATCTCCATGAGTTCAATTGTTCTAATTTTTAGCTCTCACAAATGAGTGAGAAGAAATGAAGTTTGTCTTTCTGTGCTTGGCTTATTTGGCTTAACATAATGTCCTCCAGTTCCATCCATGTTGCTGCAAATGACAGGATATCATTGTTTTTTAATGCTGAATAATACCCCATTGTGTATTTTTACCATACTTTCTTTCTCCGTTCATCTGTTGATGGACACGTAAGTTGATTCCAGATCCTGGTTATTGTGAATAGTGCTGAATAAACATGGGAGTGCAGGTATCGCTTCAATATGCTGATTTCCTTTCTTTTGATTATATACCTAGCCATGGAATTTGTGGACCATATGGTAGTTCTGTTTTGAGTTTTTTGAGGAACCCCCATACTGTTCTTCAAAATGGCTGTACAAATTTACATTCCCACCAACACTGTATAAACGTTCTCCTTTCTCCACACCCTTGCCAGGTTCATTATTGCCTGTCTTTTGGATAAAAGCCATTTTAACTAGGGTGAGATGATATCTCATTGTAGTTTTTATTTGCATTTCTCTGATGATCAATGATGTTGAGCACACTTTTATATGTCTAATTGTTGTTTGTATGTCTTCTTTTGCAAAATGTCTGCTTAGATATTTTGCCCATTTTTAAATTGGATTATTAGTTTTTTTTCCCCTATAGAGTTGCTTGAGCTCTTTATATATTCTGGTTACTAATTCTTTTTCAGATGGATGGTTTGCAAATATTTTCTCCCATTGTGTGGGTTGTCTCTTCACTTTATTGATTGTTTCATTTGCTGTCCAGAAGCTTTTTAATTTGATGTGATCCCATTTGTCCATTTTTGCTTTGGTTGCCTGTGCCCATGGGATATTACTCAAGAAATCTTTGCCCAGACCAATGTCCTGGATAATTGTCCAACATTTTCTTTTAGTAGTTTCTTAGTTTCACATCTTATCGTCAAGGTTTTAATTTATTTTGTTTTGATTTTTGTATATGGTGAGAGATAGGGGTCTAGTTTCATTCTTCTTCATGTGGATATCCAGTTTCCCCATCACTGTTTATTGAAGGGGCTATCTGTTTCTCTATGTATATTCTTGGCATCTTTGTGGAAAATGAGTTCACTGTAGATGTAAAGATTTATTCCTGTGTTCTCTACTCTGTTCCATTGGTCTATGTGTCCATGTTTATGCCAGTACAAACCTGTTTTGGTTACAATAGCTCTGTAGAATAATTTAAAGTCAGGCAATGTGATTCCTACACTTTTGTTCTTTCTGCTTAGGGTGGCTTTGGATATTCTGGGTCTTTTGTGATTGCACATAAATTTTAGGATTATTTTTTCTATTTCTGCATATAATATCATTGGTATTTTGATAGGAATTTCACTGAATCTGTGTATTGCTTTGGGTAATATGGACATTTTAACAATATTAATTCTTCCAATCCATGAACACGAAATATTTTTCAATGCTTTTTGTGATCTTCAATTTATTCTATCAGTGCTTTATAGTTTGCACTGTAGAGAGCTTTCACTTCTTTGGTTAAGTTTATTAGTAGATATTTTATTTTGTTTGTAGCTTTTATAAATGAAATTACCTTCTTGATTTCTCTTTCAGATTATTAGCCGTTGGCATGTAGAAATGATACTGGTTCTTATGTGTTGATTTTGTATCGTGTAACTTTATTGCATTTATCAGTTCTGATAGTTTTTCTGATGGAGTCCTTAGGTTTTTCCAAACATAAGATCTTATTTGCACACATCTAAATTTGACTTCTTCCTTTCCAATTTGCTTGCCTTTTATTTCTTTCTTCTGTCTGATTGCTCTAAGTAGGGCTTCCAGTACTATGTTGAATAACAATAGTGAAACTGGGCATACTTATCTTGTTCCAGATCTTAGAGGAAAGGCTTTCAGTTTTTCTGTGTTCAGTACAGTACTAGCTGTGGGTTTGCCATATATAACGCTATTATTATGTTAAGGTATGCTTCTTCCGTACCTAGTTTTTTGAGGGTTTTTATCATGAAGGGATGTGGAATTTTATCAAACGCTTTTTCAGCATCAATTGAGACAATCATATGGATTTGTCCTTCATTCTGTTCATATGAGGTATCATGTTGATTGATTTGCATATGTTGAACCATCCCTTGCATCTCTGGGATGAGTCCCAGTTGGTCATGGTGGATGATCTTTGTGAAGTGTTGTTGAATTCAGATTGCTAGTATTTTGTTAGGTATTTTTGCAATGTCTTTCAGAGATATTGGCCTGCAGTTTTCTTGTTTTGATGAATCTTTGCCTGGTTTTGTTATCAGGGTAATACTGGCCTTACAGAATGAGTTAGGAAATATTCCCTCTTCTTCTATTTTTTTGAATACTTTGGGTAGTTGATACTAGTTTTTCTTTAAATGCTTGGTGGAATTCAGCAGTGAAGCCCATTGGGTCTGGGCTTTCCTTTGCTGGGAGTCTTTTTATTATAGCTTTATCTTGTTACTTGTTATTAGTCTGTTCAAGTTTTGAATTTCTTCATGGTTCAATCTTGGTAGCTTGTATGTGTCTAGAAATGTATCCCTTTTTTTAGGTCTTCCAATTTATTGACACATAGTTGCTCATAGTAGTCTCTAATGATCTTTTGAAGTTCTGCAGTATTGGTGTAATGTCTCCTTTTTCATCTCTCATTTTATTTATTTGGGTCTTCTCTCTTTTTTTTTTCTTTGTCTGGCTAAAGCTTTGTCAATGTCGTTTACCTTTTCAATAAAGCAACTTTTCATTGATCTTCTGTATTTGTTTTTTCATTTCAATTTTATATATGTCTGCTCTGAATTTTTTGTTTGTTTGTTTGTTTTGAGATGGAGTCTTGCTCTATTGCCCAGCCTGGAGTGCAGTGGCAGGATCTTGGCTCACTGCAAGTTCCGCCTCTTGGATTCACGCCATTCTCCTGCCTCAGCCTCCCGAGTAGCTGGGACTACAGGCACCTGCCACCACGGCTGGCTAATATTTTGTATTTTTAGTAGAGCCGTTGTTTCACCGTGTTAGCCAGGATGATCTTGATCTCCTGACCTCATGATCCGCCTGCCTTGGGCTCCCAAAGTGCTGGGATTACAGGCGTGAGCCACCGCGCCCGGCCTCTGATCTTTATAATATATCTTCTACTAATTTTGGGTTTGGTTTGCTCTTGCTTTTCTAGTTCTTTAAGATGCATTATCAGGTTGTTTATTTGCAGTTTTTCTACTTTTTTTGATGTTGGTGCTTGTTTTTATAACCTTTTCTCTTGGTAATGCTTTTGCTGTATTCCATAGGTTTTGATATGTTGTGTTTCCATTTTCGTTTGTTCCAAGAAATTTTTAAATTTTCTTGTTAATTTCTTCATTGACCCACAGGTCATTCAGGACCATATTGTTTAATTTCCTTGTGTTTGTTGTTTTTATAGTTTCCAAAATTCCTGTTGTTATAGATTTTTAGTTTTATTCCACTGTGGTCAGAGAAAATGCTTGATATTATTTCAACTGTTTTTTGAATATTTTAAGATTTGTTTTGTGACCTAACATATGCTCGATCCTTGAGAGTGATCCATGTGCTAAGGAGAAGAATGTGTATTCTGTAGCCATTGGGTGAAATGTTCTGTAAATATCTATTAGATCCATTTGGTCTATAATGCAGATCAGGTCCAATATTTCTTTGTTGGATTTCTGTCTGGATGATCTGTCCAACCCTGAAAGTGGGGGTGTTGAAGTCTACAACTATCATTGTATTGGGATGTAGTCTCTCTCTTTATCTCTAATAATATATGCTTTACATATATGAGTGTTCCAGTGTTGGGTGCACATATATTTACAATTGTTATATTCTATTGCTGAATACCCTCTTGACTATTTTATCATTATATAGTGACTTTTTTTTTTTTCAAAATCTATTTTATCTATATACATACAGCTGTTCCTGCTCCTTTTTGGTTTCTACTTACATAGAATATCTTTTCCCATCCCTTTATTTTCAGTACATGTGTGTCTTTATAGGTAAAATGTGTTTCTTGTAGGTAAAAGGTTATTGTGTCTTTTTTTAAAATCCATTCAGCCACTCTATCTCTTTTGATTGGAGAGTTTAGTCCATTTACATTCACTATTATTATTGACAAGTAATGACTTACTAGTGCTATTTTGTTATGTGTGTTTTGGTTGTTTTGTGGTCTTCTCTTTCTCACTTCCTTCCTGTCTTCCTTTTTGTGAAAGTGATTTTGTCTAGTATGTTTTAATTTCTTGTTTTATATATTTTTGTGTATCTGTTATAGGTTTTTAGATTTGAGGTTACCATCAGTCTTGCATATGACATGTTACCTGTTATTTTAAACTCATGACAACTTAACTATGATTGTAAAAACAAACAAACTAATAAACAAACAAGGAGAAAACTAATTCTCCTTTAGAGAGAAAACTAACTAAACGCTATACTTTAACTTCATCTCCCCTGCCTTTAACTTTTTGCTATTTCTATTGATATCTTATTATACTGTTGATGTCTTAAAAACTTGTTGTAGCTATTATTTTTAATAGGTTTTTCTTTTAGTCTTTCTACTCAATATATGAGTAGTTTACACAAGATAATTACAGTGTTATAATCTTCTGTATTTGTCTGCGTATTTACTGGTATCAGTGAGTTTTATACCTTTGGATGATGCCTTATTGCTCATTAACAACTTTTCCTTTCCAATGGAAAAGCTTCCTTTAGCATTTCTTGTAAGATAGGTCTGGTTTTGGTGAAATCTCTTACCTTTATTTATCTGGATAAGTCTTTATTGCTCTTTAATGTTTGAAGGATATTGTTGCTGGATATAATATTATAGGATACAAGTTTTCTCCTTCAGCACTTTAAATATATCATGCTACTCTCTCCCAGCCTATGAGGTATTTACTGAGAAGTCTACTCTGCTGGAAAATCTATTTGAGCTCCTTTTTATGTTTTTTGTTTCTTTTCTCTTGGTGCTTTTTAGATCTTTTCTTCACTCTTGACCTTTGGGAATTTGATTATTAAGTGTCTTGAGGTAGTCTTATTTGGGTTCAATGTGTTTGGGGTTCTATAACCTTCTTGTACTTGAATATTGGTATCTTTCTCTAGATTTGGAAAGATCTCTATTATCATCCCTTTGAATAAACTTTCTATCTTGACCTCTCTCTCTACCTCCTCCTTAAGGACAATAACTCTTAGACTTTTCCTTTGAGGTTATTTTCTATGCCCTGTAGGTGTGCTTCATTCTTTTTTAGTCTTTTTTTCCCTTTTTCTCCTCTGACTGTGTATTTTTAAACGGTCATTCTTGAAGGTTAATAGCAGCTTGACCAATTCTGCTATTAAGAGACTCTGATGCATTCTTCAGTATATCAATTGCATTTTTCAACTCCAGAGTTCATGCTTGACTTTTAAAAATTATTTTAATCTCTTTGTTAAATTTATTTGATAGGATTCTGAATTCCTTTTCTGTGTTATTTTGGCTTTCGTCAAGCTTCCTCAAAACAGAATTCTGTCTCTGAAAAGGCACATATTCTTATCTCTCCCATATTGGTAACTGGTGCCTTATGTAGTTCATTTGGTGACGTCATTTTTCTGGATTGTCTTGACGCTTGTGGATGTTCATCAGTGTCTGGGCATTGAAGAGTTAGATATTTATTCTAATTTTTGCAGCCTGAACTTGTTTGTACCAATCTTTCTTGTGAAGTATTAAAAGCGAATTGAGTATTGTGATCTAAGTCTTTGGTCATTGCAGCCATACGTGCATTAGGGGGCACCCCAAGCCTAGTAATGCTGTGACTTTTGTAGACTCATAAAGGTACCACCCTGGTGGTCTTGAATAAGATCGGAGAGAATTGCCTGGGTTATCAAGCAAAGGCTCATGTTCTCTTCCATTACTTTCCCCCCTCCCTAGATACTGAGCTGCCTGGAGTTGAGGGAGGGGATTTCCAAGCACTCCCATGACCACCACTGCTGGGACTATACTCGGTTACACCTGAACCTAGCAAAGTACTGGGTATCACCCAGTATTTTTTAATGACTATTTACTGGCTACCTCTGATGTTTATTCAAAGTCCAAGGGCTATTTAGTCAGCAGGTTATGAATTCTGCCAGGACTGGTTCTTTCCTTTCAGTGCAGCAGGTTCGCTCTGGCCCAGAGTGAGTATAAGCATGCCATGTAGGAGCTAGGGTCTGCAATTGGGATCTTTAGGAATTTGCTTGGTGCTTTATTTGACTGTGGCTGTGCTGGTACTCAGACTACAAGACGAAGTCCTCTATACTTTTTTCTCTCCTTTCCTTAAGCAGAAGGAGTCTCTGCCTGTGGTCACCACTGCCGCAGTTCCATGGCAACTAAGGGTTGCCTATTGCTGATATTTATTAGAGGTCCATGTGCTCTTTAGTCAGCAGATGGTGAGCCTGCCAGGCCTGGGTCTCTCCCTTCAGGGAAGCAAGTTCCTTTCTAGCCTCAGGTGGGTCCAGAAATGACCTCAAGGAGTTAAGTCCTGGAATTGGGTACTTTAGGGGTCTACTTGGCACTTTACTGTGGCTGAGCTGGTACTCAAGTTGTAAGACAAAGTCCTTTTTACTCTTCCCTCTGCAAAAGCAGAAGGAGTCTTTCCCTGTGGCCACCACAGCTGGGAATGTGTTAGGTTACATTGGAAGCTAACACAGTACTGGGTCTTGCTCAAGGCCAGAGGAGACTGCTGCCTGGCTACCACTGTTGTTTGTTCAAGACTTAAGGGCTCCTTAGTCAGCAGGTGGCAAATTCTGGCAGGACTGGGTCCCTCCCTTCAGGTGGGGTGAAATCCCTTCTGGCCCAGAGTGGGCGTAGAAATTTCCAGGAGCTGGCCAGGCATGGTGTCTCATGCCTGTAATCCCAGCATTTTGGGAGGCCAAGGCGGGCGGATCATGAGGTCAAGAGTCTGAGACCAGCCCGAACAACGCGGGGAAACCCCATCTCTACGAAAAATACACAAATTAGCCAGGTGTGATGGCGCACACCTGTAATCCTAGCTACTCAGGAAGCTGAGGCAGGAGAATCGCTTGAACCCAGGAGGTGGAGGTTGCAGTGAGCTGAGATGGCATCACTGTACTCCAGTCTGGGTGACAGAGTGAGACTCCATCTCAAAAAAAAAAAAAAAAAAAAGGAAAAAAAAAAAAAGAAAGGGTTGATGCAGGCACTCCCTTGGTTACCCCAGCTGGTGTCTCACTGGGTCATGCACATCCCAAGTGCACTGCCTGTAAGCCTAGCACAGCACCAAGACTTGTGCAGGATTTGTAGTCCTTGTGGCCTAGATTGCTTTTCAAGTTTGTTTAGGACCCAGAGATTTTAGTCATGGTGGTGGGGCTAGACTGAACTCAGGGTTTTGACTGCTGGGGTAAATGATTCTTCTCTGGTTAGGGCTGGTCTAAATGCTCACTCCGTGGGCACCAGCTGAATTTTGCCCTTTGTTGCTTTCTGCTATGACAGGTTGCACTGAATTTCATTGCAAAATCCCATAATTACTTTGCTTTTCTTCCCCCAAACACACAGATTCTCTCTCCATACCATGTGGCACTGCCAGGAGATGAAGGAGGAGTGGTATAGGTGATTAAAGACTGTCTTTCCTACCTTCTTCAGCACCTTTTTTCTTGCTATGATGTTAAAACCAGGTACTGTGATTGCTCACCTGATTTTTGGTTCTTATGTTTTCTCGTGTGGATAGATGTTTAATTTGGTGTTCCTGCAGGGGTAGGGGATGGTGACTGAAGAGGGTTCTATTTGGGCATCTTGCTCCACCTTCTTCCTCCAGTCCTTTTCTATTAAGGCCTTTTACTGATGGGATGAGGCCCATTCACATTATGGAATGTAATTTGCTTTACTCAAAGTGTACTGATTTAACTGTTAACTTCATCTAAAAAACACTTTCACAGAAACATCTAGAGTAACGTTTTTCCAAATACCTAGCAAAAGTGACACATAAATTCAACCATTTCATATTCCATTATATCGATATACTACCATTTGTTTATCCATTTACCTGGTGATGGAATTTGAGTTGTTTTTGGTTTTTGGCTATCACAAATAAAACTTCCATGAACATTTGTGTACAAGTCCTTATATGAACACGTACTATCATATGTATCATGCAAACACCTAGGAGTGGGATTGTTGGGTCATATAGTAAAAGCATAAGTTTATAACAAACTGCCACACTATTTTCCAAAGTGACTGTACAATTTTACATTCTGAAAATACAATATATGAAATATCAGTTGCTCCACATCTTTGCCAACAATTGGTATTATCAGTCTGCTATAATTTTAGCCATTGTAGTAAAGTTTCAGTGGCATACATGGTGGTTTTAATTTGTGTTTCTTGAATGACTAGTGTCAAGCTCATTTCATATACTGACTTTCTACTTGAGTTGTTTTCTTCCTATTGAGTTTTAAGAGTTCTTTATATATTGTGAATACTAAGTATTTGTCAGGTATATGTATTGTGAATATTTTCTTCCAGTTTGGGCTTACCTTTTAGTTTTCTTGATGGTGCCTTTGGAAGTGTTAAAGTTTTTAATTTTGGTAAAGTCCAATTTATCATTTTAAAAAATGGCTTGTGCTTTTTATTTTCTAAGACTTCTTTGCTTAACTCAAAGTCATGGAGATTTTCTCATGTTTTCTTCTAAAAGTTTTATAATTTTTGGTTTTTAAATTCAGATACATAATCCATTTTGATTTTTTAAAAAAATGTATGTTTCGAGGTAAAGGTCAAAGTTCATTTTTTCCTTATGGATATCCAGTTCTTCCAGTGTCATTTTTTGAACAGACTATCATTCTTTATTGAATTACCTTGGCATCTCTATTCAAAGTCAATTATTCATATATGTGTGTATGTCCACTTCTGGACTCTTTTGTGTTCCATTAATCTATATGTCCTTCATTATGGTACTACTATACTCTCAACTGCATCTATCTATATATTTTTAAATTGTAGGGACACGTGTGTCTGCTTTTGCATCCTAATACAAGTTTCTATGTGTTTTATATTATTTCGTATTATCAAATATATTCTACTTCTTAGTACAACTTATCTTGGCTTCCTAGATAAGAAGAAAAATGATTCTTTATGATTTAATGAATACAAACCCTATTACTACCTCTGAGAAACTGAGAATACCTCTAACATACTTAAACAGAAAATTGAGTTCCTGAACAATTTGAATAAAAGTAGAAAGGCAGAAATACATAGAAGGAAAGATAAAAAATTATTGGGCAGGGTGCAGTGGCTCATGCCTGTAATACCAGCACTTTGGGAGGCTAAGGTGGGAGGATGACTTCAGGTCAGGAGTTCGAGACCAGCCTGGCCAACTGGTGAAACTCTGTCTCTACTAAAAATAAAAAAAATTAGCTGGGCATGATAGCAGGTGCCTGTAATACCAGCTACTCGGGAGGCTGAGGCATGAGAATTGCTTGAACCCGGGAGGCAGAGGTTACACTGAGTTGAGATTATACCATTGCACTCCAGCCTGGGTGACAGAGCAAAACTGTGTCTCAAAAAAAAAAAAAAAAAAAAGAAAGAAAAATTATTGAACATGTACTCCATGCCATGTATCTTTCCAGACACTGTTTCACAGTACTCCTGTGAAGTAAATAGTAGTATCATTATTTTTCAGAGAGGAAAACAGAGTTCTCTAGAAGTTAAGTAACTTGCCCAAAGTCGTTCAGTGTTTTTAAAATAGCTTTATTGAAATATAAATCACATAGCATAAAATTCATTCATTTACATTGTTCAACTTAATGGTTTTGAGTATATTGGCAAGGTTGTACCAACACCACACTCTAATTTTAGAACATCTTCATCATCTCCCAAAGAAACTCCATACTTATTAGCAGGTATGCTCATTCTTCCCCCAACTAAACTGTTCACCCCTCCCTTGTTGTACCTCCCCCTGAGCCCCACTAAGCAGCAGCTAATCTACTTTCTGTCTCTATCAGTTTACCTATTCTGGACATTTTGTATAAATGGGATCACACAACATGTAGTATTTTTGACTGACTTATTTTACTTAGCATATGTTTTCAAAGTTCATCTATGTTGTAGTATGCATAAGTGTTTCATTCCTTTTTATTGTTGAATAATATTCCATTATATGGACATACTACATTTTGTTTATTCATTCATCAGTGAATGGAAATTTGGCTGTTTCCATTTTGGGGATATTATGAATAATGCTATCATAAACATTTGTGCACAAGTTTTTGTGTAGATATGTTTTTATTTCCTTTGGGTATCTACGTGGGAGTGGAATTGTTGGATCATATGGACTTAGAGATTAAACCCTGGTTTGCCTGACTTTTCTTGCCATTACTGAAGACTGCTTTTCTTTATAATTTATTTATGTGAAAGGACTACCTACTGAGATTTTAAGTTCAACTTTGTCTTGCTTCTATTAGAAATTGAATGAATAATAAGTAATTATTTCCCTTCTGACTTTCACATTACCCAACACGTCACCTTTAGAACACAGCCTTGACAATTTGTTCCTGGACTCCTTGTCCCAAGGGAAATTAAAGCTGCTTTATATTATAAAGGCAATGAACAAGCTCAAAGCAGGCCTTCTGAGGAAAAGATGAGGTGAAGAGAAAGTGATTGGAGAATGGAGAGTTTGGGGTTGGTGGTTTTTAAGAGATAATGAAGATATATTTTCTAAATGGAGGAAACAGTTGTGTGTATTTGTAGGGGGGATACTGAGGAGCAGTGGGTGAGAGTTCCCTGTGGCTGTGGAGAAGTGTCAAGGACATCTCTGTGATCTGTCTGGAGATATAGTGAAGGACCAGCAAGTAACAATGCTATTGAATTGTAAATGAGGTTGCAGTGAAGGTGATGACCAGCAAGGATTAGGCCCATTGCCTGGTCTCCTGGAACGACATAAATTCCCAGGGTCCACAACAAATTTTGGAGATGACAGCCTCAGTAATGACAATGACTGGACCAATCCTACCAAACCCTGATGGGCACAGCCATATTGATTTAGGGAAAAAAAAATTGACTAAAGTGTAAAAAGGGCCTGTTTTATATCTATTTTAGTTTATCAAGGATGCCAAGTTAAATACTAGTCTTCTAAGATACATAAACCATCATTATGTTTCTAAAGAGGATAAATAACACTACTTTTTGATCATATAATTGTCCTTATTTTAAATAAGTGACAATTAAGAAGGGAATTTCCCTGAGCCATAAAGAAAATGGTTATCAATATAAGGTCCATTTGACATTCCATAATGTCTAGATGAGAAAATTGGCAGCCGTAGTCATTACTCTTTCTCCTGTGTCACTGGAAAGCTGATTTTAAAACAGGAAATGCTTATGAAACTTGGTCAGCCGTAGACATGTAACAAGTTATAATAAGATGACCACAGCTTTGAATGACTTTTTCCCTCTTTAAAAGTTCATTTTGGCCTCTATGTTTTCCACACATCTGATTATAGCTGTATATGTGTGTATATAAATGTTTGAGAAGAAATATTAGCCATTTATTGATTGCCTACTAGTTCTTGGTACTTACTAGATGCATCACATAAACGATTTCTTCTGATTTTCATAATGGAAGTTTTTGGTGGATATTGTTTTCATGTTTTTATTGATGAAAAACAGTGACTCAGATCAAAGTTATATATTATATACAGCATGTAATAATATGTAATGTAATATATAATAATATATGTCCCCCAAGCTACCTTTTGATCTTAGTCTTGCCACCATAGTTAGCTCTGAGAATTATTAACAAATTTCAAATTATACTACTGAACACCTACTATGTGCCAGGTACTAGGGTTAGTGTGTCAGGGATAGAGCAATTCTGAACTGACTTCTTTTATGTTATCATTTAAATTTTAACTGTCACCTAATATTTTCCTTTTGGCTACTTGTTTCTTCCTTCTCATCTCCCTGTTTATATCCTGTCAACACCACCACGATTTTAATGGTGTCCTGACAGTCCACTTCCTGCTCAAGATGTTCTAGTAAAACAAGTTATATATGACATACAGCAAATAAAGAACAACATCAAAGAGGTAGTGAAAATTTAGCATTGCATTCACCAGCCTTCCTGGGAACAGCTGAGTGTGAACATGGACCACAGTTTAAGGTTTAAGAAGATTTAAGGAGAAAAAGTGGTTTAAGGAGAAAAATAATTCACCACATTAAGCACCATGTGGACATATGGACATTTTATGTCAAAACAAATAGAAACTTATCAATAAGAGCTTTAAAACAAGGTCTTAACATAAAATGAAGTTGCCTAAACATATGCAAAGCAGCTTGATGCTAGATTTAACAATTTGAAAGTTCTGGAATTGTTTAGGGAATTAACCCCAAGCTTAGTCTACTCGAAAGCACATAGATTTATCACCTTTCTTCCAAATATGGGAATGAATGAAATTTATTACTTATTTAGATTTTGGTAAAAGATATAAACAACATGGAGAAATAAACCAAAAACATGAAAATGGGACACCAGTTCTCAGCAGACCGAACTTTATTTCTAAACCGTATAAACACAAAAAAGAAATTTAAAAAAAAGCAAGTCAAAACAAAAAGCCTCAAGTGCAAATAAAATAAAATAAAATAAAACAAAATCAGACACCATGTAACGTACTTTTTTCCTTCTATTCTAAATATTTCTGTGGGGTAAATCAGCTTGAAGGAATTCAAGTTCTGTTTTCATTTTTTTTAACCACTTACATTGCCTGCCCTAGGGTTTCATATCTTGCCTGACTTAGCATCAAAATCTTGAACATAGAATGGGCCCTTGATAACTATACCCCTATTTGAAGAGTATTGTAAATATTAAATGCAGACTGAGACCAAATGCTCTGAATGGGGCTGCAGATAAAGAATACTTATATCTGAACTTATTTATTTTTTGTGGTGGGTGCAATTAAATTTTAACTCATGTATCATTGTGTATCAGGAATGAAGGAGTACATTAGTGCTGACTGCTTCAAAACAAATGCTTAAATCCTGATTTTCAAATTGCTCTGTTTTCAGCAGTTCTGATATTGCCATTCTTTTTCACGTTTCTTTTTCATTAGTAGATACATTTTATATAAATGTAAATGTAAATACTTCATTTTCATATAGCATTGCTTTAATCCCTCATTTGAATGTACAACTATTCTTCATTTTTAAATTTCTTATACACATTTTCTTTGTGGTTTCTTTCTTGAGTAAAAACAAAAAACCGTATTGAAATAATCCAGGTCCAGATTGTTAATACATGAGTTTTCCTACCTATGTAGAGTGTATCACATACCTATTTTTTTCCAGCAAGTTAATACGGTAAAGTGTTTTCGGAATAATCAACCAAGGCTGAGATCTATTATGTAAGTTTGTTATTTTATTTACTAATATTTTAATATACATTGGATTTTATTTCTTTTCCACTGTTGACCTGTTCTAACCATTCTAAGTTAACATTGAACATGTAACTAGTATTTCTTTTTAAATTACGATGAACTTGAGAAAGCATAGACTCTAGATTGTTTTGGAACAGTTATTGAAGAAATATTAAAAAATATTATTTAAAAGTGTAACTATTTTTTAAAATAAACTTTCTCACTGAAGTATAACATACTTCTGCATATAAAATGTACACATATAAACATGGCTAAATCACAAAGTGAACTCACCCACATAAGTACCACCGAATCCAAGAAATACAGCACTATCAACACCTCAGAAGCTCTCATGTCCCCATTCCATGAGACATCTTCCCTTCTCCCAAAAGTGATACTATTCTGGCATCTAACTCCAAAATAATTTTGAATGTTTGACAAATTTACTTGCTAGCATAATAGTGTTTGGGCCTGGCTGCTTTCAGTCAGCAGCTTGTGGAATCTTCATGTTCTTGGTAGAAGTTGCCCATTTGCATTTTGTATTGTATTCCATTATATGGCCTTGAAGCGAATTATTATTTTTTTAAAATCACTGTTACTGTTGATAGGATTTGGAATTGTTTCCAGTTTTGGATTATTGAATTAATGCTGCTATGAACATTCTTTTACATGTTTTCTGATGAATATATGCACCTTTTTCTGTTGAGCTTATACCTAGAGTGACATTTTTGGAAAAAATGGTTGTGTGTATTTTCATTCAGCTTCCCTTGATATTATCGGTTTTTCAAAATGGCGTCACTTTCAACTTTTACTAGGAGAATATTAGAATTCCAGTTGTTCTACATTTTCGACATCATTTGGTATTGTTAGTCTTTTTTCTCCCACTCTCTGTGTAGAGTGATACCATATTTTGTATTTGGATTTTGTTGATAGCTAATGAAGCTGAGCACCTTTATATATATATATATATATATATATTTCGTTGTTGTTGTTGTTGTTGTTGTTGTTGTTTTGAGATGGTGTCTTGCATTGTCATCCAGGCTGGAGTGCAGCAGTGCAATCTCAGCTCACTGCAACGTTCTCCTCTCAGTTCCAGCGATTCTCCTGCCCTAGCCTGCCTTGTAGCTGGGACTACAGGCATGCGCCACCACACCCAACTAATTTTTGTATTTTTAGTAGAGATGGGGTTTCACTATGTTGGCCAGGTTAATATATTTATTGACCATTTAGATGTCCTCCTGTGAAGTATCTGTTCAGTACTTTGACCATTTTTCTATTTTCTTATATTTTTCTTATAATTTGTAGGACTTATTTATTCAAGATATAAGTCCTTTGTCAACTGTTATACTATTATCTTTTCTATCTTTGCAGCATGCTTGTTCACACATTTAATAAGATATTTTGTTGAAAAGAAGTTTTTAATTTTCCCGTAGTTCAGTTCATTAGTTTTGTTTTGTTTTTGCAACCTCTACCTCTCAGGTTCAAACAGTTCTCCTGCCTCAGCCTCTAGAGTAGCTGAAATTACAGGTGCATGCCACCACTCCTGGTTAATTTTTGTATTTTTAGTAGAGACAGGATTTCACCATATTGGTCAGACTGGTCTCGAATTCCTGACCTTTCCGCCCGCCTCGGCTTCCCAAAGTGCTGGGATTACAGGCATGAGACACCGCGCCTGGCCAACTTTTTTTTAAATGTCCTGTTAAAGTAGCCTTTACTGCCCTAAGGTTATAGCTATATTCTCCAGTGCTACCTTCGTGAAGGTCATTGTTAACCTTTCATCTTTAGATCTATCGTTCACTTGAAATTGATTTTTCTGTGTGGTGTGAGAAGGGCTCTAGTTTCATTGTTTTCCATATGGATAACAAATTCTTCCAGCATCATTTATTGTAAGAAGGTCTTTGCCCACTCTTCTACACTGCCACTTTTGTCATAAGTCAGATTTCCCCAAATTTGTTAGGTCTGCTTCTCATCTTTATTCTGCTCCATTGGTCTATATTTGTCTATTTTTGCACAAATGAAAAATGTCTTAATTACTATAGCTTAATGATAAGTCCTGATGTTGGGTGAAATAAGTCAGAATAGTCCTTCAACTGTCTTTTCTTCAAGATAATTTTTGGCTATTCTTGGCGATTTAAAGTCATATACATTTGTGAATCAGATTGGCAGGAAAAATATCTACTGAAATTTTGATTTGGATTGCATTGAATCTACGAATTAATTTGGAAAGACCTCACATTTCTACAATCTTGATTTTTCCAGTTCAGGAACTTAGTGTTCATGTATTTTTCTAGTTATTTAAGAATTCTTTATTTTCTTTCAAAATTTTTTTTTTTTTTTTTTGGTGGAGAGCTTTTTATTATTTCTAGGTATTTGAACCCCTTTGATCCTACTGCAAATAATTATTTTTTGAATTTTCTAATTATTGTGGCTGATAAATAAAACGGATTTTATGTTGATTTTGTATTTAGTGTCCTGTCTGAATTCACTTAGTTCTATACTTTACTTGTATATTCTTTTGAATTACCTACATAGGGAATGATGCCAATCATGTGCCCTTTTATTATTTTCTGAAAACTTTCTGCATAAAATTAGTGTCATTTCTTTCTTAAATGTTTGGTGGAGCTCACAGGTAAAGCAAATGTGGTCCTGGAATTGACTTGGTGTGAATGATTTTAATAATCATTTAAATTTTATTTTTAAATATAGAAATATTCAGGCTTTCTTTTTCTTCTGTCAGACTTACTAAGTGGGCTTTATTTTTGTTTAGTTAGTTTTTAATATAATTTTGTCTATTGTATAGATTTTAACATTTATTGATATAAAGTTGTTCATAGTTCTCCTATTATTACGTTTGTGATGTCTCCATGCTCTGTAGTGGCTTATCCTTCTTCATTCCTAATGCTGGTCATTTGTGCTTTTGCTCCTTTTATTAAAATCAATTTCATTCATCTGTAAAGAACCAACTCTTCGATTTTTTGATTTGATCTGTTGTAAGCTTTTTAATTTCACTTATTTCTGCTCTCATCTATCTTGTATCTTTTATTCTACTTGCTTTAGGTTTGATTGCTTTCTTTTTTAGGTCATTATTTTTAGGCTTTTTAGGCTTTTTCTATTCCAATATATAGATTTCAGGCAATACATTTCTCTTTAAGCACAATTCTGGCTGCATTCACACATTAGATTAAAAATATTTTGTAATTTCATTGTAATTCTTCTTTGACCCAAGAGTCAAACATAAAAGGATTTTTTAGTTTCTTTTTGTTATCTATTTCTAGCTTAATTTTTTTCTTGCCAGAAAATATCCTTTGTATGATTTCCATCTTTTAAAATTTGTTGACACACTTTATTCACTAGTGCATGGTTAATTTTGGTAAATGTTCTGTGTACACTTGAAAATAATGTGTTGTCTAGTCTGCATTTATTTGGTGCAGTGTTCTCTACATTTTAAGTACATAGATTTCAGTTGAAATTTTTAATTTGGAATAGATCGTTTTTTCCTGAGGCAAAAAATGAAGCATTTAATTGAGTGTTTAAATTTAAGTATATTTAAGGCAAGCACTCAATCATTGGACTTGGGGACGTCCATAAAAATGGTTTAAATACAAATATATCACATGAAAAAGTTGTATTTTTTGATTCTATACATTGGTATTTTCTTTTTTTCTTTCTTTCTTTTTTTTGTTTGAGATGGAGTCTCGCTCTGTCACCCACGCTGCAGTACAGCGGCGCGATCTCCGCTCACTGTAAGCTCTGCCTCCTGAGTTCACGCCGTTCTCCTGCCTCAGCTTCCCAAGTAGCTGGGACTACAGGCGCCGGCCACCACGCCCGGCTAATATATATATATATATATATATAGAGAGAGAGAGAGAGAGAGAGAGACGAAGTCTCGCTCTGTCGCCCAGGCTGGAGTGCAGTGGCCAGATCTCAGCTCACTGCAAGCTCCGCCTCCCGGGTTCACGCCATTCTCCTGCCTCAGCCTCCCGAGTAGCTGGGACTACAGGTGCCCGCCACCTCACCTGGCTAGTTTTTTGTATTTTTTAGTAGAGACGGGGTTTCACCGTGTTAGCCAGGATGGTCTCCACCTCCTGACCTCATGATCTGCCCACCTCGGCCTCCCAAAGTGCTGGGATTACAGGCTTGAGCCACGGAGCCTGGGCCATTTTCTTTTACCATCTATGTTTTTGTGAATTTTGGTTCTTATAGAACAAATATTGAGGAAAAAAATTGTAAGCAAGGCTTTCTTCAGAGTTCTGCTTGGTTTTCTTTGATCAGCTGACTGTAGGATATGGAAAGCTGTGTAAACACTTTAGGAAGACTAGGCATTTCCTGGACCTTGGCTTCTATTTAATATGCAGTAACCCAGACTTTAAGAAATACAGTAATGTTAGACTACGGTGCCCTAATGTCTTGATGAGGAGTTGGAGATAAAGGACAAAACCATAATTTGGAAGATGTTCCCTTGAAAGGAGTCAATATTATCTTTTTGTCAGTCCTATAGTATGAAATAAGCACTTGGAAGGTGAATTGAAGGCAAGTAAAGAAAATTCATTCGTCTCTAAAGTATAAGGCAGATATTCATGGGTTTTGATTTTTGTTTGTTTGTTTTTTGTTTTGTTGGGCTGGTGAGAATTCATTGTTTTTTTTTCTTTTTCTTTTTCTTTTTTTTTTTTTTTTTTTTAAACAAACCCTACATTTCCCTGCTGAGAATCATCTCTTCCCCACAATTTGGAGTATTAAAGAGCGTCTGGAGTTAATAGAGTGACCTTTCCCTCCTTTATTGAGGGAAGGGCCCCTGATCAGGCTCAACTAATCAGGCACTCCTTCCCAGAACACAAAAATGAAAATGGTGGGTGTTCATTAATTTCCAGGAGAGACATTGTTCTCTGACTGCTTCTGCTACAGGCTGGTGGCTGCCCTTTCTGATTTCTGGAATTACTGGGTTCCATCCTAAGCCCAGTTGCCTTGGCTTTCTCACAAATTTTCTAAACTCCTAATAATTTCCCCTCTGAATAGATATCTTTTTTTTACCTATGATTGATTGTATTTTTCTCCCAAGCTCCCATTTCTGCTAAGCACAGAAAAATAAATTAACTCAAGCTGGAACAACTAGAACCCTATGGTTCCAGTATCACATTAAAAGTGAGCATTCACTACGGGCTTTCAATTCTCCTCAGCCACACTTTAAGTTGAAGAGAAAGTACCCCCTTGCCCGCCTTAGGATGCACACAGCACGGTATTTTGTAACTTCCGTTCTTCCTGCCAAAGCTTATTTTTAAAATCCCAAGAGTGAGGTCTAGTCCCTCACAGTTGACTTCCCTCTTCTCTGCTTCCTTCTCTCTTATCCTTATTTCCAAGGCTTGTGGGCTTCCTGCCAAGAGGGAACTTCTTTCATATAACAGGTATTAGGGTAATGAACCTCAAATATTTAACAAAATAAAATCTCATTTTTTATGCATGCTAAGTCCAATGGAGTTTAGTGGGGTACAGGAGTCAAGGATCTGTGTGTCTCTTGTCTAAGAGTTAACCTGGGGAGCTAAAGTGCTTCTGTGTCCAGAATTGGTTCTTCCTGTGGGTTCTTGGTCTCACTGACTTCAAGAATGAAGCCGAGGACCCTCGCGATGAGTGTTACATTTCTTAAAGATGGTGTGTCCAGGGTTTGTTCCTTCAGATGTTCAGATGTGTCTGGAGTTTCTTCCTTCTGGTGGGTTTGTGGTCTTGCTGACTTCAGGAGTGAAGCCACAGACCTTCACAGTGAGTGTTATAGCTCTTAAAAGTAGTGCAGACCCAAAGAGGGAGCAGCAGCAAGATTTATCGTGAAGAGCAAAAGAGCAAAACTTCCACAGCATAAAAAGTGACCCAAGCAGGTTGTTGTTGCTGGCTCAGGTGGCCAGCTTTTATTCCCTTATTTGGCCCCGCCCATGTCCTGCTGATTGGTCCATTTTACAGAGTGCTGATTGGTCCGTTTTTACAGAGTGCTGATTGGTGCATTTACAAAACTTTAGCTAGACACAGCATGCTGATTGGTGTGTTTTTAGAGAGTGCTGATTGGTGCATTTACAAACCTTTAGCTAGACACAGAGCACTGATTGGTATGTTTACAAAACTTTAGCTAGACAGATAAGTTCTCTAAGTCCCCACCCAACCCAGAAGCCCAGCCAGCTTCACCTCTCACTTCCACCGTGTGTCTTCCCTACCTTGGCATCTTTCACATCTAGCAATATGGAGAGTAAAGAGGGTGTGTGGAAGATCTAACAGGGAAGTTGATAAGTATTTAATAGCAAGGACTGGAATTGCCATCCCTCAGTGGCCACATCTCAAATACAAGGTTCCAGCTAGATACAAGTGTGTGAGAACTAGGAAATATAGTTTTGTTGCATGCACAGGAGAAAAATGAAACAGTTAGTGAACATTATTTCCATTGCATTGTATGCTCCTTCTTCCCAGTTCTACGGTAATTGTTTCCTCTTTTCCTGAGTCAATAATGATGGAATGTCTAAGAGGAAAGAAACCACTTAAGAAGAAAAAATATATATCGGGAGATATTTCAAAAGTATTATTCTTATTACGTTTCTAAAGGCACTTTGTGGTACTGTGTTGCTAATGTTGACCTCTTTGTATTTGAGGTTTGAATTTTGACTAATGAAGGCTGGTTTAATTTTGTTCTAAATATCCTAACTTGTACGATGGGACCCTCTTGACCTGCTAGGTATGTAATTGAGCATAATAAAGTGATGGCTAAATTTTCAGAAAAGTAGTTAAGAGAAATTACTTTCTTAATACATTTGGATTTCCAAATACAACACTTTTCTTGGCAAAAGTTGAACAAATGTTAGAGCTGATTGTAATACATATAATTCACAAACGCTTTCAAAAGTAAGGTGTGTAATAGCTGGAAATATATATGATTCCATATATACATTAAGAATGATAGTTATAAATGAGAACACATGGACACAAGGAGGGGAACAAGACACACTGGGACCTGTTGGAGGAGGGCAGGTCAGGGGATAGATTTAGGGAAAGAAAACAGCTGATGTGTGGTAGGCTTAATACCTTGGTGATGGGTTGATAGGTGCAGCAAACCACCATGGCACACGTTTACCTATGTAATAAGCCTGTACAACCTGCACATGTATCCCAGAACTTAAAAAAACATAATTTAAAAAAATGATAGTTATAGATGGATTTTTCCGTGGCTTGAATTGTGCTGTGGACTTGAAACATCAACATGCAATAACTACAAAAATAATCGTTAAGTTTGTAATAACTTGAAATAACAACATGTGGTAATTACTAAATTCAAAAGAATTAATTTTTGGAAAAGACGTCTAGGGTTATTGTGTAATGCAGAAATACCAGTTGAAATTATGATTATATAATTATAAAACCAGCTTATTTTTCTGGAAACATTTTACATTTATATTTGATGTTTCTTCTCTCTTCTGAAAAACAAAGTAGATTAACTTGCACCCTTAAATGATTGACCTATAATCTTTCATTATTAATATTTTACCAGAAGATTCACATATATTTACACAAATGTTTCTATATCTCATCATCATCAATATATGGGAGAAGGATACTGGGAAGATTGTTAATATCTTTTGATTCAGAATGCAAGTTATTATTGATAGTAAAGTTCAAATAATGGAAACTGGTGCCTTCCTGCATTAATGACTTAATTTTTATGCCTGCTTTCATATTACATAAAAAATTTTGTAAATATTTCCCAATTCAAAGTGGTACATTAAAAAAATCACTAGCTAAGAATCATAACGGTGAATGTAATTGATTATAAGTTTCAATGGCTTAAGAGCAATAGTGTTCTCAGTCCCTTCTTCTTTGAAATGACTAATTTCATTTGTCTCACGTATTGTTTCTGGAATATTTCAACAGTCATTTCTTAGAATCCTGTTATTGCTTCATGAAAAGCTGAAACACATTAGCGATTATCATTGGCGACAGAGACATCACAGTTCTGGAAAGGAACATATGGTCTCTTTATGTCAGAGATTGAAAAAAATATTCAAGGCAAGCAATGAGTTTTTGCTGTACAATAAACTTTTCATGCTATACATGGGAATAATTTCTGGACTTCTGCTATTTTATGACTAGGAAAAATAGACATTAAAAATCAGAACTGCTGACATAATTTACATAATGTAATGACTCATATTTAGTTTATGTTGGTTTTAGTGGCTCTTAAAATACAGAAAATTTTAGAATGGCCTTGAAAATAGGAAACTGTATAAATAATCTCAAATGGAAAATTTGAGGTTATTATAAAACAAAGTACTGAATACTTTTCTCACTTTATATATACCCAAGTTCTTGTAGTCATAAATTCTGCCCAGTCCTCGCAGTCTTGATGCTGAATGGGATCGAAGATACATTTCTAGAGGCTATTCCTAGTTCTCTGTTGTAAACAGGGGTTCCTAGGAATTTTTCCTAAAATTAAGTTTAATGATATACTCATAATAAATGACAACAAAATTTATCCTTTAATAGTTACTTAGTTTCATCAAATATAGATATTTTTATCAGTAGTCTATTGACATACAAAGTCAGTAACTGTTTCTATCTTATCTAGAATACTACATTCTCATTTGTGAAGAGGAATGTCACAGACAGAGTGTGTCTGTGACAATTATATGCAATTATATGATTTGAGGATTATTGGCAATTAAATGATTTGAGGATTATTACTAGCTCTGTTTTAACTGCCTGTGTCACTAAGGGTAAGATATTTAACCTTTAGAGAACTTAGTTTCCTCATTTGTAAAAAAGAGTAATAAACTAAAGCATTTCTCTAGGTCCTTCCAATTCTAAAATTCTGAGAGTCTACGATACTATAATTCTAGTACAGCAGCCCAGCCTCAAAGTTCTCATGCTAGCGGAAAAAAAAAAAAAAAAAAAAAAAAAAAAAAAAAGGCCGCAGTAAACGTTGTTGAATTTCTTCCTGTAGCCTAAATTAGTCTAATTTTGTTTTGTTATCTCCCTCTCCTTTCTCTCTCTCTCTTTCTCTCTCTCTCTCTCTCTCTCTCTCTCTCAAACACACACACACACACACACACACACACACACACACACACACACCCTGAGGTGAGCTCTGAGTATTTAATACAAATCAGAGCAATCACACCCCTGGGCCAGCGATCAATAAAGGAATAGATATATGCTGTCATTTGGAGCTGTGAGGGATTTCTGGGACAATTTTTCCTTCATTATCTGGGAGACCTTTTAAGAGAGATTATTCAACTGGAGGCATAAAAGAAAGGATTCAACTCCAGGTTGATGGGCAGCTGTCCTCCAAGGAAAGCGATTGTTATGTTAACACTGTGGAAAACAGAGTGAAGGACCAGGATCCCTGATGACATCATTAAGTTGACAGATTAGTCGAGATAGAAAAGTCTTCATATTTTTAGAGACTTTGAGTTTTATTATTTTTAGCCAGTTTGAATTAGGTTTTCACTTAATGACAGTTGAAACATCTGATATGATGCCATTGCATCCCATTAGAAAATACACATGAAAGCACTTTAGGAAGTCAAATGTGTTATAAAAAATTTAAGGGCTAAATTGTTTGATTGAACCACTTCTCTGAAATCAATCTGTTTTTATAAATTTAATTGTCCTATAAATATTTATTGAAAGCCTGTCATAGGCTGGGCAGTACCTTAAGAGTACATAATTTTAGGACACATGCTAATTAGTGTACTTCCTCAAGGCCATGCAGGGAGACTGAAGCGGAATTACAGATACATCAGAAATCTTGATTTCTAATTCAACTAAAAGACTTTATTATATGCCTTTTAGCATCTCGATAAAAATGTTCACTTCTGGGAAAGACATTTCTACTTAGGATATGCTGCTCGTAAGGCAATGTTAGGACATTCTGATCATAAGGCAATGTTAGGACATTCTCTGCTACAAACAAGCCATTTTACAATTCTCTGACACTGTTCCGGGGGGAAATTGGGTGATAGAAGGAGCAAACTAACAAAAATTCATCATTGCTACAGGAAAATCAGATTTGGGGGCAAGTAGTGTCTGTTGCCTTTCAGTACATCATGTCTGAAATGCACACGATTGATGACTATCTAATTTTCATTACCACTTTCTCACTCTAGTACAGACTGTTTTAACCTCATGACTTGGTTAATGCCAAACTTCCTTCCTTCATTCAACAAATATGGAGTTCTTACTATATATGGCAGACATGGTGCTGTTAGGATCTGAAAGTTCTTGCTTTGCATCTTTCATGCCTCCCAATAGTTTTCAATAAAACTGGCAAAACCTTCAACTGTCTTTCAAGATTTTCTCATCCTATCTACCTTTTGACCTTATCTTCCGCTATTACCTTATAGGATTTTTTTTTTTTTTTTTTAAATGTTGAAACTTCTTGGTCCCGAAATGCTCTTTGCAATTAACCACTCACCAGTTTTACTTTTAGAACATTTTTTTAATTCTTGCTTTTCTTAGTCAACTTCTTTTTAATCCAAATACAGATTAGCTCTCATCTGTTTTAAGAAAAAATATTATAAATCTGGGCTTTTGCACCCAAAGTATTAAGTGTAAAGGCAAAATAAGAACAGTTTTAGAAAACAACTACTCAGAAAATTTGCCTACCACACTGCCTTCCTAAAATTATTATTTGAGGATATAATTTCGTAAAATAAAAAAAATACAAGAAATAGGACAATATGAAAAACAAAAAAAGTGTATGTTAATAACTTATCTTAATTCCAAAGATAGAGTGACATTTGGTTCTTCAGATATAATTAGATACTTAATACATTAAAGCAATCAATTTTTTTTTGTGGTGTCATTAGGGTGCTTTAAATTTTTTAATTTTTTTTTACATTTTCTAATTTTTACTATGAACAAGCACTATTTTGACTGCCAGAAGAAAACAAAAAACCATATAATTTAAAAACTTATAACTGTCACTTTAGAATAGAGATAAAGAAAGTTTTTCTTCTTGAAAATGGCTTCATGATACAATCAGAAAGATATTTAGAGTCTTAGTAGTCAATTATTAAGATAGTGCTTTTACAAAATGCTTTACTTCTATTGGAAATATCAAAAATACCTAACCATAGGTCCTTGTTTATATTAATTTCCCCCCACTTTATTAAGGTATAACTGACAAGTAAAAAAGTATATATTTAAGATGTACAGTGAGATGTTTTGATTTATGCATACCTTGTGAAATGATTATGACAATCAAGCTAATTAACATATCTATCATCTCACATAGTTACCATTTATGTGTGTGCAGTGAGAATACTTAACATCTACTGGCTTAGTAAATTTCAAGTATCCAATGTATTATTATTGACTATAGTCACCATGCTGTACTTCAGGTCTTCAGAACTTACCGTTCTTGCAATTGGATGTTTGTATCTTTTCAACAACATATCCCCATTTCTCCCACTACCCTGACCCTTGGTAATCATCCTTATACTCTCTGTTTTGGTAAGTCTGAAATTTTTTAGATTCCACATGTAAGTGAGATGATGCAATATTTGTCTTGGTGTATCTGGGTTATTTCATTTATGAGAATATCCTCCAGGTTCATCTGTGTTGTCACAAATGGCAGGATTTTCTTCTTTTTAAAGGCTGAATGATATTCCATTATTATAAAGCTGTATATATACCTATAGATGTATAAGATTAGCATTTTCTTTATCCATTCATCTATTGATGTACACTTACATTGTTTCCTTTTCTTGGCTAATGTGAATAATGCCACAATGAACATGGAAGTGCACGTATCTGTTTGAAACAGTAATTTTATTTCTTTTGGATATATACCAAAATGGGGATTGCTGAATCACATGGTAGCTCTATTTTAATTTTTCGAGACTCTTCCATACTGTTTTCCATAATGGCTGTACCAATTTACATTCCAACCAACGACGTATAAGGTTTCTTTTTTCTCCACATGCTTGCTGAAAATTATCTTTCCACTTTTTGATAATAGCCATCCTAATCAGTATGAGGTGATATTTCGTTGTGGTTTGATTTACATTTCCTTGATTAATAGTGTTGAACATTTAAAGAATATTCTGTTGGCCATTTGTATGTAGGTCCTTTGCCCAGTTTTAATTGGGTTATATGTGTGTTTCCTTTTTGTTGTTGTTGTTGTTATTGAGTTATACGAGATTCTTATATAGTTTGGATGTCAACACTTTATCGGATATAGTTTGCAAATATTTTTCCCATTCTACGGATTGCCTTTTTATTATATTACTTTTGATATATCTATATAATAGAGAACTATGCAGTAGTAAAAGCTGATATTGTAAAGGCATGTTTCTTGACATGGAAGGATATAAATTTTAGCATTAAGTGAAAAGAAGAGTTGTCTTACATTTCTTTTTTTTTTTTTTTTTCCATTAATAAGGTTTATTAAAGTATAATACATCAAACTGACGGGGTCACTAAACATTTTCCAAGGTCTATAAATGCATTGTTGCTTAATTATTATTTCCACAACTAACAAAAGAACACACAATATGAAATATAATCCTTAATTTTAAAGTAAAAGCAATTTACTATTAATAAGATCACATTTGCTTATATTTCTAAGAAAAACACAGGAAGGACATAATAACAGTGATTTTTTTCTAAGTGACTAAATTATTGTTAATTTTTGATTTCCGCTCTCTACTTTCTATATTTTATATAATGAATGTATATTTCGTATATTATAAAGCACTTTAAAATACCCACCAATGAGTTTCTTGGAGTATGAGAGAAATTACTCGAGTTGGTAGAAATTACCTGCAATAACACACAGGGGCATAAGGGATCCAGGAACTCCCAGCACCTTTTTCATTGGGACCCAGATCCTTCAAAACTATGGTGTACAACAGACTTTAAAAGGTCAGTTGGTCTAAATACATCAGCCTGAGCTTGGGGAACCAGGTTTCCCTCTGTTTCCTTGACATTTATATTACCAAAAAGAAGTTATGACTGGTTAAGTTTGCCATAATGTGATGTAGATTGTTATTCAGCAATGGCTAAGTCAAATCTCCTTACAGCCACAAGCCAGCTCCATGCTTACTTTCAACTAAGGCACCCAACTGCTTAATCGAATTATTAATGAAATGTGTGAGCAACAAGAAATATTCTTAGAGAAAGCAAGAATTCCTCAAGAGAATACCACAGACTGTTCTACAAGTTCATATAGGTGAGGTGGGAGTTTGCTCAGTGCAGTGAAAAGTAAGTGCAAACAGGTTACCAGTCCTAACCTAGAGAAAAGATTTCTCTTATAAGGTGTATCCTTCCTCTGTTTTTATGCTATCTATATTTATATCTATATCTACATCTAATTTGTTTATATCTGTCCATATGTATACCTATATGTATCTCTATATCCACATCTGTAATTTCCCACCAAAATCTTGAAACCACTGTTCCACTTTATTCAGGCATCCAGTACTATTGATTAGAAGTTTGATGCCATTCTGATTCGCATTTCTTCGTTGATATCAAGTTTTAACATTCTGGAAGTTTTCAGAATTATTTCCCTCTTCACTGAATTCAGTAAATATCTAGATGTTCAGGATGGCTAATTAGTGTAGATGTAGTGTAGACATTTATTAAATATCCTGATGATGATTGTCCTGTAGCCCACCCCATTCTGATTGCAGTAGCTCCGTTGAGTTGTTTGCCTTCAGGAATTCCACCTCCAATTTGTTTTTTATACTGCTTGTGCCTTGGTAGGCTCTTTCAATATAAAGACTCATCTCTTTTGAGCTTTGGAAGTTTTCTTCTACTAGTATTACTTTATTATTATTATCTTTATCTTCTTGAGTTCTATTTAGTCTATCTGGAGCTTACCATTTCTCTTATATTTTCCATTTCCATGTTTTTGGGTTTTTTTCCCCTGAAAGACTTATTCGATCTTATCTTCCATGGCACTAATTTGGTCTTTAGCAATGTTCATTCTGTGATTCTTATTCATTTAAATTTCTATATAGAAAAAACCTTATGCGCTCCTTTCTGAGACCATTTTCTTTTTCTTTGCCTGCTTCTCTCTCTCTCTCTCTCTCTCTATATATATATATATATATATAGCAGTCTATTCCAGTTTTATGGATGCAAGTACTATTTTCTCTGAGAATTATTTAAAAATTTCCTTCTGCAGGCTGGGCATATTGGCTCAAGCCTGTAATCCCAGCACTTTGGTAGGCTGAGGTGGGCAGACCACCTGAGGTCAGGAGTTCAAGACCAGCCTGGCCAACATGGCAAAACCCTATTTCTACTAAAAATACAAAAATTATCTGGGTGTAGTGGTGTGCATCTGTAACCCCAGCTACTCAGGAGGCTGACACAGGAGAATTGCTTGAACCTGGGAGGCAGAGATTGCAGTAAGCCAAGATCGTGCCACTGCACTCCAGCCTGAATAGCAGAGCAAGACTCCGTCTCAAAATAAATAAATAAATAAAATAAAAAATAAAATTTTCCATCTGCAAAAACTACAAAACACTGTTGAAAGAAATCATAGATGACACAAACAAATGGAAACACATCCCATGCTCATGGGTGGGTAGAATCATTATTGTGAAAATGACCATACTGCCAAAGCAATCTACAAATTCAATGCAATCCCCACAAAAATATCACCATCATTCTTCACAGAATTAGACCAAAAATTCTAAAATTAGTATGGTACCAAAACAGTGCCCACATAGGCAAAGCAAGACTAGCAAAAAGAACAAATCTGAAGCCATCACACTACCTTATTTCAAACTATACTATAAGGCCATAGTCACCAAAACAGTGTAGTACTTATATAAAAATGGGCACATAGACCAATGGAACAGAACAGAGAACCCAGAAATAAACCCAAATACTTACAGACAACTGATATTTGACAAAGCAAACAAAAACATAAAGTGGGGAAAAGACAACCTTTTCAACAAAGGGTGCTGGTGTAATTGGCTACCCACATGTAGGAGAACAAAACTGGATTCTCATCTCTCACCTTACATAAAAATCAACTGAAGATGGATCAAGAACTCAAACCTAAGACTTGAAACTATAAAAATTCTAGAAGATAACATTCGAAAAACACTTCTAGACATTGGCTTAGGCAAGCATTTCATGACCAAGAACCCAAAAGGAAATGCAATAAAAACAAAGATAAATAGCTGGGACTTAATTAAACTAAAGAGTTTTTGCATAGCAAAAGGAACAGTCAGCAGAGTAAACAGACAACCCACAGAGTGGGAGAAAATCTTCACAATCTATACACTATCTGACAAAGGACTAATATCCAGAATCTATAATGAACTGAAACAAGTCAGCAAGAAAAAAACAAGCAATCCTATAAAAAAGTGGGCTAAGGACATAAATAGACAATTCTCAAAAGAAGATGTACAAATGACCAACAAACATATGAAAAAATGCACATCACTAATGATCAGTGAAATGCAAATCGACCACAATACGTTAACACCTTACTCCTGCAAGAATGGCCATAATTTAAAAAAACAAACAAACCAGTAGATGTTGGCGTGGATGTGGTGATCAGGGAACACTTCTACACTGCTTGTGGGAATGTAAACTATAACAACCACTATGGAAAACAGTGTGGAGATTCCTTATAGAACTAAAAGTAGAACTACCATTTGATCTAGCAATCCCATTACTGGTTATCTACCCAGATGAAAAGAAGTCATTATATGAAAAAGATATGTGCACACGCAAGTTTATAGCAGCATGATTCACAATTGCAAAATTATGGATCTAATCCAAATGCCTATCAATGAACGAGTGGATAAAGGATCTGTGGTATATATCTATCTATATATAGATATATATGATGGAATACTACTTAGCCATAAAAAGGAATGAATTAACGGCAATCACAGCGACCTGGATACAATCGGAGACTATTATTCTAAATGAAGTAACTCAGGAAATGGAAAATAAGCATCATATGTTCTCACTGATATGTGGGAGCTAAGCTATGAGGATGCAAAGGCATTAGAATGATATGATGGACTTTGGGGTCTTGTAGGGGAGAATGGGAGGGAGGAAAGGGATAAAAGACTACAAATAGGGTGCAGAGTATAATGCCTGGGTGATGGGTGCACCAAACTCTCACAAATCACCACTGAAGAACTTACTCATGTAATCAAGCACCCACCTGTACCCCAATAACCTATGGAAAAATAAAAAACAAGACAAAACAAAAAAACTTTATGCTAAGAGAAAGAAGCCAGTCACAAAATGTACATCTGTATGTTTCCATTCATATGAAATGTCCAGAATAGGAAAATCCACAGAGACAAAGTAGATTAGTGGTTGCCACGGGCTGGAAGTAGTGGGGGAATGGGGGGTGACTGCTAATGAGTACAGTATTTCTTTTTGGAATAATGAAAATGTTCTGAGATTAGATTGTGATGATTGCACACATCTGTGAATACACTGAAAACTACTGAACTATATACTTTAAAAGGGTGAGTTCTATAATATGTACATTATATCTCAATATAGCTGTCATTTTCAAAAATTAAATAAAAAATAGAATTTTCCTCCTGCAGTATCATTGTTTCCTCTAGGGTTAGGGGTTCTGTTTATTTATCATGATCCTTCTCTTCTAAACTGCTCATTTTTCCCAGTCTTAGAGTCAACTGCAAGGCTCAAAAAGTCAGATATTTTCTGACTCTCAGTTGTCTCTTCATATTTGTGAAGGAGGAACTAGTTTGATAATTCTGGACAACTAATATTGGGGTTCCTCTGCAGTTATTTGGGCCAATTTACACTGAAGTTGTCTTCTTGGAATGGAGGAGGCTAAGGTCTTCCTTCTTGAGTACAGGTGAGCTTAGTCCCCATGACTGATGATGTTAGGAATCCAGGGTTATGTCAGGCTCTGTTCTGTTTATCTCTGGCCCTAACACCCATGCTGGGATTGCTTGCCAGGAAGGCCTTTTTACTTTATTTAGCAACATCCTTGCTGGTCTGGAGCCTGTGTGCTCAGAATCATTCCTTGCCCTTGCTCTGCTCTGTATCATAGGAAGACTGATTGCAGCAGGCCACATTTCCTGGGTTTCACCCAAGATGGTTCTGGCTAGATTTGGCCAATGGGACACAGAGACAGCAGATTGAGATATGGGAAAAGATGATGAAAACACCTTTTCCTCCTCCCTCTTTACCTGTTTGTCTTGGATAGTATCTCCAGAAATAGGTTCAATTTTCCCTGGACAGGTTGCCTTTAAACTGCTGCTGAGTGATCCAACCCTTTGTCTTCAGGGATACCACCTCCATCCTGCTTCCTGTTTCTGCCTTCTATCCCCAGTGTGGCTTCTCAGCAGCACCAGGCCCTGGGTATTTGGTTCTGTGTATTAAATTCCTCCTGTGGTAAAGACTTCATTTCCATTCCCTGGTTGGTCCCTGACTAATATAGTAGCCTGCTTTAGGGTTAGGATAAATTCTGCAGCTGCATTGTATTTGGGGGGGCATGATGATGGCTAGTTAGTGTAAGTGTATTGTAGATATTTCTTAGATTAAATATCCCATAGCTCTCTCCTCTTGATATGATTGTATTCTCTCCAATCTGTTTGCTATCTCCCAGAAATTCTCCAAAATTTTCATCAACTGAAGGGGCCACTGTTACTTTCATTACGTGTAATGATTTCTTTTCTTTCTCATATCTGAACTGGCAGTGCAGCATAGGGGCTCACTTCAGGCTCTGGCTCCACCAATTACTGGTTTTACCACTCCACACAAGTTCCTTAACTATTTAATGCCTCTACTTTTATATCTGTAAAATGGGAGATCCTGAGAATTAAATGCTATACACACAGAAGAGTGCCTGGCATAGTTGGTACTCAACAGAAATTAGCTATTGTTATTTTAGTTACTATTATTTTTTAAAATTTTATTTTAATCAAATTTTGGTATGGAAGGGAGATAAATGCCCATACTCAGTCAACTATTTTGAACTGGAAGCATGAGCCTGACTTTGAACGTATTAGAATGCTTATCAGCATATGATTAAACAGCACTTGCAAAAGAAAAAAATGAAAAGAAAAATGGTAAAACCTGCTTTTGAGAAAGACAAGAAAGTAGGTAATAATTACTAAAAGCAACCTGACAGCACACATTTGCAAGAGGACTCCACGTCAAATGGCATTTCAGATTATACTGAATCTTTTTTCTTAACAGGATAAAATAAGTAAAGATTTCCTTCCCCAAATATAGCTTTAAATGCCTGGAGCAACAATTCATATTGACACTATCCTTGGTTTATAATAGTTTTTGTAATCTTCTGGAATAAGTCTTCTTTTCAACAGCAGATAAATAATGTAAAACAAAATGTTCCATCTTCTACCAGCCCTGAAAAATTATTTTCTCATATTTGTAAAAAAATGGCATTGCAAAACCTCGCAATAACATAGGTTGAGCCAATTCCAATCCTTTGGGATTTTCTTTCATTTTAACTAGTATTTCAACTTGCAATTTGATTTTGATTTTATAGCAAGATTTAAGAGCAAAAGTTTCTTGGAAGATAGCTGGATGCCAAGTTAATTCCATTACATCTCTTTCTAGAAAATCTGTCTTCAAATATAAGGGCCTCAAGCTATTGTCTGCTAACATGGCCTTGAGGAGCATCTTTCTCTGTTTATTTAATTTCTCTCTATTGTTATATTAATGCCAAGAGAATGTGACAGGCTTTGACAGTATTCAGCTATTTTTTAATGTCTATATGATTCTGACTTTATTATAAAATTTCTCTTTTATTTAAAAAGTACTTTCTTATTCAGCAGTTTCATCAGCCACTCCAAACATGATATTTCTTTATTCCTTAAAATATTTGTGAATCTTAAGGTTGGAAAATGATCTGAAAACCAAAAATAGGCTATGATAGATGCATATAGAAAAATTGCATTTTAAAATAAATGTAAAAATTTACATTATAGGTTGTAAAAAGAGGTATTTAATTTGTTCTTTAATAGACTGTCATAAAAGCTATACTTTAATATAATATTTAAAAATTTAATTGAAAAAATTATATTTTACAGATGAAGAATTCTCTGAATGATATGCTTTTGCCATGTCAATTGTCCTTTAGGTGAAAAAAAAATGTCTGTGGAGACAACATAAAAAAATACATGATTGCCATACTATTTTGTTGTTGTTGCTGAATATTTGTTTAAAAATATCTACATGATGAGTAACAAGTGATTCCTAGTCCCAGGGTATTACAGCTGTAACATTCAAAACACAGATTCAATGTCAAAACACATTTATTATGCCTAAAAAAAGTGCCTTACAAAATGTGCTTTGTACCAAAGAATGAAGTTTGAACATGGGAATAAACTTGACCAACATTTTTGTCTTTATAAGATTCAATGCTTGCCAAAGTGTACATCTGTTTATTCTACAGCAATTACTAATCTTTTTTTTTTTTTTTTTTTTTTTGAGATGGAGTCTCACTCTGTCACCCAGGTTGGAGTGCGGTGGCACGATCTCGGCTCACTGCAACTCTGCCTCCCGGGTTCAAGTGATTCTTATGCCTCAACCTCCTGAGTTGCTGGGATTACAGTCATGCACCACCATACCTTGCTAATTTTTGTATTTTTAGTAGAGACAAGGATTCACCATATTGGCCAGACTGGTCTCAAACTCCAGACCTTAATTGATCCGCCCACCTCGGCCTCCCAAAACACTAGGATTACAGGCATTAGCCACTGCGCCTGCTGCTTACTAATCTTTTCCTCAGAGTTTACAGCATCCCTTCTGGACTTATGCACATGTGGCAAAACTATCCTTTTTTTTTTTTTTTTTAATGATAATGAGTGAAAACTGAAATTACTTTCAATAATCCAAAAGCAACTCTAGAAGGTGTCGTGTCTATTTACACAGTAACTTGGGTTCAAATGCCACAACAATTTTATCTCCAATTCAAGAATCCATGGAACGAAAAAAATATGTTGTGCTTTAGGAAATATTTGCATTTAGTAACCTCGTGGGAACATTTCCAGTGGAAAAGGTATCAGTAATTGCTGGGAGATGCAATGGAATGTCAGAAAGTGAAAAATTAGCAAAGTGATAATCCTTAGAAAAAGTATACTTTACTATTACAGTTTTCAACACTGAAAAAGAAATGTTTGAGTCTACATAAGCATAAATGCTCCATCTTTATCTGCCTACATAGTTGTTTTATGTAAAATTAACAAATAATATAATTTGCATGACTGCATAAGAAATATAAATAACTGCAGCAAAATATAATTTTTAGCCATTAATCTCAGCTGAATAAGACTACCGAGTTTAATGAAGGCTCTTCTATTCCTACACACAAAATCCTAATTACCTCTATTCTTCCTGAAGAACAAAATCTCCAGACACATTTACTTCAATAAAAGGAGTTTATTAAGCCTAAAATTCTAAGTAGAAGGCAATCTAGAGAGTGAATAAACAGAAATAGTCAAGGACATAATGTTCATGAAACTGTATAATACATTTAATTGAATGAACTGACAGATATTTCAGAATGAACTTTCAGGATTAAATATGTTTGCAAAAAGTAAAAAAAAAAAAAAGATGTATATATTATGCACATACACATCCAGTTTTAAAAAACATAATTTAGCAGTATAGAGAGCTGGTGCTACCAAACATATCTGAAATATGTGCATGTATGTGTGTTTTTGTATGTGTATATATTCATATAATATGTACATATATATTTGCACAGAGGAAAATGTGACAATAACATCGTCTTTTCAGCACGTGGAAGTGGGAAATAGAAGGTTCAGAACTTGGGAAATAGAAGGTTCAGATCTTCCCGCTCCCCTCCTATATACACATACATGCATCTACACACACAGTCCATACACAAACCCTCACCGATATTGAGTGAATCCTAACTTTAGGACTAAGTGGTTATGAAATCTTTCTTTTTCTCTAACAGTGTTTTCAAAATTTCTTAATTTGTATTCACATTTTGAGGTTTTTATTGTATTCATGTGTCACCTGTACTATTATTTACTTAGCATTTTTTTCTTAAAACAACTTACTTTTAAAATTTATCAAAGAGAAATCTCATTACTACTACTATGTCATCAGTATCACCTGACATAAATAGATAATGAAAAAATAATAATGTTGGTAAGTTCTAGCTAGATGTTGATGACTATCAAATGTTCTAAGTCCGAAGCCTGCTCTCTCCATTAAAACATTAGATATTAAAGGCTAGCCCCCAAATGAGACTTTCTTTACTGAAGAAATTAAAGGATTGAAGCAAATTGGAAAAGAAAATAATTTTCTCATTATAGGTTTCTGATACCATTATTTGCCTGATTAGAGCACCACTTGATATTGTCTTGCATACCATCGAGAGTCGTCTCAAATACCAATTGTATCCCAGGCTGTGGGAGGCCTTGCCGTTTTCCAGTAGCCACTGCTGTTTTGGTCTCTGCTTCTTTTGTTTTAGATGGTAGAATGAGAAAGAGTACCTTAGTAATATGTATTTTTCTACTTTCTTCAATGGGTAAGAAATATAAATAATGAGGAGTCTGAGATATCTAATCCATCAAAGGTGAAAATAATTTAGTAAACAATCTGTACCACTGGTGGCAACTCCACGTAAAAACTGGCAACTCCACGTAAAAAATGTCACCAGTAATTGAACATCTCTTTCCTTTACTGCTCAATAATGTCCCAGAACTGAAAGACAAATATGAACTTAGGATTGGAAGCTAATAAATGGGACACTTTTCCTAGGAGGCTGAGGGTAGCAGGGTTAATGAATTACAGATGAGATTGTTTACATGAGTGGGTGCTGTTTGCTTTCTTTGACATCAGGGCTGTCCTATCCAGTCAGAGTAAGTTCATTGACAATAGAAATGGGGAAGAGGAAACCAACCTAGCTCTAAAACAATGTTTAATTCCTTTTTAAATTCGTAATTCCAAAAGAATGTTTATGTTGCCTCTTTCTACTACTGGGGAAAGGTTAATTTCTAGTTGGCTCTTAGTGCTACAAACTTGCTATTCAATAAGAAATATTTCCAAAACAACAAGTTCTAGTTCAAGGCCAAGGCTGGTGTGGGCTTCTATGTGTAGTGGTGTGTGTATACTACACTTTTTGTAAATCCAAGAGAAATTTTAGAAGTCATTGTACGATCTCGATGAGTTAGGGACTTAAAAGTAAGGAAAACAGGACTCTGCTTCCTCCTGCCTTACGCTATTAGAATTTGCATGATCCAGAAGGGTAGTTCAGAACTATTGAACTACAGACCCACTCAGAGTTGGCCCTGGAAAATAGTGGTGAAAGGAACTAACCACAATGTGTAGAACTTTGGGTAGTCCATATGGCTGAACTCTTATTCTGGAAGGAAAGATGGCTTAATGTATGAATGTACTTGATTCATAAACTGTGGCTAATGAACTGGTCGACTGGTCATGAATTTGAAATGAACACATTTGGTAACAAACGAGGTCTAGGGAACAGCTATATATATAGGTGGAGCTCCTACATTGTGCACAGAGGGTAACACATTTGTGATCCATGTAAATGCTTACCCAAAGACTTCATCTGTGACGACTCTTAATTATTAGGTAGATAATTGATCTCATCATGATGTCAGACAGCTTCTTATTCCAGTACACTAGTGCCTGTTCGATGGGTTCACTACAAAGTGGCCCTGACATCAAGAATGGAGATTATGTGTGAGCTCAACAACAGAAACTTGCTCTCATTAAGGTTGATCTGGCTTCTAGACACTCAACTGAGTGTCCAATTTGACTGCAAAGAGGACAGTAATGAGTTCCTGCATCACATACTAAGGGAACAGCTGGCAACCTGCTCATTATGGAGGAGGCAGCAGTTGTCCACACACGGACAAACATGTATTCAGGAACAGATCTGCCTTTCCTGCCTTTGGGGCTTCTGCCAGCATCTTGGTTTGTGGATTAGAGATTGCTGTATCCATGGCACTTCACAAAACATTACCTTTGACCAGGAGATTTGTTTTAAAGCAAATAAGTGAGACATTGGACTGATGCCAGTGGAATTCACTTTGATCTTATCTGCATTAAGGCCAAAACACTTACCTTGATAGAAGAGTACAATGTCCTGAGGAAGCTCAGCGACAGTGCAAGCTAAAAACATATACTCTGTGAGATTTGGTACCATTTTATAGGATGCAATTAAGCTAGCAGCTAATATTTGACTCTATCTACATAGTCAGAATATAACTTCTAGGGACAAAGGAATGGAGATGAGATTGGCTGCTCTCACTATTTTACCTAATAGCCTACTCGTAGAATTTTTGGTTCCTGCCCCCATAACTTTGTGTCTGTGGAGTTTAAGGTTCTAGGGAGCATTGCTTCTACAAGGGGACACAATCATAATTTTGATAAATTAAATGCTGAGACTCCTCATTGTTTATTTTGGGTTTTAAATACTTCCGAACCATCCATTCTAGAGCTTCTGAGAGGGTTTAGTTAATGAGTAGCTCTAGTGAGAGACTGGGGGGAGGAAGAAATGTGAAGTCAAGGTATTTATTTTCCCAACCCTGTCCTTGTAGTTAGAAGAGTTGAGGACAATCTGGTCTTTGCTCCTCTTCTTCTTTGTGAGGAACGTGAACTGACAGGTACATGAACTGAGAGGCAAAGCTGTGATTTATATACAAAGAGACAATTAAAAAAGATTTTATTAGGCAAAAGCCTCGGGTAGGGTCTGGATAGGCCAGGGGCTGTAAAATCAAGTGATATCTTATGCCATCAAATGTCAAACAGGTGGGGAGAAGTGGTGTGGTAAGTGCAAGTGTATCACACAAATTGTTGGCAACTGGAGAGGGCGTCATCTCCCTCAGCACTTTCTACTTAGCCTCAGCTGATTGCCACCAAGTTGGAAATGCAGTGCCCAGTGCTGTCAGACTGAGTTTTCTAGAGAAGCCAGAAATCTGGATATTGGTGTCAAGTGTCTGATTTTAAAGAACAGTTCACTTTAGCTTTAAACGCTGAAAAGCCTGGCAAAATAAACAGGTGATCAGTGGAACACATAAGCTGGTATAAGCTACCACTGAAGAATTTTACTAAGGATCTGTGTGATTAGATCTGCAGTGAGAGATACCCCAGCAGTAGCCTTAGGGAGCAGACTGGACAGGAGTGGGGAAGACAAGACAAGGAGAGTAGTGGGGAATCTACTGGCATCCTCTAAATTAGAAATAATAATGTACTGAAGAGCAGTAGGACTTGGGAGGAGGGCTTGGAATATAGAGATAATAAGAAAGAAAAATGATATCGGGGTGATAAGAAACAAGGAGATCACTAATATAATTCTCAGGATTTTGTCATGGATAAACATGAAGATTTTGGTGCCATTGACCAAAGTGTGGAGAGCATGGGGAAAAGAAAATAGTTGTGCATCTAGAGAGGTCGAGCATCGAGAGAGGGATTTAGTGTGTTCAGTTGGAAATATGAACTTCAAGGTGTGTAGGCAACTAAGGCAGCTAGAAAGTTGGGTGTGGCGTTTTGAAGTTAGGTGAGCTGGAGAAACCACTGGGCTCTGAGATCCTGATGATCAGAGAGGTGAGCGCTCAAGATAGCTAAGTGTAATACCCCAGGAGTATTAACTTTTGAGGTGGCATTAATTTGATTTATTAGCCCACAGAAAACTTTTTAATGATAATGCATCAACAGAATGCACACAGGAGCTCATCATTTATCATATGTGCTGGAAGGAACATAAAAAACAATATATGATTTTTCTGGGAAATTAATTGCAGCAATATGTGAAAAAATGGTGTTCATATGAATGTTTTTATTTTGTAACAAAATCAAAAATTACCAAAATAATAATAGAGAAATCTTATTTTGACAAGAAAATGTGTCAGTTTTTGAAAAAATAAAATATCTATTGGATGATTTTAATAATAATACCACTCTGTGTGCATTATTTTGCTTTTTTGCTTGTTTAAGTCACTTCCTCATATTTCATTAGAAACCATATTGTTGCACTGGATCTCTATATTGAGTGGTCCTTGGAGACTACTTATGGGCTTTCACAGCAATGCAGTCTGAACATGCTGTTTTGTGCAGATATGTTGTGGAAAAGGTAAGCGTATACGTATTTTGCAACCCCAGCTACTACTTAATTAGGCTGATCAAGAATTACCACTTGCTCCTTTTTGGAAAGTTCACTTTCCCTGCTTTATAATTTTTTTCCTAACTAAACCAAGAGGTGCAATTGTGTATCTTTTTTTTTTTTTTTTAGAATAATTCATTTATTAGTTCTTACTGAGCTTATTGTCACTTTTTTTTTGTTTTTTCTTTGCATTTTATTTTTTTTTAATTATTTTTTATTATTATACTTTGAGTTCTAGGGTACATGTGCATAACGTGCAGGTTTGTTACATATGTATACTTGTGCCATGTTGGTGTGCTGCAGCCATCAACTCGTCAGCACCCATCAGCTCATCATTTGTTTATTCTTTTTTTTTACTTATTAAGAAATGTTTGAAAAATAAGATGTCTCGTCTTTTCATTTACACGTTTCTTATGTCAGGTCCCCAGTAGCATGCAGTGACTTTATAGTGGTTAGCGCTCTGTGTTGTGGCCACAGCAACCACGGTTTGAATCTGAGTCATGACATTGTGGGAACATGTTTCTTATTTCAGCCACAAATCAATGAGGGCTGAGTTTGTGTCATATAAACATTTAATGTACAGTAAATATTTTATGATATGAATTTGTATAATATAAATATTTAATATACCATAAAGAATAAGTAATATTTAATCATTCAATAAATATTTATTACATGCTTCCTCTGCACACATTTTCTTCTAGGTATTTGAAATATATCCATGAATAAAATAGAAATCCCTACTCTTATGACTCTTGTATTTTGATGGGAATAAAAACATACACACAAAATGTATGTGTGTGGACATATTAAATTTCTGATTGTCTGGGTTTTGTGGTCTTCCTTTAGAGAGTGCTTGTGGACCAATTTTACTCTTTCCAGGATTTTTGTTTTCTGATTTATTTGTAGAGACAGGGTTTCACTATGTTGCTTAGGCTGGTCTTGAACTCCTGAGCTCAAGCAATCTGCTCACCTTGGCCTGCCAAAGTACTGGGATTACAGGAGTGAGCCACCATCCCTGGCTTCAAGGCTTATTTTTCTTTTTTTTAAGTTTTCTTAGAGCAAGTGTAAAATAGCCTTTATTCTAGAGTTAGGTTAGTCTGACTACTAAAGTGTGGCCCCTTTAGGGTGTGTATCGAGTGCCCTGGGTTTTCCCTTGGGACTCTCCTGACTGTCAGAACTAAAATGGCTCCTGGACCTCTGCAAGTTCTGGAAAGTGTTCACTTTAAACTGCCCAGTCATCCTTTGCCTGTCCTTGTGGAGGTTCACCCTAGGACGGCACACCTTAGTAAGCAAAGTTTCAAGAAGACTCCTCAGCAAATTTATGGATCTCTTTCTTTGCATGGATTTCTCCTCTGCAGGTCCCTAACTTGTCATCTCAACAAGACTGCACTTTGCTTGAGGACCCTTTTCTGATCCACCATCATGAAAGTACTTCTGAGCAGAAAACCAGGCCTATTGAGGGCTCACCTCATTTGATTCCATTCTCTGAGGAGACACAATCTTGAGCTCTCTGTTATGAAATGTCATGTCTACTTACCTAGTTTTTTTAGAAGGGAGGGCAAATCTGGAGCTGATCACCCTGTTATAGACAGAAGCAGTAGCTTGATTTGGTCCTTGGAATGTTGCTGCTTTTCCTCACTATAGTGCAATAGGTTTTTTTTTTTTTTTTTTTTTTTTAAATTAAAAAAGAAAAAACCAACAAAGTAAAATCTAAAAGCAATCTCAACAAAATTTCTGTATCTCAAAAAAGACAAGGCAACATTTAAATTATCACAAGAGCAATATGGGCTCGGTTCAGAAAGGAAGATAACAATGGCCTGTAGTGGTCCAGGAAGAGTCAACAGAAGAGAATTGTGCAAAGCTCAGAGAGATAAATTTGATAAAAAATACTTAAAAATAATAAAGCCAAATTTATGTGTGTGTTTGAGAGAGTGTGTTCCAATTTTGCTGAAGCATAATGGTCTTACAGGAAAATAGATGGCTATCCGGCTAGAATTATAAGCTGGGGCAATAGTAGAGGGTTTTAAATATTATATGGGGAGAAAAGGACGTTCTGATTATTTGCAGAAGCTGCCATTCTAACTGGAAATCAAGTCTTTCTTTCTGCTTGAGCCATTGAGTAAATTCTGGAGCACAAGGAGAGGTGTCAGTTCCTGAAAACACTTTTTTGTTGACAGTGCCATCTTCATCCTTCAGTCTGTTTTACATTGGCAATGTCAAGTAGTAATAAACATATCTTAAAATAACAATAACATTTTAATACAAAAGGTTCTTAATGTACCCTTTGCTCACTGCTTAAATAAATCTTATACCAGCACTCACTCCATAATGTGCTGAAAGGCAGCCATTTAGGGAAAGCAAGAAAAACCCAACAACTATTTACTGACTCAAAGTAATAGTCAGAGTGGAAGAAATATCTCTTTTGGAACACATGGACACATAGAGGGGAACAACACAAACTGGGCCTTTCAGAGGTTAAGAAGAGAAAGGGGATCATGAAATATAACTAATGGATACTAGGCTTAATCCCCGGGTGATGAAATAATCTGTACAACAAAACCCGTGACACAAGTTTACCTATGTAACAAACCTGCACTTGTACCCCTGAACTTAAAATAAAAGTTAAAAACAAAATGTATCTCTTGGGACCCTTCTTAGATTGTGGCTCTCCTTCCTCCACCATTGTCTGTTGTGTGGTGTTTCTCAATCTCTCTCTCTCTCACACACACACACACACATACATATACGCACATGCATATGCATACCCCTATAAACTTTTAGTAGATTGGAATAGTAGGAGACAACATAAGCCTGTTTTTCCCACTCTCTATCCATTTCCATCATGTCCACCTCTGTTCAAGTAAAAACTAGAGTATAAGGAAAGCCATAGCAATTAGCTCAAAAATTCATCCACTTCAGTGTTTCTTCTCTAACAGAGACGATCCAGTTTGTCTTCTGTCAATTAATATTAAAATGCATAAGGTACATTTCTAAAAACCTCAGAATACTTGAATAACATGTCATGAGCTATCAACACTAAATTTACTAAGCTTTTTAAATAACTATTTTGTAATTAATTAACATATTGATATTTAAATAGGTTATATGTAAACAGTATACAATCCAAAATGTTAAAATGGTATGCCCCTCTCCCACAGGCACTTGGTTTTCCTTTCTGGAGGCAATCACTCTTATGTATAATTTTGCAGAGATTATGAGTACACACACAAACACACACACACACGCATGCACACACACACAGTCAGCCCTCTGCATCTGTGGATTTGACCAACTATGCATTGAAAATATCTGGAGGAAAAAAAATTGTATTTGCACTGAACATGTACAGACATTTTTCCTTGTCATTATTCCTTAAATAGTATAACAATTGTTTACACAGCATTTAGGTATTATAAGAAATCTAGAGATGGCTTAAGGTATACAGGGGTACGTGTGTAGGTTATACATAAACACTATGTCATTTTAGATCAGGGATTTGATCTGTGGGAGGTCCTGGAACCAATCCCCCACAGGTACTGAGGGATGACTGTACCTATATACATGCATGTAAAAATAAACATATATATGTGTGTGTGTATATATATATATACAATTTTACATATTGCTTTTCTTCTTAAAATATATTAACATACTCATTTTAACAAACACACATATAAGTATAGCATCTACATAATATTCCATTGTATGAACTATCTTAATTGATTTAACTAGTCTATAATTAGTGGACTGAGTTTACTTCAACTCTTTTGCTATAGCAAACATTGGTGCAATAATTACTCATGTACAATAATCAATTTTGAAATGTGTTTATCTGTAAGATAAATTTCCAAAAGTATAATTACATTGTTTCAAATGGCATATGCATTTTCAATTTTGATGGATATACTGAATTACCATCCACAGACATTACATCAATTTACATGCCCACCGAAATGTATCAGAGTGCTGGCTTTCTCATGTCCTTGTAACACACAGTATATGTTTATTTCATCTTTGGCAATCAGCTCAGGAAAAAGTAAGTTACCTCTTTTTAGTTTTACCTGGCATGCCTTAATTTTACAAGTGAACTTGAGCAATGTTTAATAACTATTCAATTTTCTCTTTTCTGAGTAGTTTATCCATTGCTTTCTTTGATATTAGGTTGTTGATTTATTTGTAGGAGCTGCTTTTTTTTTTTTTTTCTTTTTTTGAGACAGCATCTCTCTCTGTGACTGGGCTGGAGTGCAGTGGTGCGATCCCGGCTCACTGCAACCTCTGACTCCCTGGTTCAAGTGATTCTCCTACCTCAGCCCCCCAAGTAGCTAGGATTACAGGCGTACACCACCATGTCCAGCTAATTTTTGTATTTTTAGTAGAGCCAGGGTTTCACCATGTTGGCCAGGGTGGTCTCGATCTTCTGACCTCGTGATCTGCCCGCCTAGGCCTCCCAAAGTGCTGGGATTACAGGTGTGAGCCACAGCGCCCGGCCTAGGAACTTCTAATTTAGTAAACTACTTCTTTTCTGTGATGTATATTGCAAATATTTTACCTGTTATTTCATATGTCTTTCACTATCGATAATGCTATTTTTGCCATGTAGTAATTCCTAACTTTTAAATAGTTCGCTTCTAAGTTTTGTATCATATTTAACCCTTCTATACTCTAGGTTTATAAACAAATCCTCTCACGTTTTCTTTTATTCCTAGTTACTGATGGCTTTTATCATAATGGATTTTGAGTTTTGTTAGTGCTTTTCCTATGGCTACTGAGACAATCATATAATTTTTTTCTTTTTTATCTGTGAATATGGTGAATTACATTGATTGGCTTTTGAATATTAAGCCAACAGTACATTCCTAAGATAAGACTCAATTTAACAGAATGTAATGTACTATCCTTTTCACATATTTCTGAATTCTAGTTCTTTCAACTTTTCAGAGAATTGCTGTGTCTATGTTTAGTTTTCTTCTCTTGTAATGTCTATCTGCATAGTAGTAGGTTAATATGGCGCCATAATATAAGTAGTGTTCACCCCTCTCCCATTTTCTGGAGAATTGAGTGTAGGCTTGGCATCACTCTTATTTAAATGTTTGGTAGAACTCATCAGTGCACCTTCTCAGCCCAGATTTATCTTTGTGGGAAGTATATAAAATTTGAATTCAATTTATTTAATAGATATAGATTTATTTTTTATCTATTTCTCAAATTGGTATAGATCATGTATTTTTTCTTGAATGAGATTTGGTAGTTTTTGTCTTTCAAGCCACTCTCAAATTATCAAATTACTAAGCATAAAGTTTTCATAATGTTATTTTATTATCCTTTTGAGATCTGTAAGATCTCTGTAGTGATGTTTTTTCTTCCATTTCTAATGTTAGAAATCTATCTTTTCTCTTATTAATCAGTCTGGCTAGAAATTTATAACCTTTATTAACCTCTTTAAAGATCTGGCTTTAGGTGTCATTGTTTTCCTCTATTGTTTCCTTTACTTTTTTTCCATTTTTGATTTCTCTTATTATTATTTTCTTCTTTTTTGAGTTATTTGGATGCATCTTGTTCAATTTCTCAATCTTTGGGGGTTTTCCAAGTATGTTTCCATTAATTATCATTCTAGTTTAATTTAATTCAATTTTATCACTTAGCTTAATTCAAAGACAAATTTTGCATGACTCATGTACTTTTTTTTATTATTATACTTTAAGTTCTAGGGTACATGTGCATAACGTGCAGGTTTGTTACATATGTATACAAGTGCCATGTTAGTGTGCTGCACCCATCATCTCGTCAGCACCCATCAACTCGTAATTTACATCAGGCATAACTCCCAATGCCATCCCTCCTGCCTACCCCTCCCTACAATAGGCCGCGGTGTGTGATGTTCCCCTTCCCGTGTCCAAGTGATCTCATTGTTCAATTCCCACCTATGAGTGAGAACTTGCGGTGTTTTGTTTTCTGTTCTTACGATAGTTTGCTGAGAATGATGGTTTCCAGCTGCATCCATGTCCCTACAAAGGACACGAACTCATCCTTTTTTATGGCTGCATAGTATTCCATGGTGTATATGTGCCACATTTCTTAATCCAATCTGTCACTGATGGACATTTGGGTTGATTCCAAGTCTTTGCTATTGTGAATAGTGCCGCAATGAACATAAGTGTGCGTGTGTCTTTATGGCAGCATGATTTATAATCCTTTGGGAATATACCCAGTAATGGGATGGCTGGGTCATATGGTATTTCTAGTTCTAGATCCTTGAGGAATCACCATACTGTTTTCCACAATGGTTGAACCAGTTTACAATCCCACCAACAGTGTTAAAGTGTTCATATTTCTCCACATCCTCTCCAGCACCTGTTGTTTCCTGACTTTTTAATAATCCCCATTCCAACTGGTATGAGATGGTATCTCATTGTGGTTTTGATTTGCATTTCTCTGATGGCCAGTGATGATGAGCATTTTTTCATGTGTCTGTTGGCTGCACGTATGTCTTCTTTTGAGAAATGTCTGTTCGTATCCTTTGCCCACTTTTTGATGGGGTTGTTTGTTTTTTTTCTTGTAAATTTGTTTGAGTTCTTTGTAGGTTCTGGATATTAGCCCTTTGTCAGATGAGTAGATTGCAAAATTTTTCTTCCATTCTGTAGGGATGGTAGTTTCTGTTCACTCTGGTGGTAGTTTCTTTTGCTGTGCAGAAACTCTTTAGTTTAATTAGATCCCATTTGTCAATTTTGGCTTTTGTTGCCATTGCTTTTTGTGTTTTAGACATGAAGTCCTTGCCCATTCCTATGTCTTGGATGGTATTACCTAGGTTTTCTTCTAGGGTTTTTATGGTATTAGGTCTAACATTTAAGTCTCTAATCCATCTTGAATTAATTTTCGTATAGGGAGTAAGGAAAGCATCCAGTTTCAGCTTTGTCCTTATGGCTAGCCAATTTTCCCAGCACCATTTATTAAATAGGGAATTGTTTCCCCTTTCTTGTTTTTGTCAGGTTTGTCAAAGATCAGATGGCTGTAGATGTGTGGTATTGTTTCTGAGGGCTCTATTCTGTTCCATTGGTCTATATCGCAGTTTTGGTACCAGTACCATGCTGTTTTGGTTACTGTAGCCTTGTAGTATAGTTTGAAGTCAGGTAGTGTGATGCCTCCAGCTTTGTTCTTTTGACTTAGGATTGTCTTGGCAATGCGGGGTCTTTTTTGGTTCCATATGAACTTTAAAGCAGTTTTTTCCAATTCTGTGAAGAAACTCATTGGTAGCTTGATGGGGATGGCATTGAATCTATAAATTACCTTGGGCAGTGTGGCCATTTTCACAATATTGATTCTTCCTATCCATGAGCATGGTATGTTCTTCCATTTGTTTGTGTCCTCTTTTATTTCACTGAGCAGTGGTTTGTAGTTCTCCTTGAAGTGGTCCTTTACATTCCTTGTAAGTTGGATTCCTAGGTATTTTATTCTCTTTGAAACAATTGTGAATGGGAGTTCATTCATGATTTGGCTCTCTGTTTGTCTGTTACTGGTGTATACGAATGCTTGTGATTTTTGCACATTAATTTTGTATCCTGAGACTTTGCTGAAATTGCTTATCAGCTTAAGGAGATTTTGGGTTGATATGATGGGGTTTTCTAAATATACAATCATGTCATCTGCAAACAGGGACAATTTGATGTCTTCTTTTCCTAACTGAATACCCTTCATTTCTTTCTCTTGCCTGATTGCCCTAGCCAGAACTTCCAACACTATGTTGAATAGGACTGGTGAGAGAGGGCATCCCTGTCTTGTTCCAGTTTTCAAAGGGAATGCTTCCAGTTTTTGCCCATTCAGTATGATATTGGCTGTGGGTTTGTCATAAATAGCTCTTATTATTTTGAGATACGTTCCATCAATACCGAATTTATTGAGAGTTTTTAGCATGAAGGGCTGTTGAATTTTGTCAAAGGTCTTTTCCGCATCTATTGAGATAATCATGTGGTTTTTGTCTTTGGTTCTGTTTATAACCACCCTTGCATCCCAGGGATGAAGCCCACTTGATCATGGTGGACAAGCTTTTTGATGTGCTGCTGGATTCGGTTTGCCAGCATTTTATTGAGGATTTTTACATCGATGTTCATCAGGGATATTGGTCTAAAATTCTCTTTTTTTGTTGTGTCTCTGTCAGGCTTTGGTATCAGGATGATGTTGGCCTCATAAAATGAGTTAGGGAGGATTCCCTCTTTTTCTATTGATTGGAATAGTTTCAGAAAGAATGGTACCAGCTCCTCCTTGTACCTCTGGTAGAATTTGGCTGTGAATCCATCTGGTCCCGGACTTTTTTTGGTTGGTAGGCTATTAATTATTGCCTCAATTTCAGAGCCTGCTATTGGTCTCTTCAGGGATTCAACTTCTTCCTCGTTCAGCCTTGGGAGAGTGTATGTGTCCAGGAAATTATCCATTTCTTCTAGATTTTGTAGTTTATTTGCATAGAGGCCTTTATAGTATTCTCTGATGGTAATTTGTATTTCTGTGGGGTCGGTCGTGATATCCCCTTTATCATTTTTTATTGCATCTATTTGATTCTTCTCTCTTTTCTTCTTTATTAGTCTTGCTAGCAGTCTATCAATTTTGTTGATCTTTTCAAAAAACCAGCTCCTGGATTCATTGATTTTTTTGGAGGGTTTTTGTGTGTCTCTATCTCCTTCAGTTCTGCTCTGATCTTAGTTATTTCTTGCCTTCTGCTAGCTTTTGAATGTGTTTGCTCTTGCTTCTGTAGTTCTTTTAATTGTAATATTACGGTGTCATTTTAAAATCTTTCCAGCTTTCTGTTGTGGGCATTTAGTGCTATACATTTCCCTCTACACACTGCTTTAAATGTGTCCTAGAGATTCTGGTATGTTGTATCTTTGTTCTCATTGGTTTCAAAGAGCATGTTTATTTGTGCCTTCATTTCATTATGGACCCAGTAGTCATTCAGGAGCAGGTTGTTCAGTTTCCATGTAGTTGAGCAGTTTTGATTGAGTTTCTTAGTCCTGAGTTCTAGTTTGATTGCACTGTGATCTGAGAGACAGCTTGTTATAATTTCTGTTCTTTTACATTTGCTGAGGAGTGCTTTACTTCCAACTATGTGGTCAATTTTGGAATAAGTGCGATGTGGTGCTGAGAGGAATGTATATTCTGTTGATTTGGGGTGGAGAGTTCTGTAGATGTCTTTAGGTCCGCTTGGCACAGAGATGAGTTCAATTCCTGGATATGCTTGTTAACTTTCTGTCTCGTTGATCTGTCTAATGTTGACAGTGGGGTGTTGAAGTCTCCCATTATTATTGTATGGGAGTCTAAGTCTCTTTGTAAGTCTCTAAGGACTTGCTTTATGAATCTGGGTGCTCCTGTATTGGGTGCATATATATTTAGGATAGTTAGCTCTTCCCGTTGAATTGATCCCTTTACCATTATGTAATGGCCTTCTTTGTCTCTCCTGATCTTTGATGGTTTAAAGTCTGTTTCATCAGAGACTAGGATTGCCACCCCTGCTCTTTTTTGTTTTCCATTTGCTTGGTAGATCTTCCTCCATCCCTTTATTTTGAGCCTATGTGTGTCTCTACATGTGAGATGGGTCCCATGAATACAGCAAACTGATAGGTCTTGACTCTTTATCCAGTTTGCCAGTCTGTGTCTTTTAATTGGAGGATTTAGTCCATTTACCTTTAAGGTTAATATTGTTATGTGTGAACTTGATCCTGTCATTATGATATTAACCGGTTATTTGCTTGTTAATTGATGCAGTTTCTTCCTAGCATTGATGGTCTTTACATTTGGCATGTTTTTCCAATGGCTGGTACCGGTTGTTCCTTTCCATGTTTAGTGCTTCCTTCAGCAATATTCTATCTTCTGCAGCCTCTGCTGCTGACACCTAGTCAAACAGCGTCTGGAGGGGACCATAAGCAAACTTCAACAGACCTACAGCTGAGGGTCCTGACTGTTAGAAGGAAAACTAACAAACAGAAAGGACACCCACACCAAAACCCCATCAGTACATCACCATCATCAAAGACAAAAGTCAGATAAAACCACAAAGATGAGGAAAAAGCAGGGCAGAAAAGCTGGAAATTCATCAAATAAGAGCACATCTCCCCCTCCAAAGGAACGCAGCTCATTGCCAGCAACAGATCAAAGTTGGACGGAGAATGACTTTGACAGGTTGAGAGAAGAAGGCTTTGGTCAATCAAACTTCTCAGAGCTAAAGGAAGAACTACGTACCCAGGGCAAAAATACTAAAAATCTTGAAAAAAGAATGGAGGAACGGATAACTAGAATAATCAATGCAAAGAAAGTCATAAACAAACTGATAGAGATGAAAACCATGACATGAGAACTACGTGACAAATGCACAAGCTTCAGTAACCAACTTGATCAACTGGAAGAAAGAGTATCAATGATTGAAGATCAAATGAATAAAATGAAGCAAGAAGAGAAGTTAGAAAAAAAGGAGGAAAAAGAAATGAACAAAGCCTCCAAGAAATATGGGATTATGTGAAAAGACCAAATCGACGTCTGATTGGTGTGCCTGAAAGTGAGAGGAAAATGGAACCAAGTTGGAAAACACTCTTCAGGATATCATCCAGGAGAACTTCCCCAACCTAGTAAGGCAGGCCAACATTCAAATTCAGGAAATACAGAGAACGCCACAAAGATACTCCTCGAGAAGAGCAACTCCAAGACACATAATTGTCAGATTCACCAAAGTTGAAATGAAAGAAAAACTGTTAAGGGCAGCCAGAGAGAAAGGTCGAGTTACCCACAAAGGGAAGCCCATCAGACTAACAGCAGATCTCTCGGCAGAAACTCTACAAGCCAGAAGAGAGTGGGGGCCAATATTCAACATTCTTAAAGAAAAGAATTTTCAACCTAGAATTTCGTATCCAGCCAAACTAAGTTTCATAAGTGAAGGAGAAATAAAATCCTTTACAGAAAAGCAAACACTTAGAGATATTGTCACCACCAGGCCTGTCCTACAAGAGACACTGAAGGAAGCACTAAACATGGAAAGGAAAAACCAGTACTAGCCATTGCAAAAACATGCCAAAATGTAAAGACCATCGATGCTAGGAAGAAATTGCATCAACTAACAAGCAAAATCACCAGCTAATATCACAATAACAGAATCAAGTTCACACATAACAATATTAACCTTAAAGGTAAATGGACTAAATCCTCCAATTAAAAGACACAGACTGGCAAACTGGATAAAGAGTCAAGACCTATCAGTTTGCTGTATTCATGGGACCCATCTCACATGTAGAGACACACATAGGCTCAAAATAAAGGGATGGAGGAAGATCTACCAAGCAAATGGAAAACAAAAAAGAGCAGGGGTGGCAATCCTAGTCTCTGATGAAACAGACTTTAAACCATCAAAGATCAGGAGAGACAAAGAAGGCCATTACATAATGGTAAAGGGATCAATTCAACGGGAAGAGCTAACTATCCTAAATATATATGCACCCAATACAGGAGCACCCAGATTCATAAAGCAAGTCCTTAGAGACTTACAAAGAGACTTAGACTCCCATACAATAATAATGGGAGACTTCAACACCCCACTGTCAACATTAGACAGATCAACGAGACAGAAAGTTAACAAGCATATCCAGGAATTGAACTCATCTCTGTGCCAAGCGGACCTAAAGACATCTACAGAACTCTCCACCCCAAATCAACAGAATATACATTCCTCTCAGCACCACATCGCACTTATTCCAAAATTGACCACATAGTTGGAAGTAAAGCACTCCTCAGCAAATGTAAAAGAACAGAAATTATAACAAGCTGTCTCTCAGATCACAGTGCAATCAAACTAGAACTCAGGACTAAGAAACTCAATCAAAACTGCTCAACTACATGGAAACTGAACAACCTGCTCCTGAATGACTACTGGGTCCATAATGAAATGAAGGCACAAATAAACATGCTCTTTGAAACCAATGAGAACAAAGATACAACATACCAGAATCTCTAGGACACATTTAAAGCAGTGTGTAGAGGGAAATGTATAGCACTAAATGCCCACAACAGAAAGCTGGAAAGATTTTAAAATGACACCGTAATATTACAATTAAAAGAACTACAGAAGCAAGAGCAAACACATTCAAAAGCTAGCAGAAGGCAAGAAATAACTAAGATCAGAGCAGAACTGAAGGAGATAGAGACACACAAAAACCCTCCAAAAAAATCAATGAATCCAGGAGCTGGTTTTTTGAAAAGATCAACAAAATTGATAGACTGCTAGCAAGACTAATAAAGAAGAAAAGAGAGAAGAATCAAATAGATGCAATAAAAAATGATAAAGGGGATATCACGACCGACCCCACAGAAATACAAATTACCATCAGAGAATACTATAAAGGCCTCTATGCAAATAAACTACAAAATCTAGAAGAAATGGATAATTTCCTGGACACATACACTCTCCCAAGGCTGAACGAGGAAGAAGTTGAATCCCTGAAGAGACCAATAGCAGGCTCTGAAATTGAGGCAATAATTAATAGCCTACCAACCAAAAAAAGTCCGGGACCAGATGGATTCACAGCCAAATTCTACCAGAGGTACAAGGAGGAGCTGGTACCATTCTTTCTGAAACTATTCCAATCAATAGAAAAAGAGGGAATCCTCCCTAACTCATTTTATGAGGCCAACATCATCCTGATACCAAAGCCTGACAGAGACACAACAAAAAAAGAGAATTTTAGACCAATATCCCTGATGAACATCGATGTAAAAATCCTCAATAAAATGCTGGCAAACCGAATCCAGCAGCACATCAAAAAGCTTGTCCACCATGATCAAGTGGGCTTCATCCCTGGGATGCAAGGGTGGTTATAAACAGAACCAAAGACAAAAACCACATGATTATCTCAATAGATGCGGAAAAGACCTTTGACAAAATTCAACAGCCCTTCATGCTAAAAACTCTCAATAAATTCGGTATTGATGGAACGTATCTCAAAATAATAAGAGCTATTTATGACAAACCCACAGCCAATATCATACTGAATGGGCAAAAACTGGAAGCATTCCCTTTGAAAACTGGAACAAGACAGGGATGCCCTCTCTCACCAGTCCTATTCAACATAGTGTTGGAAGTTCTGGCTAGGGCAATCAGGCAAGAGAAAGAAATGAAGGGTATTCAGTTAGGAAAAGAAGACATCAAATTGTCCCTGTTTGCAGATGACATGATTGTATATTTAGAAAACCCCATCATATCAACCCAAAATCTCCTTAAGCTGATAAGCAATTTCAGCAAAGTCTCAGGATACAAAATTAATGTGCAAAAATCACAAGCATTCGTATACACCAGTAACAGACAAACAGAGAGCCAAATCATGAATGAACTCCCATTCACAATTGTTTCAAAGAGAATAAAATACCTAGGAATCCAACTTACAAGGAATGTAAAGGACCACTTCAAGGAGAACTACAAACCACTGCTCAGTGAAATAAAAGAGGACACAAACAAATGGAAGAACATACCATGCTCATGGATAGGAAGAATCAATATTGTGAAAATGGCCACACTGCCCAAGGTAATTTATAGATTCAATGCCATCCCCATCAAGCTACCAATGAGTTTCTTCACAGAATTGGAAAAAACTGCTTTAAAGTTCATATGGAACCAAAAAAGACCCCGCATTGCCAAGACAATCCTAAGTCAAAAGAACAAAGCTGGAGGCATCACACTACCTGACTTCAAACTATACTACAAGGCTACAGTAACCAAAACAGCATGGTACTGGTACCAAAACTGCGATATAGACCAATGGAACAGAATAGAGCCCTCAGAAACAATACCACACATCTACAGCCATCTGATCTTTGACAAACCTGACAAAAACAAGAAAGGGGAAACAATTCCCTATTTAATAAATGGTGCTGGGAAAATTGGCTAGCCATAAGGACAAAGCTGAAACTGGATGCTTTCCTTACTCCCTATACGAAAATTAATTCAAGATGGATTAGAGACTTAAATGTTAGACCTAATACCATAAAAACCCTAGAAGAAAACCTAGGTAATACCATCCAAGACATAGGAATGGGCAAGGACTTCATGTCTAAAACACAAAAAGCAATGGCAACAAAAGCCAAAATTGACAAATGGGATCTAATTAAACTAAAGAGTTTCTGCACAGCAAAAGAAACTACCATCAGAGTTAACAGGCAACCTACAGAATGGAAGAAAATTTTTGCAATCTACTCATCTGACAAAGGGCTAATATCCAGAACCTACAAAGAACTCAAATAAATTTACAAGACGAAAACAAACAACTCCATTAAAAAGTGGGCAAGGGATATGAACAGACATTTCTGAAAGGAAGACATACGTGCAGCCAACAGACACATGAAAAAATGCTCATCATCACTGGCCATCAGAGAAATGCAAATCAAAACCACAATGAGATAACATCTCACATCTGTTGGAATGGCGATTTTTAAAAAGTCAGGAAACAACAGGTGCTGGAGAGGATGTGGAGAAATAGGAACACTTTAACACTGTTGGTGGGATTGTAAACTGGTTCAGCCATTGTGGAAAACAGTATGGTGATTCCTCAAGGATCTAGAACTAGAAGTACCATATGACCCAGCCATCCCATTAGTTGGTATATACCCAAAGGATTATAAATCGTGCCTCTATAAAGATACATGCACACATATGTTTATTGTGGCATTATTCACAATAGCAAAGACTTGGAATCAACCCAAATGTCCATCTGTGACAGACTGGATTAAGAAAATGTGGAACATATACACCATGGAATACTATGCAGCCATAAAAAAGGATGAATTCGTGTCCTTTGTAGGGACATGGATGCAGCTGGAAACCATTCTCAGCAAACTATGGCAAGAACAGAAAACCAAACACTGCATGTTCTCACTCATAGGTGGGAATTGAACAATGAGATCACTTGGACTCAGGAGGGGAATATCACACACCAGAGCCTATCATGGGGAGGGGGGAGGGGGGAGGGATTGCATTGTGTGTTATATCTGATGTAAATGACGAGTTGATGGGTGCTGACGAGTTGATGGGTGCAGCACACCAACATGGCACTTGTATACATATGTAACAAACCTGCATGTTTTGCACATGTACCCTAGAACTTAAAGTATAATAAAAAAAAAAAAAAAAAGAAAGAAAGAAAGAAAGAAACAGTGAAAAACAAGATGTCTCTGCCTGATATTCCAGAGAGGAGAGACAGGCAATAAATAAAAAATAGAAGTATGTTCATTATTTAAAAAAAACCAAAAAATGAAAAACATTTCAATCTATTCTGCAAAAGTAAATTGCTTTAAAATTATTCAAGTAAGGACCTTTATAACTGAAACTGGATTGATACAGGAAATATATTATGGCCACACAAACACAGAGCACAGATGTATGTATGTAAGGCACCTGTTTGTGTGTATACACACAGACAATTAAAATGTTAAACTGAACTTATATGTTTTTGCTTTCAAAAAAATTGCCACGTTTATCATTTAAATTATTTTATATGAGTCTTTCAACCGATAGAGTAAATTGACCTTTGGTGAGGAAATATAACCTTTTATTTTCTTTATTTCCTCCGTCAATTCCAAATATGAAGTCTCAAAGTCATATTAATATAGATTTTGCATTTAATATGCAATAAAACAACTTGGTAAGCATTAAATGGTAACAGTGATAAGCTTTTAATGTAGTTGAATATGGCAAAACAAATCAATACATGCTTCTTAATTGATTTTGATTGTATTGCGTAGACAATCTCATTGGATTACATGCTCATTATGGAAAAGAAAGCAAAATCAAAATAAACAAATCAGCCCTCCAGCATTTCTAGGTCTCCTATCCACCCACATGCATCTTCTTGTGTGAATATTAAAGGAAATTAATTTTACATGATTGACATTAATATATGTCATTTTCTTAAGAAGTTGTTCAGTTATCCTGAAATGTTGACATAATTGGAAAAAGTTCTAATGTAGATCAACTAATTGTAAAAGACTAATCATAAAAGACTTGTGTTTTCAAAATTATGATTCAAAGAGAGGTGGTTCAGTACACTAAGACTGTTGAATCACATTTTATAACTGTGCCATATATAGCCATATTTATATTTCCCCTTCATATTTTTCATACAACATAAAAAGTGTAAGCATCAAGCAGGAAGGGACATTTTAAGATATCAGTTCAAAATAATGTAGTAACTTTGTTAGACTCTCATATTTTCATTCCAAATAAAAGAACTTTTTTCCCCTGAAATACCAGAAATAAAATCAATAATTTCTATCTGACTAATTTGATGTCAGTGATTCTCAGAAGTACATAAGACACTTCATTGGAGCAAAAGTGAAATTATAAAAAAAATTAGAAATTACTTGAGTCATTTTTTAATTCATGATATTTATGCTATAATATTGAGTTAGTTGATTATTGTTAGGTCAGGTTCCCTACTGCAGAGCCTGAATTGAGAATTTTCCTGTGCAAATGATTTTTTTTTTTTAATTTTTTTTATTTGAGGGAATGTTCTCAAAAGGAAACTGTTAGGAAATGACAGAAGCCAAATAAGGTAGGTGGAAAACCTAGGAAAGGATATGCTTTTAACGGAAGTCTAGACTCATTCTGATCCCATGTGGAGCTCTAGAGAATTTGAATGACTCCTAAGAGTTGTCCCACTGAAACAAATTACATTTTGTACTCTCGTGTTGGTCAATTATTGGCTAAGGGCTGCCTCTCTACTCCCTACAGCCACCCCTGTGTGGGTAGGAGCTTCCATAATCACCAATACAGACATCTGTGGGAGAAATGTCTTCCTCTTGTTCTAGCCAAAACTCACAGCAGATGCGGAACGATTAATCTGGCAGGTAAAGGTTCTGGGAAGGGCATTAATGGTATCTACTACAGTTGTAATGTTGGTCCAAACACTTAGTCAAATAAATTATTTTCTGTATTTTAATGTTTATTTAACCCTCTCCATTTCTCATATTTCTTACTGCTTGAGACATTTTTCTATTATGTTTGTTTTGTTTGTGTTTTGTTTGTGTTGTTGTTGTTTCTGTAGAGATGCAATCTCACTGTTGCCTGGGGTGGTTTCGAACTCCTGTCCTCAAGGGATCCTTCCTGCCATGGTCTCTCAAAGTGTTGGGATTACAGGTGTGAGCCACCACACCTGGCCTGTATTATCTGTTTTTTATTTCAAATGGGTTCTTATCTCTTTTAGAAGATGTCTACATCTTGAGATAAGTATAACGTTTTTAAATATTCAGTTTAATACAATATTTAGTTATTGATTCAATACTCATCTACTATAGTTTAATGCAAAGTAAATGTAAGCTTTGCCAATGACGTTCATTAAACATCAAAGATATATGATGAGAGAATCCTTAGTTGTTTCTAAGAAAACTTTTTTTTTTTAAGTCTAGCTTTATCCGCAAGATCAGAAGTTCTCTTAAAAGAAGAAATTTGAAATAAGTGCAGAGGTGATTTTTTTTTACAGAGGATACATACGGAGCCATATTTGCTAGGCAAACTGGCATATTGTGTAACATATCATTTTTTAAATCCTTGCGTAACAAATCGATTATTTGAAAACTACTGTGAAGTGGTGGTCACTCTGAAATTTTATGAAAACAAACATTCTTTGTAAAACTTTTTTTCCGGCCGGGCACGGTGGCTCAAGCCTGTAATCCCAGCACTTTGGGAGGCCAAGATGGGCGGATCACGAGGTCAGGAGATCAAGACCATCCTGGCTAACACGGTGAAACCCTGTCTCTACTAAAAAATACAAAATATTAGCCGGGCGTGGTGGCGGGCGCCTGTAGTCCCAGCTACTCGGGAGGCTGAGGGAGGAGAATGGCGTGAACCCGGAAGTCGGAGCTTGCAGTGAGCTGAGATCCGGTCACTGCACTCCAGCCTGGGCCACACAGCGTGACTCCGTCTCAAAAAAAGGAGGAAAAAACCAAACCAAAACAAACAAACAAAAAGAAAAACTTTTTTTCCTTTTCCTAATTTATATTCATTCTAGACTATTTAGAAAAACAGTCTGTTCTTTAGAGCTTGGATACTGTCAGCAAAAATGAACTTTACCTGGACAGCTTTATTGGTTCATTTCCTTCTGTGGATGTATTTGGAACCCCTGAAAATATCAAAGTGGAATTAAATTCTCCGTATTTAATTAAAAGATTGCGTGAAGTCCCACCATCGTCTGATGACTCAAATTCACAATGTCAACAACGCTGGGAGTTGGGCCCATTGGGCCTTCTGATAAAAGCTCAGAATAAAGTTATGCTTCATTCATCACTGTTAAACAGTCATGTTTCCTTCCTACCTTCCTTATTTCTTTGTAAGAAAAAGAAACTTTAGCCAAAAAAGGGGGGAAATAATGCATTTCAATAGAATGTTGTACAATTTCCTGATGAATTCAATTATGAAATAATGAGTCATATTTTATGGATAAAGATCTGATGACATTACAAAATCAAATATCTCCAAACTGTTGTATGGTAACTCAAATACTTCTTGTTGAATTCTGCTGTAACACCAAAAGAAAGCCTCACTGTGCTGCTGCTGGGAGAGCCAGCACTGCACCCCAGCCCCTGCTCCGGGAGGTCATTGTCAGGTGTGGGGACCAGGAACAGTGCTTCCTAGCCTGCCTGGTTGACTGATGGAATGGGAAAAGGGGCCTTATCAAGACCCCTAGGATGGGTTTCTTGAGACTTTAATGCATGTCTTTTTCCCCCATGGATAGGAATCTCATTGCTTTGAAGAAAAATACAGTTTCATTACTATTGCATACACATATTTTACTGCCAAGCAACCATTAGGAATTCGAAGCCCATGTTCTGCTACATTTATTTTGCTCATTGTGCATTTACTTTCACCTTCAAGTACTGTGGGGAGACTGTCTAATCACATTCATTTATGGTGAAAGTGAAAATAGACAGCATTGGGCACACAGCAATTCACTATGCAAAGCTTTTTGTCGTCTGACAGTTACAGATGAACTTTGTTGGCATGTGACAAAAAAATTCATGAAGTTTCTGAGATAATCTAAATTTAATTTTATAAACACTGTGCATATTACCCTGAATGCAAATTAACTTAATTTTGGTAAAATAAAATTAAATAATTTCTCTTTCTGATACTTGTGTGTTTGACTATTTGGAAATTTGTTCTTCAGGGATGGCCATGAAAATGAGTTTGAGATGAAATTCAAACCAAGGACTTTGACAATGCAGTAACTCCACAGCTTAGCAGTTCCTGTTTTGGAGGATGGGGGTCTCACTCTATTGAGCAGGCTGGACTGCAGTGGCATAATCATAGCGCACTGCAGCCTTGAACTCCTAAGCTCAAGTGATTCTCCTACTTCATCTTTCCAAAAGGCTGGGACTACAGGCATTCACCACCACTCCCAGCTAATCTGTAAAAATATATTTTTAAAGATGGAGACTCACTCTTTAATTCAGATTGGTGGTCTCTAACTCCTGGCATCAAGCAATTCTCTTGCCTCAGCTTCCTGAGTAGTTCCGTAATTTGATTGTCAATTCAAAAACCTGTAAACTTTTCAAGATAGAGGCCAGATCTTTTTTTTTCCTTTATCTTTACTCTATAATCTACAATTTTGTTAGCTATATTCACACCGGTTTTTGGTTGAACTGCACTGATTTCGGGAGAAATGTGCTTTTTCACTGTATTATAATGTTAACATACTTGGAATTTTGGAATAAGTTGGTTGACATGTGTTGTGTTCAAGGTCAGAGCCGAAAGGGTCAAAAAGTCCAAACATTCTTGTTAAAGCTAATGGAAGGTGTGTTGATTGTAAATACACCCTCTACCATAGCGGTTCCTGGTGAGGCACTCAGACGATAGCATTTTGTAACAAGTGACTTTTTCTGATATATTAATTCATATTAGCATACTGATGTTGATAATTTATATTAATGTTAATATATTAATATATATTAGTTATGGTGTGTCCTCTCTCAGTCTCATAACTTACATATAAATGCAGAAATGGAAATGTCACCTGATGTGTAAACAAGCACACAAACTTTAAATGGTATTGAATTAAAACACTTCAAAGAAACTTTTTGAGAACTGATGCGGATTATAGTTAGGAGTTCTTGCCAACAGAGAGCTTCATTGCAATTGCAGAAGAGACTGGCAATTTTCACACCACCAGTCAAATAAAGATTTAGAAGTCAAGTCATGAATTTAATTTTGTCCTCTTGAGGTCAACATATCATTTTGTTGATCACTTCCTGACATTTTGGCATATCTACACTCCTTTGGTAGAAAGAAAAGGAAATAATGAATAGCTTAATTCCTAGATATTATCTCTCTTAAACAAAACAGATTTTAATGCATTTTTTTTTTTCAAATGCATGTCCCAACCAGTTACTTCCGAGGAGTAAGAACAGATTCTACATCTCTGCAAATTCCACTAAAATCAGTAGGTTACCAGTTTGAGAATACAGGCCTTTATTAACTTAAGCTCGTTGGCCTAGCAATAGTTTCTTAAGAAATATTTGTTTTATTGAAATTAAAGTTGGCCTTCAACATTTAAATTTTTTATGTAACAGTTTTTTTCATGACTTTAGCTATCATAGTAACAACCCATTTGAATGAATGATAAACTTTAAGACATCAGACCTTTTGATTTAAGAACGTTTGTTATTTTGATTATGTTAAGTGGTGACATCAGAGTTTGAGCTGGAAATTATGAATGCATAACTGTGTGATTGGATCAGTATAAAACTGGCACAAACCTTTTGAAGTTGGAGAAGAGTTCCTCCGGTAGGCTAGGATGACAGCTGCCAAAGGAATTGAATCAAAATAATGACTTACATGCTCATGTTCTGGTTAGGAGTTTACTCAGTCCCTCCTTGCTGGTCGTGTTTTATCCTTGGCTTGGCGCACTGGACTGTAACTGTAGAGGTCTGTGCAATAGTAACATGACCCATTTATTTAACTATTCACAATCTCTGAGCAATTTTTTTTTTTCCTTTCAGATGTGTTTTACGTGGTCTGTATTTTGAGGTCTTATATTGGGTTTAGTTTTTTTTTTTTTTTTTTTTTAGGCTTTCTATTTCACAACAATTATAGATTCACAGGAAGAGGCAAAAATGCACAGGGAGGTCCCATGTATTTTTCACTCAATTTCCTTCAATTATAACATATTGCACAACTACAGTATAGTACCAAAACCAGTAAATTAACATGGCTTATAACCCGCAGAGCTTATTCAGCTTTCATCAGTTTGACATGCACCCATTTGTGTGTGTGTGTGGTTCTATGCAATTTTATCACCTGTGTAGATTTGTGCAAACGCTATGACAATCAAAATACAGAGCTGTTCCATCACCACAAGGCTATCTCTCATGCCACTTTATAAGTACAACCATCCCTGTTCTCTCCACCCCAACATTTGGCAACCACGAATCCAGTCTAAGTTTCCATAATTATGTTATTCCAAGAACAATATATATAGAATCATGCAGAATGTAATTTTGTGAAATTGGCTTTTCCATTCAGTATAATCCTATCGAGATAAATCCAAGTTGTTGGTGTATCAATAGTATTTTTTTTTTTTTTGAGGCCAGCTTGAGCATCATAGAGAGACCACATCTCTACTAAAAATAATAGTAATAAAAATTAGCCAGGCATGGTGTTACATGCTGTAGTTCCAGCAACTCTGGAGGCTGAGGTGGGAGGATCCCTTGAGCCTAGGAGGTTGAGACTGCAAAAGTGGGCTATGATCATGCCACTTCATTCCAGCCTGGGCAACAGAGTGAGATCTTATCTTTTAAAAACAGAAAAAAACAGTTTGTTCCTTTTCATTGTTGAGTAGCAATATATGTTATGGATGTACCAAAATCTGTTTAGCCATTAACTCACTGAAGGATATCTGGGTTGTTTCCAGTTTTGGGCTATTACAAATAGAGCTGCTATAAACATTTATATATAGTTTTTTGTATGAACATTAATTTCCATTTTTGTGGCATAAATATTCGATAACACAATTGCTAGGTTATACAGTAAATTCATGTGTAGTTTTGAAAAATCTTCCAAACCATTTTTTGGAAGGGCTCCACCATTTTACATTTCTACAAGCAATGTATAAGTTATCTAGTTTCTCTGCATCCTCACTTGCATTTTTTTTTTTTTTTTTTTTTTTTTTTTTTTTTTTTTTTTGCCATTCTGAAGTTGTGTAGTGATATCTCATTGTGGCTTAAATTTGCACTACCCTAATGGCTACTGATGTTGAACATCTTTTTATGTGCTTATTTTCTATCTGTATATACTCTTTGGTGAAATGTCTTTTGCCCATTTTATAACTGAATTGTTGATTTTTTTAAAAAAAATACTGAGTTTTGAAAGTTCTTTCTATATTCTGGTTACAAGTCCTTTGTCAGATAGGTTAGCTCTCAGTTTATAGTTTCTTTATGTGTCTTCTTAACAGAGTCTTTCACAGAGCAATACGTTTAGTTTGATGAACTATATTTATTAATTTTTCCTCTTATGATCCTGTTTTTGGTGTCAAGTCTAAGAATTTTGCCTACTCTTCAGATCTGAAGATTTTGTCCTTTGTTTTCTTCTAAAAGCTTTAGAGTTTCAAATTTACATTTAAGTTCATGATCTATCTTTGGTTAATTTTTTGTATAAGGTGTGAGGTTTAGGTCAAGGTGCTTTGTGTTTTTTTGTTTATTTGTTTTATTTATTTTTGTTTTGCTTATTCATATCTAATTTCTCCAACACCAATTGCTGAAAAGATAATAATGCCTTCATTGAATTGGTTTTTAGTTTTGTCAAAAACCACTTGGGCATATTTGTGTGAACTATTTCTAGGGTTTCTATTCTGTTCCACTAATCTATTCCTCAGCAAATATTAGGCTTCAGACCTATGGCTCTATAGTCAGCCTCAATGTTGATTGAGTGATTCCTCGTACTTTATTGTTCTTTAAATGGTTTTAGCTCATGTAAGCCCTTTATCCTTTCATATATGTTCTAGAATAAGATTAACTATGTTTATAAAATCTTTTCCTAGGAGTTTGATAGGAATTACATTCAACCTATAGCTCAATTTCAGGAGAATGAACACCTTTTCTATGTTGTGGCTTCCAATCCATGTACATGATGTCTCTCTATGTAGGTCTTTGATTTTTTTTTCAACAGCATTTTGTATTCAGCATGAAGATCCTGTATATATTTTGTTGGTTTCTACCTAAGTATTTACTTTTCTTTGAAGTTAATATAAATGACACTGTGTTTTTAATTTTGATTTCCATGTGTTTGTTGATGGCATATAGAGATCAGATTGATAGTTTGTGTTGCTCTTGTACTCTACAACCTTGACCAATTACCTTTATAGTTCTAGGAAGTTTTTCTTGGTAAATTCCTTGAGATTTCCTATGTGGAAAATCATGTTGTCTGCAAACAGGATAAGCTTAGTTTTGGAGCTTACATACCTAGTGCCGTTTTACATTTATGGCAACTATTTGTCCTTGATATTATTTTATGCGCTGTTTTCTATGACTTTGAGTGTATCAACGATTTTCTAAAATAACTCTTAGGTTAGTAGTTTTCAAAGTGTGGCTAGGCAGTCTGAGGAGTCCTTGAGACATTTTCAGTGGGTCCACAGGATCAAAACTTTTCTCAAAATTATAGTGAAATATTATTGGCCATTTTCTTCTTATTCTCTCATGGGCATGTGGTGGTTTCCCAGAGGCTACATTGTGTCTGGAATTAGTTCCTTCCAGTGGGTTCTTGGTCTCGCTGACTTCAAGAATGAAGCCGTGGACCCTCGTGGTGAGTGTTACAGTTCTTAAAGATGGTGTGTCCAGAGTTTGTTACTTCAGATGTTCAGATGTGTCCAGAGTTTCTTCCTTCCAGTGGGTTCATGGTCTTGCTTGACTTCAGCAGTGAAGCTGCAGACCTTTGCAGTGAGTGTTACAGCTCTTAAAGGTGGCATGTCCAGAGTTGTTTGTTCCTCCCAGTGTGTTTGTGGTCTCACTGACTTCAGGAGTGAAGCCGCAGATATTTGCAGTGAGTGTTACAGCTCTTAAAGGTAGTGCAGACCCAAAGAGTGAGCAACAGCAACATTTATTGTGAAGAGAGAAAGAACAAAGCTTCCACAGCGTGGAAGGGGACCCGAACAGGTTGCCACTGCTGACTCTGTGGCCAGTTTTTATTCCCTTATTTGGCACTGTCCACGTCCTGCTGATAGGTCCATTTTACAGAGCACTGATTGGTCAATTTTACAGAGTGCTGATTGGTCCATTTTTACAGAGTACTGATCAGTGCACTTACAAAACTTTAGCTAGACACAGAGTGCCGATTGGTGCATTTTTACAGAGTGCTAATTGGTGTGTTTACAAACCTTTAGCTAGACACAGAGTGCTGATTGGTACATTTTTACAGAGTGTGATTGGTGCGTTTTTACAGAGCACTGATTGGTGCATTTTTACAGAGTGCTGATTGGTGCGTTTTTACAGAGCACTGATTGGTGCATTTTTACAGAGTGCTGATTGGTGTGTTTACAAACCTTTAACTAGACACAGAGCGCTGATTGGTACATTTTTACAGAGTGCTGATTGGTGCATTTACAAACCTTAAGCTAGACAGAAAATTCTCCAAGTCCCCACTTGACCCAGGTAGTCCAGCTGGCTTCACCTCTCAATCCCCCCTCCAAACAGGACACCCCAACTGCTGTTGGAAATTGGGCAATGACCACTCTTGCTACTTCCTGCTAGATAGGGGTGAAGAAGGGGCCCTGCAGTTTTCGTGTCCTCCAGAGGGGAATTCTTTAGGCCAGTAAAAGGGTCAGCCTGTAGGTCCAGGGGTCCTCAGTAGGAGTTGTGAGTTGAGCTCATTTGGAGTTCCATTTGTAAGACCATCTGTAGCCTGATGGCCTCAATCCTAGAGGAAACAAATTTGACAAGGAGGTTAAAACCACAGGGCCCAAAGGCGAGCAATAGCAAGACGGCTGTCACAGGACCTAGAAAGGGGAGAAGCTATGTCGCCCAACTCCAGAGGCTGGTATAAAAGTTTGAAAGACATTGTCTGATTTCAGAAGCCTTTTCCTGTAAATGCTAGGTGGCATCTCATACTACCCCTGACTGGTTAGTGTAAAAACAGCACTCTTCCCCTAAGAAGGAGCAGAGTCCTCCTTTCTGAGCAGTGAGGAGGTCTAGGCCTCTGCAATTTTGGAGAGGCACTGCTGCCAAAGAGTCTATTTGGGATTGTAGAGTAAGGATAGATTTCGATATTTCTTGCAAACTGTCTGAGAAAATCTTTGAGGGTGTGTGGTAGTAGGATAATACGTGTTACACTGTTAACTTTTGGAAAACTCTACTTTTGTTAAAAACCCTATAAGTTGGGATTTCAATTATTGTTTGCTATTAATAAGACCTCCTTCAGTCTGTATTAACTTAGAATTGGTATAGATGGCTCCTTCCTGAATCTGTAAGTACTTTTAAGGTTTGGCTGAGTGCAAACAGCTCGCACATTTGAGCAGACCAATTATTAGGCAATTTTCCTAACTCTGCTTCTACAACAGTTTCCTTATCACTTACTGAATACCCATTGTGTCTTTTTCCCTTAATCACCTGGGAGGAACCATCTATCTGTCCTGCCCTGAAGGGAGTTCCTCCTAGATCTGGTTGGAACTTTCTATGGTAATTAATTAAGATTTAGATCCCCTGTTAGGAAACCTGCTGGGTTAAGGACTTTTGGTAGGAAGGCTATGGGTTGTCAGCAGCCTCAGTGCTTTCAGGCTATGCCCTGGTTTGCACTGACAACAAGGTGGTATTGGAGTGTTATAGGGTCACAGACAAGACCTTCAATGATCAATTACAGGTTTTGAATTGGTTTTTAAAGGAGTAGGGTACATTGCTTTTTCTTTACTAATTCCATCTCTTTTTCTTACTCTTTGACTTCTTTGTCTCTCTTTATGACTCCTTCTTTGTCTGTCTCTTCCTCTCTCTCCTTTCTGCTGGTCTTTCCCTGCCTCTGCCAGCTGCTTATGTTGCTGTTCTCCCCCCTCCTTCCCCTTTTTGATGACTTCGGCAGTGTAAGACTGCCACCTCCTTGGGTTTTTGCACTGTGTGCAGTAACTCCATGATTTCCTTGTGATATTTAATGGGGGTTCCCCAAGAGGTTAGAAACTCCCCTTTTTTCCATATTGCAGCATGGGCATGTAGGATTAGATAAGCATACCTGCTCTCTGTATACACTTTTATTCTTCTTCCCTTTCTCAGTTCTAAGGCACAGGTAAATGCCACTAGTTCTGCTAACTGGGCACTGGTCCCCGGGGGAAAAGGCTTACTTTCAAATAGGTTACATCACTAACTATGGCATAACCTGCCCTTCATATCCCATTCTCCACAAATGAACTTCCATCGGTATATAGGTTAAGGTCAGGATTAGCTAAGGGGACTTCTAAGACGTCATCTCGGGTGGCATAAGTCGGGACTATAATTTGTTGGCAGTTATGCTCGATTGGTTCCCCATCCTCTGGGAGAAAAGTGGCAGGGTTAAGGGTCACATGCATGCATATTTGAAGCACCAGTCCCTCAAGGAGTAGCACCTGGTAGCTAAGTAGGCAGTTGTCTGATAGCCATAAACTTCCTTTGGCACCAAGTATGCCATTTACATTATGAGTAGTCCAGATAGTGAGGTCCTTTCCTTGTATTATTTTTATAGCCTCTGACACTAAGATGGCCGCCATTGCAACTACCCATAAGCAGTGAGGCCAGCCTTTTGCTACTACATCAATTTCCTTACTCTGGTATGCCACTGGTTGTGGGGTTGTCCTGCAAGTCTGAGTAAGGACTCCAAGAACGATCCCTGCTCTCTCTGTGACATATAAAGAGAAGTTTTGTCCTGTGGGAAGGCTTAAACCTGGAGCTTGTACTAGGGCCTGCTTTAAGGTTTTGAAGGCTATTTTTACCCCTGGTTTCCCATTCTACTAGATGAATATTTGCCCTCTGGGTCTCCATGATTAGAGTATAGAGGGGCCTGGCTATCTCACTATATCCAGGGATCCATAGTCGGCAAAAGCCAGTGATTCCAAGGAACCCCCACAACTGTTTTAATGTCTTAGGGCGAGGATAAGCCAGTATAGGCTGTATTTGTTTCTTAGCTGAGGGCCCCTCTGGTTAAGATTAGGCTGATATTTGACCTGCTGTAGGCAAAGCTGAGCCTTCACCTTAGACGCCTTGTACCCTTGATTAGCTAGAAAGTTCAAGAGATCTAGAGTAGCCTGCTGGCATGAGGCTTCTGAACTGGTAGCCAAAAATAAATCATCCACATACTGAAGGACCAGAGTGCCTGGACTTGAGAAGTGGCCTATATCTTGGGCTAGTACCTAACCAAACAGATGAGGGCTATCACTAAACCCTTGGGGCAAGATCGTCCATGTAAGTTGGGACATGTGGTCTGTGGGATCCGCAAAGGCAAATAGAAACTGGGAGTCAGAGCACAGGGGAATACAGAAGAAGGCATCCTTGAGGTCCAGAAGAGTGAACCATTCTGCTTCCCCTGGTATTTGAGAGAGCAGGGTATAGGGGTTGGGTACAACTGGATATAAAGGAATTACTGCCTCATTGATGAGTCTAAGATCTTGCACTAGTCTCCACTGACCATTTGGTTTTTGTACCCTGGAATTGGGGTGTTGCAGGGACTGCTGCATTTCCTTTCTAAGCCTTGAGCTTTTAAATGTATTTTTAACAATATTCTGTATCCTTTATGAGCTACAGGCCTTAAGGGGTATTGCCTTTGATAAGGAAAAGTGGTGGGGTGTTTTAGCCTGATTTGGACATGGTGGGCACTTTTTGCCCTTCCAAATTGTCCTTTCAATGCCCAGAGTTCAGGGTTGATTCCCTTCTCAAGTAGGGAACAATAAATGGGTAACTTGTTCCCCGTATTAATGCGGATAATAGCTCCAGCTTTTGCTAATATGTCCCTCCCTAATAAGGGTATTGGACTTTCAGGCATAAGGAGAAAGGCATGTGAAAAGAGCAAAGTCTCTCAGTTACAACTGAGGAAGTGGGAGAAATACCTGGTTAAAGGTTGTCCCAGGATTCCTTGGATGGTAACGGACTTTGAGGACAGCTGTCTGGGACAGGAGATTAACAATGGGAAGGCCGTACCAGTGTCCAGGAGGAAGTCAGTTTCCTGGTTCTCAATGGTTAAATGTACCGGGGCTCAATGAGGGTGATGACATGAGCTGGCACTTGCCCCAGGCACCCTCAGTCCTGTTGTTGGATCATCTGGTTGGGGGCTTCTGGCCCAGAGAACCATTGCACTCTGGGGCAATGCACCTTCCAGTAGTTGCCTTGGCATAGTGGACATGGACGAGGGGGTGGCTTGTTTCTCATTGGACAATCTTTTTTAAGGTGTCTTTGTAAACCACACGGATAACAAGCCCTACAGGGTGATTGGCCTGCTCCATTTTCTGTCCTCTCTGAACCACCAAGATTTGTTTGTCTTAGCACCATGACTAAGACTGTGGCCTTTCTCTGATCTTGCATTTCCTTTTGGGCCTGTTCCTCTTGGTCCCTATTATAGAACACTGAGGTTGCCAGGTTTAATAATGCCTCCAGATTTTGTTTAGGGCCCAGAGCTTGCTTTTGGAGCTTTCTCCTGATATCTACAGCTGATTGGGTAATAAACTTATCTTTTCGGATCAATTGGGTAATAAACTTATCTTTTAGGATCAATTGAGTTGGGTGACAGGGGAGTATATTTTCTTAAGGCCTCTTGTAACTACTCGAGGAAGGCAGAAGGATTTTCTTCCTTTCCCTGAGTTATGGTGGACATCATTGAATAATTCATGGGCTTTTTCCTAATTCTCCTTAGTCCTTCTATAACACAGGTCAACAGATGTTTACAATTCCAGTCCCCATGATCTGAGTCAAGGTCCCAGTGGGGATCCATACTGGGGATGGCTTGCTGACCAGTAGGGAATTTGTCCCTTTCTTCAGCTGTCATTCTATCATTTACTTGGCCAAGATACCAGGTAGCTCCAAACTCTCAGGCTGCAGCTAAAGCCACATTCTTTCCATTAAAGGTCAGGGTTTGATCTAACAATAGCATGATATCTCTCCAAGTGAGATTGAAGGTTTGCCCTAGACCATGTAGGACATCTATATACCTATCAGGATCATCTGAAAGCTTCCCCAGGTCTGCCTTGATCTGCTTTAAATCAGAGATGGAGAAGGGGGCATGTACCTGGGTTGGGCCAAATTCCCCTCCCCCTGCAGCTTGAAGGGGACATAACTGATAGTCCGGGGGTTTTTGTGGTCCTTTGGAGATTTCTTTGCTCATTTCCTTCTGGGCAGGGGAGATTAGAGAAGGCTTATCATTAATAGGAAGGGGAGCTAGGATGTGGGGGTAAGCTGAGAGGTCCTCCTATGGGATGTAAATTGCAAGCTTTGCATAGTTGTGGATTCCCTTTCAATGAAAAGAAAGCTTGGACATAAGGTATTTCACTCCATTTGCCTTCCCTCTTATGGAAAAGATCAAGCTGCAGGATAGTATTGTAATTTACACTTTCCTCAGGTGGCCATTTTTCCCCATTGGAGAGAGAATATTGGGGCCAAGTCATAGTGCAGAAAAAAATGAGCTGCCTCTTTTTCAGGGTTTTGCAGGTCAAATTGGTCCCAATGGCTTAGGATGCATTTCAAGGGTGATGCCTGAGTGTTTTCCATCTGAAAGACTTCCCATGGTTTTGGTTTGTTTGTTTCTCCCCCTGCCGAAGAACCCACAGTGGTCCCTGGACCCTGCTGATGGGATAGTTGCACTCACTGACACAGCAGCAGAAACACTAGTTTTCCTTCTAGACCACAAGGAGGACTGAGGAAGGTCAGATTTAGTGGCCCTTACTGACACATTGCAGAAAACCTGCACCCTTGCCTGTCCTCCTAGACTATAAAGAGCACCAAGAAAAATCAGATTTAGTGGCCCTTACCGATGCATTCTCGAAAACCTGTTAGGAGTCCTAAGCATTATCCTGTTAGTATTGGGACTTTACCCCTGTCTTATAAAGATGTTATGCCCCCAAAATGAAGAGGAGGACCATACCCTGAGGGAGAGAAGGTATCTCTAGGGTTGGAAGAGTGGCACCTTTTGTCCTCTTGAATAGGAATAGGAAGGATATCCTTTCTGAGGCTCCCCATATCATAACTTCAGGAATAGCTTTTGTTAGGCCCGCTAGTCTGAGGAGGGATCCTAAAATTCCAGATAGTACCCCCAGCGCTGATAGGTCTTTGAGCAAAAATTATGTCTTTCTGATTGGTGAGTCCAGGTGCCTAAAGAAAGTAACAGAGTTCTGATGTTTATACTAGAAATCATTCTCATAGGAGAAACTAGAAAAGCACCAGAGACAGGGAGTGATTTTTAGAAGGACTAGCCTCAGAGAAGAGAGGTGAGAGGAAGTTTGCCTGACAAGCATTAGGACCCAGGAGGCAAGGGTCAGAATAGATAGGATATATGGGTAAGTCTAACTTGGGTGACATGACTTTGAGAATTCTGCTCATGGCCGCAGGGTCAACCAACTTGTTTTCAGGACCCCAGAGCTGAATGGCTTTCCTTTCTGTCAATCCTCAGCTCAGCCCGGAAGTACAGGAAAAGCAGAAGCTGGTTTCAGGCAAACCAATGCTCCCAACTCTGAGAAGTCGGGAGTCGTTAGAGAGCCCTTTCCCAGAAAGCCTGACACCTATGTCTTTAGTCCGGCAACTACGCCAGTTGCTTTTAACTGGCCTACAGGTACCCGATATTTAGCCTCCAAATTCTAAGGAAAAATAGGACAGAATGGCAAGCAAAAGGGGTCTGATGATACTCACCACTTGGCGATAGTCCCATCTGAGTCACCAAAATGTGTCCGGAATTGGTTCCTTCCAGTGGGTTCTTGGTCTCGCTAACTTCAAGAATGAAGCTGTGGATTCTCACAGTGAGTGTTACAGTTCTTAAAGATGGTGTGTCCACAGTTTGTTCCTTCAGATGTTCAGATGTGTCTGGAGTTTCTTCCTTCCAGTGAGTTTATGGTCTTGCTTGACTTCAGGAGTGAAGCTGCAGACCTTCACAGTGAGTGTTACAGCTCTTAAAGGTGGCACATCCGGAGTTGTTTGTTCCTCCTGGTGGGTTCATGGTCTCGCTAACTTCAGGAGTGAAGCTGCAGATATTTGCAGTGAGTGTTACAGCTCTTAAAAGGTAGTGCAGACCCAAAGAATGAGCAGCAGCAAGATTTATTGCGAAGAGCAAAACAACAAAGCTTCCACAGCGTGGAAGGGGACCCAAGCAGGTTGCTGCTGCTGGCTTGGGTGGCCAGCTTTTCTTCCCTTATTTGGCCCCGCCCACATCCTGCTGATTGTTCCATTTTACAGAGTGCTGATTGGTCCATTTTACAGAGTGCCGATTGGTTCATTTTTACAGAACGCTGATTGGTGCATTTTTACAGAGTGCTGATTGGTGCGTTTACAAACCTTTAGCTAGACAGAAAAGTTCTCCAAGTCCCCACTCCACCCAGGAAATCCTGCTGGCTTCACACCTCAACATGATATGATATTGCAACAGATTTAGGAATTTAGCAGTCTTCTGTTGTGTCACATGTTGAAGAGATTTGCAAAAATAGAAAATCATGCCATTCACTAAATTTTTGTTTTAAAAATATATTTATTTTTCATAGAAATGGCTTGTATATATTAATATGAAATTCATTTATTGTCTTAAAAATAAATTATTAAATAAATATTTTAAAGTTTTTTCAGAAATTAAAATAACCTCTAATAAGATAAATATTGATATATAATAATTCTCCCTTTTAAAAGACACCTTTGGGGTCCTTAACAATTTTAAGAGTTGTAAAGGATGCTGCAATAAAAATGTTTAAGAATCTCTAATTTAGGTAAATTCTATTAAAACAAATTCTCTGGGTTAGCAAAATTTATCATTTAGCACATTTACTAATGTTAAATAAATATATTGATTTGGGGAAAGGTTGATTTGGGGAAAGTATCTTTTTTCTTGCCAGTTTGTTTATGGCAGAAGAGGAGGTTTTTCTGTCAGCTTTACAATTCTTTCTTTGAGTGAAATCTTACATAAAAGTCCAATATTTAAAAGTTAGAACAGCAACTAAGACAGGGCTCGGAGTTTAAGCTATTTGAATTTCTGTCCTCACACTACAGGCACCACAGTATGATATAGCTTAAAAATTCTTTGAGCATAATTTGAAAATGATGATTGTAGAGAATTAATTGCATAATGATATAAACAAGGCATGACTGCTATGGTTTATCAGCACCAGACACAGAAATCCAGAATCTTGCTTTGTGGTTGGCACAGAGTAGGGCTCAATAAATACATTACATGAATAATTGACTACTGGTATATGGGAATTCCATCAGATCATTTCTGAAATAGTAGCCACTGAAACCATCATTCTGAGTAAACTATCGCAAGGACAGAAAACCGAACACCACATGCTCTCACTCATAGGTGGGAATTGAACAATGAGAACACTTGGACACAGGGTGGGGAACATCACACACTGGGACCTATCAGGGGGTGGAGTGATGGGGGAAGGATAGTATTAGGAGAAATAACTAATGTAAATGACGAGTTAATGGGTGCAACAAACGAACAGGGCACATGTATACATATGTAACAAACCTGCACGTTGTGCACATGTACTCCAGAACTTAAAGTATAATAATAATAATAAAAAAAGAAATAGTAGCCTCTGAAATGAAGCTTTATCAACATAAAAAGTTAATAAGCTGTATTTCTATGGGGCCACCATCACTTAATGCATTGCATTCACATCTAAGTATATTCAGACAAATATCTGAGTTGTACATAATTGGAAAATGAATACATGAAAAATTTACTGATGAGTAGATTGCAAAAATTTTCTCCCATTCTGTAGGTTGCCTGTTCACTCTGATGGTAGTTTCTTTTGCTGTGCAGAAGCTCTTTAGTTTAATTAGATCCCATTTGTCAATTTTGGCTTTTGTTGCTATTGCTTTTGGTGTTTTAGACATGAAGTCCTTGACCATGCCTATGTCCTGAATGGTATTACCTAGGTTTTCTTCTAGGGTTTTTATGGTATTAGGTCTAGATGCAGCTGGAAACCATCATTCTCAGCAAACTATCGCAAGAACAGAAAACCAAACACCGCATGTTCTCACTCATAGGTGGGAACTGAACAATGAGATCACTTGGACTCGGGAAGGCGAACATCACACACCGGGACCTATCTCGGGGAGGGGCGAGGGGGGAGGGGCGAGGGGGGAGGGATTGCATTGGGAGTTATACCTGACGTAAATGACGAGTTGATGGGTGCTGACGAGTTGATGGGTGCAGCACACCAACATGGCACAAGTATACATATGTAACAAACCTGCACATTATGCACATGTACCCTAGAACTTAAAGTATAATTTAAAAAAAAAAGAAAAGAAAAATTTACTTAGACAAGAAGTCACTCTCAATGCTATGTTTATGAAGAAAAGAGAAATGTCCGAAAGGTAAGAGGACTGCTTTAATTGTGGAGGTAAGGAAAATGACCAGTCGAGAGTAGTTTTTCAAAACATTCTTCTTATTGCATAAATTATGCCAAATCATTATCACTTTAAGTGTTCTCACTCACTTAATTAAGCATATCCAAATGCTTAGTGATAATATTTGCAGAGTAGGGAAATGTTATAAACATGAGAATCATCCACCAGACTAGATTATCACTGAAGGAAAAATATGTATTTTTCCTGAGATTATTCCAGAAATTAAAAGTCTACGATTATACTAATGAATGCATGAAATTAACAACAACAACAACAACAACTTAATGGGGTATTTTAAGGCAGTTGCTTATTAAACCAGGGGACTTTCCGCACAATCTGGCTTGTCACATTGCCTATTCTTACTGGGTTTCAGGTGCCATGACATTGGCTGTGATTGACTGTGGCAGGAATGATTTCCAGCATCTTTCCTTATCTTGGAAGAAGGCTAAATGGAAACAAATTAAGGCTAGCATGCCACCTAGGACCCTGTTTCTCACAGCAGCAGGAAACACATTCTTCATAAGATTGCTATTTTTGCTTATTAAAAAAAATGTGGGGCTGTTTGCTGTATCATCATTAAAATAGTCAGAGGATAAGGAAAAGTTGATGGATAACTTCCTGATGCAAATGAATGTCTTTTTTTCTTTTTTAACTCCCTTAGGAGTAGAGGTCAGTTACATGTTCTAGTGCAATAATACACATTTTAGTACACTTACATGTGTACTAAACAATACACTTATTAGAAGAAACCTTGACAATAATGTTCAAACTTGGTAAGAATTCCATACAAGGCAAAGCAAAGAAAAAAAGGATTGAGGAAAAATAGAGAAGGAAAGCACTCTGACCCAGCAATAGGTGACACAGTCTCCCTAATACTTGTAGTCTGTAAGTAGAAGCATGATTTATCCCTGCCTTTAATTCTAGAACAAGCTTTCCCATGCCAGGACTTCTTACTCCCTGAGCAAGAGAGAACTCAACTGGCTACAAATTTCTTTTTAAAAGAAATGTCAATTTTATTTTTATACGTTTTTAAATAATTTAAAAAAAAAAGAAGTGGGAGGTCTCACTATGTTTCCCAGACTGTCCTCAAACACCTGGCCTCAAGTGATCCCCCTGCCTCCGTCTCTGAAAGTGCTGGGATGATGGGTGTGAGCCAGTGTGCCTGACGTGGCTGTGATTTTCTATGTCTACTTGCCCTTCACCGCATGGTATGTTATTATTTATTTATTTTCATTTTCCTGCAACTAGAAGACAAGCTCCATGAAAGCAAGCATTTGTCTGTTTTCATTACTACTATAAATCCAGTACACAAAACAGGCATTCAATATTTGTTGAATGCATGTTTAGTTATATAAAGTTTCCAAAAGTAAATCTTTTTTTTCTGGTTGTGTTGCCCTTTTATTACCTGGAAGAGAAGATTCACAGTCAACAACACAACCTTTCAAGAAAAGATGAACAAGAAGCATGCAGAAAATACCCTGAAATAGTATTCAGTCAAATATTTATAGAACTATACGCTAGAACATATTTATACGTCTCCGGCAACACACCTACATGCAGCACAAATATCAGAAATTAAATATCAACTTTAGTAAATATTAAAGACTCTGATAGCCTAAAGAAATGACTTGCAAACTTTTTGGACTCAAGACCCATTAACCATCCTAAAATGTATCGAGAACCTCAAAGATTATAGTGATTATGTGGGTTATATCTATAGACATTTACTATATCAGGAATTAAAATTGGTAAAATTTAAAACATTTCTTATTAATTCATTAAGCAATAACACAGCATATTTTTGTGAATAATTAATATAGTTTCCCAAACAAAATAAGTTAGTGAAAGAGTGACATTGTTTTACACATTTGCAAATCTCTTTAATGTTGGGCTTAATAGAAAGTAGCTACATTTTTCATTCTTGCTTCTACATTTCATCTGTTGCAATATCTCACATCATGTAGCTACTGGAAAACGTCACTGTACATTTGTGAGGGAATGTGGTTGAAAAAGACAAGTAATGTCTTCGCCGGGCGCGGTGGCTCACGCCTGTAATCCCAGCACTTTGGGAGGCCGAGGCGGGCGGATCACAAGGTCAGGAGATCGAGACCACGGTGAAACCCCGTCTCTACTAAAAATACAAAAAATTAGCCGGGCGCGGGGCGCGGCGGCGGGCGCCTGTAGTCCCAGCTACTCAGGAGGCTGAGGCAGGAGAATGGCGCCAACCCGGGAGGCGGAGCTTACAATGAGCCGAGATCGCGCCACTGCACGCCAGCCTGGGCGACAGAGCGAGACTCCGTCTCAAAAAAAAAAAAAAAAAAAAAAAGACAAGTAATGTCTTATGTTCAAAAAAGAAGATCCACAAAATATCTATAGTTAACATTATATGTAATGCAAAATTAAGTAAAAGACTAAATATTTTCCACTTAAGATTGGGAACAAGGAAAAATTGTTGGCTGTCACCAATCTTATTCAACATAGGAAGTGCTAGCCAGTGCAATAGAGAAAGGAAAAAAAAATAAGAATAAGTATACAGAATGGAAAGTAAGAAATAAAACTTACCCTATTTTCCCATGACATAATTGTTTACAGCAGAAAATTTTAAGGAATCCACACACATACACACACACACACAAACAAAAAACAAAAAGAAATCACTACAACTAATAAGTGAGTTTAGCAAGATCAAAAGATGCAAAAACAACATTAAATAATTTTATTGTTTCTATATACTGGCAATAAATATGTGGATGTTAAAATTTAAAATACCATATCATTTTTAGTCACTCAAAAAATGAATTGCTTAGGCATAAATCTAACAAAACACATAACACAGGACTTGTAGACTTAGAGCTACACCATATAATGAAAGAAATAAAAATCATCTAAATAAATGTTCCTGGGTTGGAAGACTCAACATAGTAAATATGTCAGTTTTTCTCAAATTGATACATAGATTTAACATAATTCTCATCAAAATATTAGTAAGATTTGTATGTATGTACATACGATTATTCTAAAATTCATATAGAATGAAATAAAAGAACTTAGTTTAGATAAAATAATTTGAAACAGAAGAATGAAATGGGATAAATCTTACTGCAGGTGGAGTATCCCTAGTTAAAAATACTTGGGACTGAAATATTTCAGATTTTGAATGTTTTCAGACTTTGAAATATTTGTGTATACATAATAAGATATCTTGGGGATGAGACTCAAGTCTAAACACAAAATTCATTTATGTTTCATATATACCTTATAGCCTGAAGGTAATTTTACAAAATATTTTAAATAATTTTGTGCATGAAACACAGTTTGTGTTCATGAGGTCAAGTGTGGGGTTTTCCATTTGTAGCATCATGTTTGATGTTCGGAAAATTTCAGACTTTGGAGCATTTTGGATTCCAGATTTTTGGATTAGGAATGATTAACCTGTATATAGGTTCCATAAGCAAGATTGTATGGTATTGCAGAAGGATAGATCAGTGGGGCAGAACAGAAAACCTAGAAATAGACCCACAGAAACATTGAATGCCCAAGTGGTTTTTCACAGGGGTGCAAAGGCAATTCACTGAAGGAAGGACAGCGCTTTTCAAGAAATGGTGCTGGAGCAATTGGACATCTATAGTCAAAAACTGAAGCTTGATCAAAATCTCACACTTTTATAGAAATCAGTTCATAATATATCAATAACTTAAATGTAAAATCTAAAGTTATAAAATGTTCAGGAAAAATATAGGAAATAAATTTAAGGACCTAGACTAGACCAGTAGTTCCAAGACTTGATACCAAAAAAACCACAATCTGTAAAAGAAAAACACTTTGCATAAAAGGAAAAGTTAACAAACTAGGCCTCATCAAAATTAAAAACGTTTGCTTTATAAAAGACCCTGTTAAGAGGTTAAAAGACTCTGGGAGAAAATATTTGCAAACCATGTGTCTGACAAAAAAAATTCTGTATAGAAAGTATAAAGAACTCTCTAAGCTAAACATTAAAATTATTAGATTGGTGCAAAAGTAATTGCGGTTTTCATCATTAAAAGTAATGGCAACACGACAATTACTTCTGCACCAACCTAATAAGAAACAGTCCAATTAGAAAATGAGCAAACAACATGAAGATACATTTCACCAAAGAGTATATACAGATGGCAAATAAACACATGAAACATTGTCCAATATCATTAGCCATTTGGAAAATATAAATTTAAGCCATGATGATTTATCACTATACAGATATCAGCATGACTAAAATAAAAAATTGTGACAACACCAAATGCTGATAAGGATGCAGAGAATCTGGTTCACTTACCCATTGCTGATGGAAATGTAAAATGGGAAAGCCATTTTAGAAGATACTTTGAGAGCATCTTAAAAAACCAAACAAGCAACCACAGCAATTGCACTTCTAGATATTTTTTCCAGGCAAATGAAGACATGTTCACATAAAAGCCTGTACACAAATGTGTATTTACTCATAGTAGCCAAAAACTGAAATCAGTCCAAATGTCCTTCATTGGGTAAACGTACTGTGATGTAACTGTACCATGGAATATTAGGAAGAAAAAGGAACAAACTACTGATACAAGCAACAATTTGGATGGATCTCCACAACGGCATTATGTTGACTGAAAAAAAGTCAATAACAAAAAGTAACATACTGTATGACTTCATTTATATAACATCCTTGAACTGTAAAATTAAAGAAATGGAGAACTGATTATTGGTTGCCCTGTAAGATAAGGGCAAGGTGGAAGAGGAAAGTTGTTACTGCCATAAAAAGGTAATAGAAGGAATCCTTATGGTGATGGAAATATTCTGTATCTTGACAGTATCAATGTCAATATCCTTGGTGTGATAGTGTACTACAGTTGTGAATTTCAACTACATTTCAAGCTACAATTATCTCTGAAAGTAAAACGTTCACACACACACACACACACACACGCACAGAGCAAGTCTTTGATTTGCAAACTGGAAATTATTTCATTGTGTTTGGAGAAGAGTATCTAGAATGGCATCTGGCTAGTGAAAATTTAGTTTAACTTTCGATTTTTAGAAATCTGAAGATGTCATGATTAATACTGTTCTAAGAGATAAAGTAAACACTTCTATAATAATGGGAGGCATAGGGTTTACTGGGAGTATTAAGCATTTTCTTCTAAGTATGGTTTAACCGGTATAATTTAACCAGTGTATTCTTACTATCCTAAAGATAGAGTCACAAACTCTTTAAGATTCCGTGTACATCATAAACACTAAAAATATTTTGTCAAAAGAAGCTATTCCCTTTCAACCTGTTTTCATTGTCTTGAAGAACTTATTCAAGAGTTCTTGTTTGCAATGATAGTGGGAAGGAATGTAAATGAACAGATATTCTAAATAAATGTACTAAGAAATTATATTTTGAAATCTATCCAATATTCTTTACAATGATCAGAGTTTTGTGTTGTGTGTGCAGTCAGTATCAAGGATTTTTTCTGCATTCATTTTTAAAAACCATATAGGGATAAATAAATTTGTTTATAATGATGTGGTCTATTTTGAATTATATTGGTACAGATGCTTTTATACAGAATTAACACAAAGAGCAGAATAGATGTTGCTATTATACTTTAAGCATCCATAAGTGACTACATGAAACAGTAAAAAACTGGCATTACCATGGAAACCTATCTTTTAAGACCCGGGCCTATTGGCATTCCTCTCATCGAGGCCTGTGGCCACACTCCTGGAGCATGCCTAGCTGAGAGGGCCTGTCCACTGCCTTGGCTTTCCAAACACATGATACTCAGTAAAATGATTTCCTTCAGCATCTTAGTATCTGCTGTGGGAGTTTGGGAGGGAATTAGAGAGGGAAACATTGGCTTACTAATTCCAAAGGACCTTGGAAAGACTGGAAAGGAAAAAAAATATAATAGATTTTTCAAGGATTTCTTTAGTGAAGCCATTGAGTCTATAAACCTCTTGAGCATGAGTGAAAACACTGCTTGTTCTTATCTGTGTCTGTAGACAATCCAAGTAGAATTAATAGGAATGGCACTCTTTTCATAAAAATACTAAGAGCCTGTGTATAACTTTTAATCAAATATAAAAAGTTATTTATGCCAGCAAGAATAATGTAGACATTAATATATTATAAAAAGGATGCTTCTTCAGCAATCACTGAGTCTAATTGCCTCATTTTGTACTTGCAGGAAACGAAAATTCTAAAAAGTGAATGGACTTACCCAAGGCCAAAAACTAATTAGTGGCAGAGCAAGCCCTGGACTCCAGGTCTTTGACTTCAAGTTCATGGTTGTTAATTGTGCTACTTTAATAACAAACAGAACATGTTCTAGTGGCAAACAAACTGTTTTCTTTTGCCCTCTTTCCCACAAGAAAGGTACCAAAATATAGAATGGATGGTAAAATATTTCATAATGTTTTTGGCAGATACTTAGAACGCACTAATTTATGTATAGCATTGCAGGTCCTGTCTAATGTTCTTCCTATTCTCCAGAGACCAAAAAGCAAAACACTGAGAAACAAGATTCCTTTGTGGACAGATTTCTGGATATGTTTAGGCTCTGCCAATCGCACTTTCTGGCGAGATGTGGAGATGGGTCTGGGTTACACAGGGAGGAAGGCAAGGGGCAAGACATCCATTTCATAAGCTTGATGGTGAGACAGCCAGCTTGCTTCTGCAGTTGCAGCTTTCTGTTGCAGAAGGGCTGCTTTCCCAATCACCGAAAGGCACGGTGTGATTCTGAAGGCTGGGAGTTGCCCGGAAGTTTACTCTGTAGCCTGTTGATGTAGCCCCGTCAGTACCTGGTGATTAAACCCCTTTCTGTTTAACTTAAAGTAGATTATCTTATCTTCGACTTAACACAAACTAACACAGGATTATGGGGTGAAAAATGAAGAAAATATTGTAAAATATGCTAACGTACAGAAAGATTCTTGGGGTCTTGAGATAAGAAAGAAGGGGTTGGGCTAAGATTAGGGAACGAGGCCTGCTTTTGGGAAGGGAAAGAGAGCTATTAAAGGCACATGATTCCAGATCCTAGAGGAAATTAGTGACAATATGTTTGCACTTAGGCTATGACTACATTTTAACAATGGACCTCCACTAAGCACATGGGACATATCTGACTATTTCTACACTGCAGCAACTATACTGGAAATCATATTAAAAGGAATAAATAAATATGACTTTAGAAACAGCTTTCAAGTGGGCCTTCTGTGTCTGCAAACTGTCTTCTGATTTGCTTGCTGATGCCTGAAATTTCTTTAACAGGGAGCAAATTATGCATAATTAGAAATAAAAGTGTCAAAATGCAAATGCTGATTGAGTTGACTTGTGCAAAACTCATCAATAGTAAAGGGTGTTTGGTTAATCAAATTAGAGTTAATGATAATTTTGGAACCCTTATTGTTTTGGTGATGCAGTTGATTAACATTTATAGAGGACCTACTATGAACTTGGCCCTGGGGCCTCATTGTGCTACTTTAATAACAAACTTCATTTCATTTGGACTCACTACAACTCTGTAGTTCTAAACCGTATTTTCATTCCCATATTCCAGATACAGAGACTGAGATTCGAAAATATTTAAAAACTCACTCCGAGTCACAAAGAGAAGGACTGGGATATAGCTTTCCCTAATTTCATGATCTTGAGTTGGGCCTGGTCTGTTAGCCTTTACAAGGTCAGTGATAAATTGAAACTGTTCTCAGATATAGTTTTCTCATGGGAGGGCAGGCAGGAAGTTATGTTTTACATGATTTACGGCTTCTTTTTCCTTCAAGATGGCTTACTTTTTTTTTTTATAAAGGGTTTATTTGGCCCAGAGGATACATTAATAATAACGGATTACAACTCACAGTATTTGTATATCAGCTCCTCCTATTCTCTTACAATGTGTTTTCTTATATGTTGTCTCATTTTATCCTCACAATCACCCAGTAGAAACAGGTATTATTCCTGTCTAATTTTAAGATGTAAATCGAGTCCTGAAAATTGAAGTTATTGCCTCAAATCACACAGCAAGTGGAGACTCTGGGTCTGAAATGCAACAATTCAGATCTCAAATGCAAGAATTTAGTCCCAAATACAAGGATTCAGTCCTCACTGCAGTCTATCACTATTTGCGAGAGACAGCACTGACCTGAAAACCTTCAGAGACACACTGAGCCAAGAAAAGACCAAGGATACAAATAAAAACTTCTGCTTAATACTTCATCCATTTCACTACCATTAGACACCCGTATTATTGTTTACCTTATGTGCTAGCCGTTTATGCATGTCGTCTCAATAGCCCATAGAGTAGAAACAATGAGGGCTGTCATTTTGTCTTATTTATTTTAATATTTCTAGCACCTAACACAATGCCTAACTTAGAGAAGGCATTCAACATATGTTATTGAATGAGTACCTCCAAAATCTCAACTTTCAAAGCAGAATAAAAAGAATGAATGTTTTACTCCAATATTTTAGCCGATTTTTTTTTGTTTTATCACCACAAACATGGATCAAGTGTATGGTGGCCAATACCATACATCAGAAACACTGGTACTAAATAATTAGTGTATTTTGAAATACCTCATTTCCACCATCATCACTATTTGACTAAATACTTTACTACTAGTTCAAAATATTAATGAAACATTTTCCCCTGAAGAATACTGTATTGTAAATTTTCCTCCTCACACATTAAAATAAAACAAATCATATTGGACTAGTAACTTTTTTTTGTGCCCAAATCCAAGGGCACCAGTACCTGCATTTGGAACAATGATAAATGAAATTGCCCAACAGTGAAATTCAGTCTGGGTCTTGAGTCATATTGCCAAGTGCTGGCCAATGAAAACAACCATTAAGAGAAAAAAATCCTGATTTATTTCTTTAATTTTCTCATGCAGACAGAGCATTTGTGGTCAAATGGTACCTTAATTGAATAAAAACATTCTGATTTTAAGTCTCTATTTTTCCGACCTTTGTATATGATGAAAGACCATCTGCTCTGGATATCTCCCAGGCTGTCATAAATGTTTGCACTGCAGACTGGCTTAGCTTTTGTTGTGTGCCCTTCAGGTAGTGGTTACTGTATGAAGCTCTTTCTTTTTTTTTTTAAACTTTAGGAAACATCTAGCTCTTGAAAATGTCCATCTAGTTTTCAGGTCATTTTACAGCCCCCAGAAACATAAATGTTTCAGAGAGTTGACTGAGATATTGCAGGTGTGGCCTGTAGGAGTTACAATGTGTGAAAGGCAGAAATAGAGCATGAGTCCAATAACCCTGAACCATTAGGAATCACCTCACTGCAAGAAAGTTTGCTTTGCCTGTCAACTGTTGTCAGTCATAACAAATAACATTAACCTTTGTTTGGAGATGTTTCTTTTAATGAATTCTGCATTAATTTGCATACATTGGATTTATTTAGAAATCAATAAATAGTGGCTACAGAGATAATGGGCTCTAAAGAGTCAGACAGAGTTATATGGAATAAGAATATGAAATGAAGATAGACTCAGAATTGGGACAAACCAACTTCCCATTTCATCTATTGATTTTAACACTATTCATGTTGTATTTGAGCTAGTCATTTGTCTGTCTTATCCCCTAGATTACTTTCTTCTCAATGTTAGAAATTCTTTTTTTTAACCTTTGCAACATCAGAATGTTACCTGTATATCAAGTCACTACATGATATATAATCGTTGCTCAGAAAATCATTGTTGACACTTCAAATACTCAGCGTATATGTTACATGAAAATTGTCCCTTAACTTTACTTAATTATAAATACATACCTAGTGAATTTAAATTGTTTAATATAAAAAAATCCTATATTATAAGTAACATTTCAGATTATGGGGTTTATCTGAATTGGTCTTTTGGGACTTATGCTACTAAAATTTGGAATGGTTTCTTTTCAAGTTCAGAGAGAGGGATTCTCTGAATAAATTATGCAAATAAATATGATACATTAACATTTTTTACAATTTGCATAGAAATTTAATATATATCTTTGTTTCTTCGAACAATGCTGTGAGGTAAAAACAGATGTTATTAACTCCTCGTTACAAAAGAGAAAGGCAAACCAGAAAGGTAAAGTGATTTTTCTAGAATTTCTTACACAGTAGGTATTGGGCAAAGGATTGGAACATAGATTTTCTTACTTCAAATACCCTGAATTTCTCCACTATCTGACATTTTTCATTTTGGAATACATTGGATGTATTTAAAATTTGTTGGCTTGAAGAGGTTGTTAGAAATTTAAGCATGTTTTATGACACCACAGTTAGAGGCTGAGGGGTATGGTGAAAAGGAATTGGATTTGAAGTCAGGATTTGAATCCAGCTGTGCCACATGAATGTGACTTTAGTTATACAATTCTTGAGTAAAATGTGAATAAATAAGTAAGAAAAAACAAGTGATATACCAGAAAAAAATCTGTGTGAATTTGAAACATGACAGCCATTTAGTGCCCTAGTTTTTTCATCTGTTAGAAGGAACTAGTAATAGCACAGGCTTGGATTGAGAATGAAATGAAAAGTACTCACTACTTAAAACTGAATATTGTTTTTGCTTTAATGATGCAACTGGTGGCTGAATCGTACCAAGAAGGCGGATGATTCATTTAATCTCTTATATTTTATCTGGATATAACTATATTTAGAAACATTCTATCATTTCATAATAAATGATACCATTTTTCCTTTACATTCTCATCCTTCTTAAATTTGTAGTTTTAGATGAATTTTGAGATAATATTTTATCAGATAATTTTATAAAATGCTAGACTTATTTATTAAAATGTTACATTGTCCTTTCTGCTATTAGTATTTACATAAAAGATTTTCCCATTCAGAAAAATTTATGAAATTATACAACTATCGTGATACCCATCAGTCTTCAAAGCCTATTCAGGCATTTAAGATGTTCTTTCTGGCTAATTCATAAATAAGATTAATGTGAGAGGAGAAATTATCTTTTATTGGATCATGTATTTTGACAATTTTTCATACAAATAACATTTTAATTTTCTACTCAGTGTTTGAACCTTGGCCCCTTTCTGGAAGCTGTAACTAAAAATTGCAAAAAGAGAGAGTCTTTTAAGTTCATATAGCTGACATTAATTAGTTTCCATTCTTGGATACTGGTATGAAGATCATAAATTCATTTCTTGGTCTCAGGAGACCATACTTAATAAATGAATGATTATTTAGAAAACAAAAATAAAACAGCACTGCATGTGAAATTCTTCTGGGTAAGCAGGAGCCTATGTTAAAAGAAAGTAATGGAAAGCAGCCTTCCCTATGCACTAGGAATACAGAATAATGATTGAGAGGTTGTCAAACATTCTAATATTCATGACATTCTTCTCGTATTTTTCATTTTACTTTTGTGTCTTTATTATATATATTAAATACATTAATCACATGTATTTATGACCACATAAATAATTATCAGTTATATGAATGACAATCAGCTTGTAAGATTCACATTATTAATTAAAATGAAAACAGTTAATGCCAGGTAGGGCACTCTAATTCTATATGGAAGAACCTTCACATATGGTAGTAATACATGAAATATTTTCATAGAGAGTTGCTTCCACTTATTTATTGTATATTACATCACTTTTTAAGTTTTAAAAAATATTTCTTATCTCTTTCACAGTGGTCCCTTTCCTTGAAAGAGTTCAGGTGTGATACTTCTCTAGGATTGCTATGCTATGGAACTTTGTAGAGAACAGAAAGCTCTGCAATATGCAGGATGGGGCCTGGCGTCTGGAGGTTCACTTAGAGGGCGGGCCATGGTCTCACCACAGCAGTGAGAATTGGTACAAGGCTAAAACACAGATTTTGCCAGTCACAATGGGAAAACTGAAGAAATGAGGGTTTTTTTTTTTTTTTTTTTTTTTGAGATTATGGTCTTTCAAATTTGGATGGTTTACAGCCTTTTAGTTTGAAAAATATTGAAGTGGTAAGTGGCAGTAAGGTGATTCTTTGGTAAAATAAGAGCTGCCCTTAGGCATATAGCCAATTCCTGCTCCGCCTTAAAAAAATAAAAAAAGCCAGTTGAGAAATCCAGAAGTCTAGGAACTACTAAATTAAGCTGAATTAAGAGGTTCATCCACACATACTAGTCTTCTTGAAGATAATTAAGTTTATGGCTCAGTAAAACAAAATAAAACAAAACAAAGCAATGCATGCCATGAGACTTTAGAATCACTTGAACAGTCAAAAGAGTTAATGGAAAATGTGTGAACCTAAATTGCCGACTGTCTTTATTTTAAAAATGATTGCCTTTTTCAGCTTTGTTTATTAAAATGCTATTATACTATAGTTTTATTTGGTTTCTTTTATAGACTATTTAGGTGATACGTAGGGGGTTAAAAAGTCACCGCTAGATAAAGCCAACCTTTTTTGTAGGGAAGTCTCTCTGGAAGGGGAAATAGAGATGAAAGATTTATGGAGAGCTCTCCATAAATGGAGAAAAAGGTGACACCTACTTTTCTTGGTCAAGACTTTTCTAAAGACTTTTCTTTGCTGCTATGAGTGCTGCCATGTTGGGTGAATAGACTGGGAGCTAGCAGTAGGAAAGCAGGCAAAAGGCAGGGAGAGCAGTATTCTCCAGAGGTCTAAGGGAGAAGAAAGGAAAGCTTCTCTGTGCCCCATATCTTGTGGGAAAGACTCATGAAATAGAATTGACCCAATAGTAACAAGGTTCCCACTACTGACTGTCAGCAAGAGAAGGTAGAGGTGTAGAGACCTGGCTAAGAGCAGACCAACAGCTTGGGAAAACTTCGCTGGATAATGAGGGAAATGTTGATGCTTAGAAAGTCTTTTTTTTTTTTTTTTTTTTCCTTTTTTAATCTTTAAAATGAAATTCATGCTTTAAACTGGATTGTATTTTTATATGTCATAGGGTCTACAGATGTGCTTTAGGGGCATCTGCAAATTGAGATTTTACAAAAAATATTTGTAGATAAATTTTTCTTGGGAGAAAGCTCACAACTTTCATTATGATCACTTTGTATTTTTGCTATGTGTTTTAAAATATCCTTTCTGTTTGATTTCCTAGACTACTAATTTGATACTCAATAAGTTATTATTCTTACTTTTAGTTAGTATATTGATTTTTTTGATTTTGGTACTAGAAAATATTTTCTATGCTACAATAAAATCTCCTTGGATTTTTGCCCCTATTATTGTTTTCATTAAAGTTGTCACCTGTTTCTTCTAAAAGTTATATTTCCCCAAGAACGACTTCCTTGGGTGTTACTGGTTAGCCTCTGGTTGCTGGTTCTCCTTTAGTGTATTTTTTCAACTACTCATGACTCTGTTTACCTTTCTGAATCAGGTCAAATTTTTTTTTCTCCTGTCAGGAAGAGTAAGTGATGTCTGCACTTGTTGAACAATGATAGAGAATTTTTTTCCTTCTCTTGAGCGTGCATTGTACTCCTATTTTCTCAGCCGTGAGTGTTATTCACAAGCTTCAACAGAAGAAAATCAGCATCCATTTCTCTGTTGCACCAAGGCCAGAGCAGCACCTTCTAGAATACTTTCCCCTTAACACATATGAATACACATACACACAGAAACAAAAAGAGCTCTTCTGCAGAAGGAAAAAAAGACTTTGCAGGCCAACTTCTCTTGGAAAGAGAGTCCCAGACCTTGCCCCAGGCTTATTTCTCTGTCTGGCTCCCATCTGGCTAAGAGATAACAGAGTCCCGATCTTTTTATTTTTCATTTTTCATTCAGAAACCCTAACTAGCTTGTGTACCCTGAGGAGGTAGCTAAATGGTGCTACAAAAGAAGGATGAGTTTTTAGATTGCTACCAACCCCAATCATCTTCTCAGAGGAGTCTGTGACACCAAAAACAGTAAAATCCACTGCCTCTCATATGTGTGTTATGTATGTGCATGTACGTTCATGTATAGATGTGCACATGTGTATGTGTGTGTTTTGTTAGATATTTAACCAATACTTTAAATGTTTTTATTTTCTTGGGAAAAAATGGACATTTTTGAGTAGTTAATTCCGGAGTCTATAGCTTATTGAAGGTGTAGATAGGTTTTTATCTTTGTTTTATCCCAAATGCCTAAGGAGCCGTGGGGGTAATACCTAAGATAAGGCAGAAACACATTACTAAATGTGTATGTATTCTTGTCAAAGTGAGATGTGCTGCTTTAAAAGAATAAAAGTAACTTATTTGAAAAGGAATTGTATAAAACAATGAATACATAATTGCATTTTTGGGACTATGACATACAGATATGTAATAAACCTATTTAACAATAATAGCACAAAGGAGGTTAGTAGGAACAAACTGTATCGGAGTAAGAAAATGACATCATATGGTACCTTGAATCCACAGGAAGAAATGAAAAGAAACAGTAAGGATAAGAGATATATAAATAGTTAATATAACAAACTCTAGAAGTATATACATATTTTCTTCTTTTAGCTTCTTTATAGGACAAAAAGTTATATAAAGCAATAATTATAACAATACATTGTGTGATATACACAAAAAGAATATTTATAACAACAATAGCACAAAAAGGGGGATGAGGAAACAGAACTATACAGAAGTAACATTTTTATATTTTAGCACAGCAAAGACAGTACAAATAAGATCTAATAATATGGTAAGCCCTAGAGCCAACACTGAGAAAATAACTTAAAAATGTGAAAAAAAATCAGAAAAATCACAATATTACTATAGAAAGCATTCACTTGACGTGTGTGGTGGATAATACTGAATGTCAACTTGATTGGATTGAAGGATGCAATATTGATCCTGGGTGTGTCTGTGAGGGTGTTGCTAAAGGAGATTAACATTTAAGTCAGTGTACTGGGGAAGGCAGACCCACGTTTAATCAGGTGGGCACCATCTAATCAGCTGCCAGTGAATATAAAGCAGGCAGAAGAACGAGAAGAGGCAAGACTGGCCTAGCATCCCAGTCTATACCTTTCTCCCATGCTGGATGCTTCCTGCCCTTGAACATCAGACTCCAAGTTCTTCAGTTTTGAGACTCAGAAGGTTCTCCTTGCTCCTCAAGTTTCCAGACAACCTGTTGTGTGCTTTGCGAACATGTAAGCTAATACTTAATAAACTCCCCTTTATATATATATGTGTGTGTGTGTGTGTATATATATATATAGCCTATTAGTTCTGTCCCTCTAGAGAAGCTTGACTAATACAATGTGAAAGAAGGCAATAAAGGAGAACAGAGGCGATAAGACATATAAATTTTAAAAAGAAGAGTAAAATAGCAAATGTAGACCCAAAGCTCAATAATAATATTAACTATAAATAGATTGAACATTCCAATAAAAAAAGTGATTGTTAGGCTGGATACACACACACACACCCCCCCCCCCCCCAAACTATGTGCTGTCTATAGGAGACACACTTTGCATATAAATAGAAATAGGTTGAAAATAAATTAATGGAAAAAAGTGTATCAGATGAACAAAACTATAAAAAAAAAACTGTATGCCTATACTAGTATCAAATTAAATATACTTTTAAAACATTGCTGGAGATTATGAAGGACATTTCATAATTACAAAAGGGTTAATAAGTTAGGATAATATAACAATTATAAACATGCATGCATATAATAACATAATAGTTTATTTTGCTGTGCAGAAGCTCTTTAGTTTAATTAGATCACACTTGTCAATGTTTGCTTTGGTTGCAATTGCTTTTGGTGTCTTCATCATGAAATCTTTGCCTATGCCTATGTCCTGAATGGTATTGCCAAGGTCGTCTTCCAGTGTTTTTATAATTTGGGGTTTTACATTTAAGTCTTTAATTCATCTTGAGTTAATGTTTGTACATGGCATAGGAAGGGGTCCAGTTTAAGTTGTCTGTATATGGCTAGCCAGTTATCCCAACACCATTTATTGAATAGGGAATTCCTCATGGCTTTTTTTTTGTCAGGTTTGTTGAAGATCAGATAGTTATAGGTGTGCGGTCTTATTACTGGATTCTCTCTTCTGTTCCATTGGTCTATGTATCTGTTTTGGTACCAGTACCATGATGTTTTGGTTTCTGTAGCTCTGTAGTATAGTTTGAAGTCAGGTAGTGTGATGCCTCCAGTTTTGTTCTTTTTGCATAGGAGTGCCTTGGCTATTTGGGCTCTTTTTTGGTTCTGTATGAAGTTTGGAAAAAAAGACTGGGTGCAGTGGCTCACGTCTGTAATCCCAGCACTTTAGGAGGCCAAGGCAGGTTGATCACCTGAGGTCAGAAGTTTGAGACCAGCCTGATCAACATGTTGAAACCTCGTCTCTACTAAAAGTACAAAAATTAGCCAGACGTGGTGGTGGGCCCCTGTAATCCCAGCTACTTGGGAGGCTGAGCCAGGAGAATTTCTTGAACACGGGAGGCAGAGGTATAGTGAGCTGAGACTGTGCCATTGCACTACAGCCTGGGCGACAGAGTGAGACTCTGTCTCAAAAATAATAATAACAATAATAATAAAGTAAATAAAAAATAAAAGTTTTTTATAGTTCTGTGAAGAATGTCAGTGGTAGTTTAATGGTAATAGCATTGAATCTATAATTTTCTCTGGACAGTATGACCATTGTAATGATATTGATTTTTCCCATCCATTAGCGTAGAATATTTTAGTTGAAATATGCAAATTTACAGAAAGATGCAAAGTACTGAAACTGATTCAAGAAGAAACAACACACTTGAATAGACCTATAATAAATAGATTGAGTTGGTTTTTAAAACTATCTCTCCCAAAAAAGTCTGAGCTTTTTTTTTTTTTTTTTTTTTTTTGGAAACAAAAGCACAAGCAATTAGAAAAAAAAAGGGATAAATTGGATTCCAGCAAAATTTTTTTTGTGCTTCAAAGGACACTATCAAAACAGTAAAAAACAATAAGCAAAGGAACTCAATAAACATTTCTCCAAAGAATGGCTAGTAAGCACATAAAAAGATGCTTGACATCATTAGTTATCAAGAAAATGTAAATCAAAACCACAATTCATTACAACTTCACAACCGTTAGGATAAGTATAATAAAAACAATGGCATATAACATATGTTTTTATCTTAACATTATCTAAAACGGTAAGAATATGGAGAGACCGCAACCCTTATACAGTGCCGGTAAGGATGTAAAATGGTACGGCCACTTTGGGAAACAGTTTAGAATTTCCTCAAAAACTTAAACAGTCATATGACCTGGGAATTCTACCTTTAAGTGTATGCCTAAGAGACATGAAAACCTATGCCCACACAAAAACTTCTACATCATGGTTTATGGTAGCATTATGCATAGTAGTCCAAAGTGGAAGCACCACAAATGTCCATTAACTGATGAATGAATAATCAATTTTGGTGTATCCATACAATGGAATAATTTTCAGGAATAAAAAAGAATTAAGTACTGACACTACATTGATGAACCTCAGAAACGTTAAGCATATCAAAGAAGTCAGTTACAAAAGGTTTTATTGCATGAATCTGTTTGCATAAAATATTCAGCCAGACTAGGCAAATCTGTAAAGGCAGAGGACTGATTGCTAATAGGCACTGGGTTTCCTTTTTGGGTGATAAAAATGTTCTATAATTAAATCACAGTGATTGTTGCACAACTCTGTACATATGCTAAAGCCATTTAACTGTGCACTCTAACAGGGTACATTTTTTAGTGTTTAAATTATATTGCAATAAAACTAATGAATGATCTCATAAAAGTATGATGTATTTACTATTTGCAGACACCATATAAGGAGCTGAGTATATGCTGAAAACATGCATATCATCTGTTAAGGCTCACTACATAGGTACAGTAATCAGGATGGTGTAGTATTGGTGGATAAACAGATATAGATAAATAAAATAGAAATGGGAACCCACAATTATACCCATAGAAATATGTTCAACTGTTTTTTGACAGAGGTGCAAAACCAATTGAATAAATGAAAGATAGCCTCCTTTCCAACAAATGGTGGTGGAGCAATCTGTAAGCCAAAAACAAAACAAAACAAAAAACAACTAAAAGAAAGAAAACCCCAAGACAAATACACCTCAAACACACTTTTACCTTAAATCTTACACCTTATATAGAAATTAATTCAAGATTATGGACTGAAATGCAAAATGTAGAAAAATAAAACTTTTTTTTTTTTTAAGTCCAGGAGAAAAATTTTGGGTTTAAGGGAAGAGCAAAAATTTTTTAAGTTGACACCGAAAGCATGATCCCTAAAAGAAAAAATTAAGAAGTTAGGTCTAACCAAAATTATAAACTTTTGCTCTGTGAAAGACTCTGTTAAGAGGATGGAAAGACAAACTACACAATAGGATAAGCTGTTTGCAAACCACATATCTAGCCGGGCACAGTGCCTCATCCCTGTAATCCCAGCACTTTGGGAGACAGAGGCAGGTGGATCACTTGAGGTCAGGAGTTCAAGACCAGCCTGGCCAACATGGTGAAACCCTGTCTCTACTAAAAATACAAAAATTAGCTGGGAGTGGTGGCGGGTGCCTGTAATCCCAGCTACTCGGGAGGCTGAGCACAAGAGTCACTTGAACCCGGGAGGTGGAGGCTGCAATGAGTCGAGATCCTGCCACTGCACTTCAGCCTGGGTGACAGAGCAGGACTCCATCTCTCTCTGTCTATACACACACACACACACACACACACACACACACACACACACATATGGAGAGAGAAAGAGAACCCTTGAAACTCAACAGTAAAAACTCTCCCAATTAGAAAACAGGCAAAATACATGAGAAACTCATAGCAAGAAAACAAATAACCCAATTTTAAAAATGGGGAAAGAACCTGAATAGACAATTTTTCAAAAGAAAACACAACAGGTATATGAAAAAATGCTGAACGTTACTATTCATAAGAGAGATGCAAACAAACTACAATGAGATATTAAAATAAATATTAGGGACAAGAGCAAATGTTGAAGAGGATGTGCACAAACTGGATCATTCATATATTGCTGGTGGGAATGAAAAAATATATTGCTGGTGAGAATGAAAAATACAGGCATTCAGAAAAGCAGTTTGGCAATTTCTTATAAAATCATGCATGCAGTTACCACACAACCCAGCAATTGCACTTCTGAACATTTATCCCATAAATATGAAAATTTTTGTGCACCCCAAAAACCTGCACATAAATGTTCATAGCAGTTTGTTTGTACTTCTCTAAAACTGGAAACAACCTAGGTGTCCTTCAATGAATGAGTGACCAATCAACCTGTGGTACATCCATACTACGAACTACCATTCATCAGTAAAAAAGAATGGACTAGGCAGGGGATGGTGGCTCATGCCTGTAATCTCAGCACTTTGGGAGGCCGAGGTGGGCAGATCACTTGAGGTCAGGAGTTCGATACCAGCCTGACCAACATGGTGAAACTCTGTCTCTTCTAAACTACAAAAATTAGCTGGGATTGGTGGTGTGTGCCTGTAATCCCAGCTACTTGGGAGGCTGAAGCAGGAGAATCGCTTGAACGTGGGAGGTGGAGGTTGCAGTAAGCTGAGATCGTGCCACTGCACTCTAGCCTAAGAGACAGAGCAAGACTCTATCTCAAGGGAAAAAACAAAAACAAAAACAAAAACAAAAAACAAAAAACAAAAACAGACTATGACACTTGGATGACTATCCAGAGAATTACGCTGATTGAAAACAGTCACTTCCAAAAGACTGTAAACTATTTGTTTCCGTTTATATTACATTTTTGCAATGACAACATTTTAGAAATAGATTAGTGCTTTTCAGTTTTATGAATGGGAGTAGGTAGGTATTGCTCTAAAGGGGCAACATTCCTTTTGGTGGTGGGACTTTTCCATATCTTGACTGACTGTATCAATGTCAGTATTCTGGGTATTTCTTTGTACTATAGTTTTATAAGATGTTACCAGTGGGGGTAACTGGTGAAGGCTACATGGGATCTCTATATTGTTTCTTAACAATTGCCTGTGAATATTTGATTATCTCAAAACAAAAAGTTTAATCGAGAAAAGTATAAGGGCTCTCTCCTTAACCCCTGGACAACTTGAGAGGCCGATATGACTTAACAGCCAAATAACACCCTTTAGTGTTGACCATTTTGGATGCCAGTGAAATGGTTCTAAAGTGGGGTTTCCCTGCCTTTATGAAATTATGCCACAGTAGAAAATGGCAATTCTGAGATGACCCAACTCCAGCTCCATTTTCTGCCCCAAAGGCTGGGAGTGTAATAATGTTGGCACACCTGGATCCCACATTTGGCATACTAGCTTGTCATGGTGCCCCAGTAGATAAGCCCTACCCTGGAAATCCTAACATACCTTGGAGAGAATTTCTAAATAATGCCATCATCTGAATGTACCACATGTCAGTCACAGAAGTTACTACTAAAGAGTAAATCAATATATTTGTTGTATTTCAATCAACATTACTCACCTGACAAAATGACTTTATGTTGAAATGAAAGGGAAGATAGCAAAAATATCAAACACTATTGTAAGCATTTCTTTATTAATAATTTTTAATCCATGAATACATCCTTCCCTAAATAGGAAATCCTGTCTGTTTACAATAATAAATAGTTGAAATCTGTACATTATGAAATAGTTTTCTGTATTGTTCAAATATCCAATATTTTCCTTATGATTGTTGTCACCTTGCTAATTCTAATGTTACTGCACTCTCCTACCTTTTCTCTTAGCTCTTCCTACATTGTTACCAATGTAACAGGTCCTAACAGCCCTGTTCTTCAATCCGTCTCAGAATGTACCCAAGTATGACTTGCTATTTCATGATATTGCCTTGGGAATTGGTGTGGATAGTCCAATAACCCAATGATAGTCTAGGGAGAAAAAAAGTACAAAAATGCAGGCATGTAAGATGATGAACATATAATGCCTCACTGAGAATATTGTGTTTGAACAACAAATATCTACCTACATAAATACTAATTTCAGTTTTAAATGTTTCTTTTAAAAAGTCAACACTAGTGTCTAATAATAATCTTATAAAAAATAAATACACAGAAAAAAATAAATATATGTTTTCACATAGATGTGAAAAGATCCATGTGAAAAGATCCATTTATTTTTAAAAATATATTTCCTGGGCCTTTTGAGATAATATTATATAAATTACTTATCTTTTTAATGTATTATATATTAATATTTATTTCTTTGGGTGCCAATAATATATTCAGGGGTCAGAAAAACATAACTACATCTATGTTTTTGTGGAAATTTTTGATATCTTCAGAAGTCCACTAAAGTTTTATGCAAGCACTTCTTATGTAATACAAAGTTTATTTCTACTTACTTTCACCCATTTGCTTCTAATTTTTATTGTCCTCAATATTAGATTTATAGATTCAATATCAATTAGCTTTGAAAAAAGCTATAAGCTGTAAGAATGATCATTAATCCATACATTGGGGTTTCTATATTCCACAAATCTATTAATAAATACTCAAACATATCAAGCCATTTCTCTGTTACTGGAAGAAAAAACCCTAATCTGTAATATATTTGATAAACCACTTTTTAAAAAATAATAAGGAATAAATAAATAAATCTATCTTTCTAAATCCCTAAGTATAACACTTTGAAATTCCAAAAATGTTGTTTAGGATACATATGAAAAGGAACTCTTATTTCCTTCCAAATTAAAACTTTGTAAATAAGTTTATTATAAAGATTAACCTGCTTCACTGGCCTAAATAACACAATTCAAGTAATAAAAGCATTTCATGAATTACCCCAAAAAGCAAGAATAAAGCAGCATTATCCTACCTCAAGACATTCACAAGTTTTAATAGAGCAATAGGCATGGTCATCTTTGAAGGCTAATTTGCTTTTGAAGAGTTTATAGACATGAAAACGTTAAATGATGCTGACATCTAGAAAGAAATTTAATGGTCAATAAGAAACAGCAATGAAAACGTGGTTGCAGCTTGTTCCTCTTTCTTAAATGTGTATGTTAGTGATCAAATGCCTCAAAGAACACAGATTACTACTTTACTTTTGAGCTGCTGGCTGTTTTCCTTCATCCTTGAAACTAGGGTAACAAGGGTCCTGTTGACCTTGTAGCGGATGATAATCCTTGCAGCATTTTCCTCATAAAGTTCAAGTTGTTTTGTAAATAGTTTTCCAGTTGCCCTAGTTTTCCAACCCATTGACCTGAAAGCCATCTGTATCTTCAGTAATCTCACAATTTCTTCTTACATATAAATAATAATAGTACTTATCTCATTGTGTAGCTGTGAGGATAAAATGAGTTAATTCACTTCAAATGTCTAGAATAGTGCTAGAAACATGATAAAACGAAACCAAAAACAAACAAACGACAACAACAAAAAACTACCATGCTAGTTTCTCTTATCATTATTGCCTTCATTAAATATGAAAATTAAAAGATACACATATAATTAAGCAGCATTCTTCTAAAATAACTTAATCTAAAATATTATCAAGACAAAAATGTATGAATTAGTCTCTATCTCATCTTCCTTCTAATCTTAAAATAGATTACTATTTACATAGTATTTGTTTTCATTTTGGTTTCCAGGAAAGACTTTGAAATCAGAACAATCTGTTTTGAATCTTGTCACTTCCATTTACTAGTTATTTGACCCTAGCAAAGTTAATCCTTCTAAGCTTCCCTTAATCCAGTTATAATATAAGAATAATACCCACTTCAAGGTGTTATTGGTAAAATTAAATGAAATAATTTGTGTAAACACCTAACACGTAACCTGGCCCATAGTCAGTGCTTAGTGACTATTTCTTTTCCATTGCTCTTCCTTGTTTTCGAATGTGATGATCTAAAAATATTGACTTTGATAAGAGTAAAGCCAATTTTAGCTCTGTGCCATAATTTCAATCTATTCTCAGTTGCTTTATAGTTAAGAATCAATTATTCTAATTTTTTTCTATTAGCTCAGAGAGAATTGAGCACAAAATTATGAGAATAAGAAGTAATTGTGGACTTTTAACTAAAGGTCTTTATTGAATACACACATGAAAAACTTATTCTAATCCTTTATAGAAAATTTGATAATAAAAAACTTATTGTTTCCCTGTGAAACCTGTCAATCGCTTTTACCTAGGTCAGGGAAATGTCATCTATAATATAACTATAAACATTTATCTTTGTTCAGAAAATCATTCTTAGCTTTGTTTAACTCTATTTTTTATGTTATCAAAGAAATAAATACTTATGCGAACATGACTGAGAAAGCTGGAAAAATATAAAGAACTAGAAAAAATATCAGTCATAATCTCATACTCAAAAAGAACCATCGTTTAAACATTTTATTCTATTTTTATGCAGAAAATCCATTTAATTTTCAAATATTTGAAATCAACCTTTGCAAAGATTATGCCAAGGAGAGATCTCTAGCGTGGCTGACTCCATCTTGCTTCTAGCCTCACAGGCTGGCTGTCCTTACTCATTCCTGGGTGTAGGCCAGGCTAACCATGGGAGCAATTTAGTTTATAGGTTAACTTAAAGCAAGGATAATAGCCCTTCCCAAAACAAACCACCTTTATAAAACTGATAAAACTAATGAAAGACCACAAGGTTAGGATTATGAGAAAGGCCTGAATTCTGCCAAGATACAGGCATAACCGATAACCACCTGTTGTTCTGGAAGTCACAAGATTTGTGACCAATTATTCCTATGGATAACATCACTATTTTAGAACCTAAGTTTGGCTTTTTGAGATTTTACAGACTTTTGCATTTCTGGAGACCAAATGATTTCACCTGGACCCTTGACTCACCTGATCCTGTGGCCCCCACCCAGAGGCTGATTCAGTGTACAACACTGTTTTCCACACCCCTATGATTTTATCCCTAATCAGTTAACATTTCCCATTCCCTGCACCCTCTGCCTACCAAACTATTCTTGAGCCATCCTAACCTTGGGGGCTTCAGGGAGATTGATTTGAGTGATAACTCCAATTATTTTGCATGGCCATCCTTGCATCAATTAAACTCTCTTTACTGTAAGACTGTGGCCTCAGTGAATTGGTTTTGTCTGTGCAGTGGGCAAGAAGAACCTGATGGGCAATTAAATATTCATAAACATATCTCACATTAGAAAAACTATGAAAACCTCCACAAAGGTAAAGTTTTGGGCATGCGCCTGTACATGTAGCATGGGGCTGATCCAGGGAGATGAGCTCCATGTCTTGGAGGAGGGAGTGGAGCAGGCTCTTCCGGCGGCAGAGGCACCTGGAGTGCTCAGAGTTTGGGACAAGGAGAGCCAAGTAAATAAAATTACATGGAGGAACCCATCATGTCCTGGGGTTGAGGTCTACTAGGTTAGGGAAAGGTCACCTATAGTCAAAGTTAGCCTTAAGCATGCCATAAATTGCCTGAAAGAGCAGAGAGGTCACACTAATATAAGAAGGACTGAGTAAAGAGCAGATTCTCACTTCCCATCTCCTTCATTTTCCTTCTCACACTACTGCCTAGAACCCAGTCTTTGAATGAAATGACAGATAGCCTCTCTGAACTACATACATTTAAATCATTCTCTTTCTCTAATTCCTTCCCCCCTCTTTTACATAGAGCGTAGAGTCAAATTCCGAGAAATTAAATATGCACACATAGCATCTTTGTTACCTGATACTTATTCTTCTTATACCTTTAACTGTGTCCAGTAAAAGCAGAAAATACACTACATTTAGAATTAAGGGAGACTCTATAGTTACATTATTATGCATTTGAATACACACACACACACACACACACATATGTGTGTGTATATATATATAAATTATAAACCAATCCTAGAAACTCCTCCTCCAATCTTTCCTTGGCAGACCATTTAGAAAAATATATTCAATGTTCCTCTATTTGTTGGACTTCTATTATGAGGATTTCCACAGTTACTATGAGTTTATGGGACGGTGCTGAATTTTCTAAGCAATAAGATTTTTTCACCACCTTAGCAGAAGTAGGAGCCCAACAGAAGAGATGTCAAACATACCGAGAATTAAAGAGCTACAACGGGCCTTAAAATCTTATAAATTCTATAGTACCAATATGGATCTGGAAAGAGATGGAAGTACTCCTTCAGGGACTTAAAATTCTTTCTGCAACTCTCTTTCCCTGCTTTTCTAGTAAATGCAAGATACCTGTGGACCAGAGAGGTATTCTGAGTATGGACCACTTGTCTGGATGGTTCAGAAAGCAGCCTTTTATTAAATCTAGAACTATTTTGTAGTAAGATTCAAGCTAGGTAAGTATATAACAAGTCCAGAGTTTTATTTCATAAGGAATAAGGTTAAGGACATTAGTAATAGAAAAACACAAATGTAACTTAAAACTAAAGATGCTCCTTGGAAGAAATTTATCCCCATGGTGTTGAACTGTGTTTGATTTCAGACATTGCACAAAAAAATCAGCCATGGCCTGAGTGAAAGCACAACACCATATTTCTTCTTCCATCTCCTCCAACTCAGAGCTCATTCCTGGAGGGGGAAGAGGAGAAGTATGGACATCTGGAAAGCATTTAAGGTAGAAAATGCATTTGCAGGATCCAAGCTTGCACTGAGGATGGATGTTCACTATCCTGTGGGAAAGGGTGGTGCATCACAAGAAGAAGACTGGGAAGGACTTCAGGGAGTAAAATTTTGGGGAGGGAGGAAACAAATAAGTTATAAAATGAGGATGGACACATGGCATAAGGAATCAGGTCTGGCCACTGTGGGGCTCAAAGGACTTTATTGGCTAAACTAGAGCCATGGCCCTCCTCCATCCAACTCTACAGGTTTATGGTTCCTGCTGAAATATTTTAGTTAAGAACAGCTTAAATCTCCCTGGAAGTTCAGTGTGTTATGATCTAGAAAAGGAGTGGTAAAGTAGAATTTGGGACTGAGAAAGGATACTTTACCCTGATTTGTCCCTCTACCAAGACAAAAAGGGAAATAAGGAGTGCAAGTTCCTGTTTCCTAGATCACAGAAGAAAGGAACAGAGGCCCAACTACAAACCTTGGTGAAGCATTGTGACATCAGAAACATCTCTCTGCCTTTATTTCCCTGATGACCTGTGGGTGACAGTGAGACGAACCAACAGCTATTAATTATTAAGCAGATGATCAGGTGATCAATAACTTAATTTTGAGAGAGGAAGAAGAGAGAGCTAAAGTACATGTAGCCCAAAAAATCATGTCTTGATAAATGGACTATGTATGTGACATACGCAAAGTTTCCAGATACCAGGGACAAAGGTCAGATGCTGAAATGTAAATATGCCTCTAAAGGAAACAGTTTGGTGGAGAGCTTAAAGTGAAGGTCAGTGAGTTTGCCTTCCCAATTGTAACTCCTATGGCAAAAGAGAATGTACGTTGATTCTTATGAAAAGTATATTATTATTTCAGGCATAGAAAGTAAAAGATTGTATTTCTGCTGACTCGAGCTAACGAGTTAATTTAATGTTAGTTTGCATATTAGAAGTTTTAGCAAGATAAATTTTAGGCAGAGACATCTGCTGTTGCATGGGAGGAAATACTACACAGCAAAGTTCTATCAGCAAGCTCCTTATATAGAGCCAAAGCAAGTTTTGTTTGCATGTGTGTATCTATGTGCCAACTGTTCTTGGGAAAATGGCCACTTGTTATTCTTTTTTTAGCAAACCCTCAGTTCTTTTAAGATACACTTGAGACAATTAAGTAATCAGTCTAAGATGTAGAATGCTTTTTGTTCCATTAGGTGATGATTTCTCGCTGCACTGCTGCTCTCTAATGGGTACCAAAAGGACTCATTTTGAATTCTGATTGAGTTTGGTTTTTAATATTGGTGTGAGTCAAATCATCAAAGCCAGCTGCCTCTGAACATCGACTGGGATGTTGACTGGACAGGGCAACGTGTTCTTTCAATTATAAGAAGTATCCCAAGTCTCCGTCTACAGAATGTAAACTATTAAAATTGTTGCTCTGACCTAAAAAGGCAAATTCACTATGAAGAATCAGATACTTCAACTCATTTGTTGAAAGCTGTTGGACCTTTAGTCACATTCATCTCGTGGTTTTCAGAAAACAAATTGCAAGATGGATGTTACATTTTTACACCTAAGAGAACACTTTGATGAACTTCTAAAAATCAACACTCTAGCACAGTAGAAGGCAGTGACTGTTGATGATAAAGATCGGAAGCCTTACTGTAATTACAGCCCAAATCTGGCACTAAATATGTGTAGATTTTTACTACATACAGACGTCCTTGGCTCTTTGGACTGACAAAATGGAGGAAAAATGAGGTAGGCCCTGGTGTATCTAAAAGCAATATTTATATTGGTGTTTGCTTGTTTGTTTTCTTATGCCTGTCGTGAGGGCCTTCATTATCTTATGTAGTTTTTTTGTGCAAATCACAAAAGATATCCCTTCTGAGTGGACAAATTATAAAAAGATTACCTCTTTATTGGCACTCCTGGTTGGCATTTCTTCTCTGATCTTTGACATGGCTTTTCCAAGCTGGCTCTGCTGAGGTATTTATTCCTGCTCCTTGGAGTCAGCCGTGTTTTCTGAGGAAACCAAACTCAGTGAATTTGAATAACTTGCTCAAGGACACGCCATTATAGATGGTGTCCAACGAAGTGAATAATAAACATGTTTCATCTCAGTCTGTGCTAGGCAACGCTGCCTTTTAGCAAGGTGATACATAGATTTAGGGCAGTTTGATGACTATACTTGAGATGACTGGAACATTAATATTCACTCTCATTAATGTCACAAAAAATACCATCTTTTGTGACATTAAATGGATTTTTTCCTGGGATTTCACAGAAAATTTAAATTCAGGTACAGTAAACTAAATGTAATAAATAAATAATAAATTAATTAAATAATACACTAAATAACAAATTAATTTAAATTCAGGTTCAGTAAACTTTTGTTGAGTACTAAATGTGTAAGTGCTAATTGATAGGGGAAATAAAAAGGCATCCCAGCTAGACAAGATCTCTTCATCAAACAAGACCTATTTGTTTGGTGCAGAGAGCAGAGACAGACAAAGAAGACTCAGTCCCTTAATGGCAGATTTTACTTGCCAAAAATTGCCACAACCATATCTGTTGCAACCATATCTTCTTTTGCACATGCTCTTCTACAATGTGAGCAGGCATCAAGAGGTAGGATCTGATCCCTTCTCCTTGAATCTGGATGCTCCTTGGAACTCTTTGACCAGCAGAATACAGCAGAAGTGATGCTCTGTGATTTCTGAGGCTGAGTTGTAAAGAGCTAAGGAGCTTTTACTTTTTCTTTCCTGGGACCCTATCACTTGGAACCATGAGTCAGCCGGTTAGAGATCCAGCACTAACTGTGGTGGGCATGTAATGGGGAAATTAAGCCACATGGAGAGACCTTCTGTAGTTGCTCTTGTTGACAGTTATAGTCTTGAAGTCATCCTAACTCAGGTACTAACATGTTGAGAGAATGAACCTCTAGGTGATTTCAGTCCTCAGCCATCCCGATTCTTCATAGCCCCAGATATATATGGAGCAAAAATAAGCTATCCCCACTGTGCCCTGCCCCATTCCCACAGGATCCATAAGCATTAAAAAATTGTTAATCTATACCATTAAATTTGGGATTAATTTGTTCTACAGCAATAGTAACAGAAGCATTATTCTCCTGAGATAAGTCTGAAGTTGTGTGCAGCAGGAGGAATACTGGCAGGGGTCTGAAAACAGATGTACATCTTTTTTTTTTCCTTTAGTTTTATGTAGCACTTTTTGTAAAGGGGGAACAAAAAGATCTTGGAAGACAAATAAGCCAATCTACCTAAAGGTCATATTTCCCAGGTGGTTTCTTACTTTGGAAATACTATAATGGTATTTTCTCAAATTGAACAGAAATATACATAAAATGTTCTAACGGAAAGAGCACAATATGTTTCAGGACAAATGAACATTAAAAAAAAATTCCCAAGACACTGTCTCCTTGATGTTGTTTCAAACACTAACAGGAGATGAGGAAGTGCTGTTATTACTTTCATTATATATTATTTGGTGCCTGAGTTATATTTTATTCAGGAGACAAAAAGAAATCCTCTATTTCTGCCCTGATGGTGTACAATTTAAATCAGAGAGACATCATAAGTGTTTCTGACAGAACACAGTGTTCTGGTTTTTTTATGCTAATTTGAAAGTTTTCAAACAACCTAATCACCACAATGTAAAGATATCAAGTGAAATGGGAAGCAATGAGAGAACACTTTCCAGAGTTTCAAGTCTTTATTTCAACAGGATAACTCCATTTTCAATTCTTCATAAAAGAAGCCAATTGTATCCACCATAATAGTTATAAGAATTACGAGATGTTGAGTTCAGTGATGTGCAGAGAATAGTTTAAATGAATCTTAAAAAAACAAACAGAACCCACTTTAGAATTTGGCTGTAAATATGTTAGGAAAAAAAAATAAAAACATAATAAAATCTACTAATTAGTTTCAAGGCCAATTTGAATTTGCAATAAGTCTGAATCAAACATTATGATAAGGAAATGTGGTTTTATTACTTTACAATAAAATAAAATAACTTCTGCAGTTTGAAAGCTGTGCAAGTTCTCTATGACTTTTTTTCTTTTTTTACTAAATGGGTAATTTATAACTTGCATCATTGATCAACTGACCTCCCCTGCATCTGCTGAGAACTTGCATTTGCAGAGAACTCAACAAACATGTTACAAATAACGACTGTATGTCCAGTTAATTGTCTAGGGTGTGTGGAGAATTCTGGAGAAAACAAACACATCATTCTTGTCTCCAAGAGCTTAAATTCTGTTTGGCAATTTATTTATAAAACACAACTAGCTAAAAATACAAAATGGTTTCTAATTCTACTTCGTGCTGTAGGAATTCTGAGAAAAGTAGGATTGAAGGAATTACTAAAGATTTCCTGGACAACATGAGCAGAAATTAGTTAGGTTTCTAAGACCATAGAACTCTACTTGGACCACAAGACAGAAAATTCTTACTTAATTTACCTTCTACATTTTAACAGCTTGAAGAAAATGTATCTTTCCAGGTATACAGAAGGTAAAGCTTGGTCCTGACTAGCGTCTAGATACCAGATGATTTAATTTAAGCCACGTAAATTAATGAGATTTCTAAAAATCAGCTTTTAAAATAATCAGACATACACAGATATTCTATACAATATGAATGGTTAAAGTATCAATAATAAGTACCATCAGTCATTGACAATGGGGTTGGCTTGCATTAGTAGTTAATTTGACTATCTCTGGGACATGATACAAGAGAAAAATAGCAGGTTTAGACTCAAAAGACATGAATTTGCATCTAGATGCTTCTTTCTACCAGTTTTGTGGCTGAAAAAGTCATTTAAACATTTGTAACTCAATCCAAGCTTGAGTTACAACTTACATTGAGATGATGGATCTCAATCACATAGGACAAAGGGGAAATGTATTTTTTGACCCTACAGTAAAATAAAATGACTTTAGTCATCAGAAAATGATCTTTCAAATGGAATATCAATGACCTCTAAATCAAAGTTTCCTCATCTGTAAAACAGACCTGATAAAATTCACTTCATACAATTTTTTGTGATGTTTAAAAAAATTGAAATCAATAAAAGAATGTTAAGGAGAAATTTGATAACATAAAATAGGACATTATTATGAGCCTTTAATTTTGTTTTCTAGAGGCACCAAGAAAAAGAAAAAAAAAAAATCTTATTCTGGAAATAAGGATTCTATTCTGGAAATAGTATCAAACCACTAGAGATTTATTGATTATCTGGTATTTCATTACTACCTTTTTTTTTTTTCTGATTTAGAGAGCTCTATAAGAATAACAGCATATCTTAATGAATGACACTAAAATAATTTAACAATTTTGAGCAGTTGACTTAAAATGGGTTTTAAGTCAGAATAAAGTTTACCTTAATTGTCTGATTATGTAACTTTATTTGGCCATCTAATTTATAGGATTTCTTTTCTAAAAGAGTTTAGTTTCCATACTGGTTGCCAGTGTGTATGTGAGATAGAAAAAAAGCAAAACTTAATGCTTAAGGTAAAAGTCATTTTTTTTGGAGCCTTTATAAAAGTTAAGGGACTGAGTTTTCTTCAGGGCTCCCAAGCCCATTGGGTTAAATAGTTTACTTTGGCCTATATTATTATAATTGGCTTGTAATTCCCTCTGAACTTCCTTTTTTCCTTCTGTGATTCCCGAGAGGGGACATAACACACTCTGGAGGTTGTTTTGTTTTTCCAACTTGCCTTGCAGCCAACTCTGTGCAAAAGCAAAGGAACTGTTGTTAATCACGAACCTGGTCTTCCTGATGACATTCACATCAGTATTTTACCTAGAATCTTCCAAAATTTGCGAGGAGTTTTCAGGTTCTTCATTGTATCATGCCTTACACAAATTCTCCACTCTTTGAAGAGCGGCTTCTGGTGCATTCATTTAGTTAGCTTCTCAGTGTTACAGGAGAAAATCCAATCTCCTTCATAACCTGATGTTCTCTCTTACCACTCTCTGGTACCCACTCAACAATTTCCCCATATAGAACTTTTGCTTGGCCCACTTACACTATGCCCTTACTTTCATGCTTGAATCAGCCTAAGATGTTGGCCAGGAATACGTTTTTCCCTCTTCTTTGCAGAGCAAATGTCTGTTTATCCTCTCTATTCTAAAGCTGTCTCCTAACCCCTTTATACATTCTGCACTTACCCTAAGGCAGGATTACTTATAATTATGCCATATAGCACTGCATAAGCTTCTCTTGGGGCAATTATCACAAAGCCTTGATTTGTATGTTAATTTTTCTATTTTATCCAATAGAATATAAGTATCTTAGTAATAGAACTCTAAGTTTTATAAATGCCTATCTCTTTTTCTTCAACATTTGGCCTTGGTTATGTACCAGCTATCTCCTAAATATTAAATAAAGGTGTTTTAAAATTTCTACTTATTTGCCAAAAGTCTTTTTAGATAAAGGAATAGCAAGTGCACAGGCCCTAGGCAGGAATGTGGTGCAGTGTTTGGGGACTGGCTATGGCCAATGTGGCTGATACAGAGGGGGAAGGAGTAAAGTAGTAAAGATTGGGTCACAGAAGGGCCAGAAGCTGGATCCTGAGGGGTGTGGAAGACCTTGCCTTTTACCCTGGCCGGAAATTTTTAAGTGGAGAAGTGACATGATCTCTTAGATTTAAAAGGCTTACAACAGATTCAAAGACCAGTTGCCACTAAAGCAGGAAGATGAGATAGGAGGCTATTGCAATAATCCAGACGATGGTGCTAATTGTTTCCTGCTGATTCAAAACAAAAATGCTAATACAAACATTGTATGTGTATTTATTACTGTTTATTAATTTTTTTCACTCTTTTCTTTCTTTAGATGATAAATCAATCTAGTCATTAAAATTTTTATTCATTCTATTGTTAGTCTTAATGAATAAGAGGTTTGTTTAGTGGTCTTATATTCACCTTATCTCCAATATCTTACTATGATTTTCTACATGAAATTTAAACAAGAAACTAAATCTGTTAATATCTGTCTGGCGTTATATCATGTTACTCTCTTTGCACTTAACTCTGTATTTCATATTATTCTAAAATGGTGATTAGTCATTAATCAGGAATGTTCTGAATGACTTAGTGTAATTCAGATTTCACTACAAACTTACATTAAAATAGTGTTATGTTTTTAATATCATTTCTATCTCTTTTGATTAGTATTTTTTACTTTTTTAGTACCTAAAACCACTTAGGTGTTAAGCACCAAGATAATTTTTTGATAAGCTCTACATAAGTATTCACAAGTAGGTTTTTGTATCCTCAGTGCACATTGTTCAATATCAACAAATATTAGATGATTAGTTACTCTGCTGAAGCATTGACCTTTCAGATGCTCATTGACAACTCTCAATGAACTTTGTACATGACTGCTTATTTGGACTGTGAATTCCAGTTCCATTGTGAGAAATGTTTATTTTTTCACCCCTGTGTATATAGTTATGCTAAAATATTTCATTGCTATTTTCTTTAACCCATGCACTGAATAGAGACAAAAACAGGGAAAAGACTTGTACAGTTATTGTTATAAAACTTCTGGAAAAAACTAACATGGAGATAAAAATTTTTAAAAAAATTAATGTCAGCATGTGTTAACCCAATTTTATGAACTAAGTTTGAGCATTCACAGATGATTAACTTTGGGAAAAATAAATTTACAGGTTTGTGGCTATATTTCTGGGTTCTCTAACTTGATCCTTTAGTCTATGTGTCTGTTTTGGTACCAGTGCCATGCTGTTTTGGTTACTGTAGCCTTGTAGTATAGTTCAAAGTTGGGCAATGTGATGCCTTCAGCTTTATTCCTTTTGCTTAGGATTGATGTGGCTATTCAGGCTTTTCTTTTTTTTTTAATTCCATATGAATTTTAGAATAGTTTTATTTTCTGATTCTGTAAAAAAATGACATTGGTAGTTTGCTAACAATAGCGTTGACTCTGTGAATTGCTCTGGGCAGTATAGACATTTTAACATACATCACTGATTCTTCCAATCAATCATCATGGAATGCTTTTCCATTTGTTAATGTCGTCTCTGATTTCATTCAGCAGTGTTTTGTAATTCTCATTGAAGAGATATTTCATCTCCCTGGTTAGCTGTATTCCTAGGTATTTTATTTATTTTGTGGTCATTGTGAATGGTATTGTATTCTTCTTTTGGCTGTCAGCTTAGCCATTACTGGTGCACAGAAATGCTACTGATTTTTGTACATTGATTTTGTGTCCTGAAACTTTACTGAAGTTGTTTATCAGTTCCATGAGCCTTTGGGCAGAGACTATGGAATTTTCTAGATATAGAATCATATAATCTGCAAGAGAGATAGTTTGACTTCTGTTTTCCTACTTGTTTGTTTGTTTTAAAAAATTTTGTGGGTACATAGTAGGTGCATATATTTCTGGAATACATGAGATGTTTTGATACAGGCATGCACATAAAATAATCACATCATGGAGAGGTGAGAGGTGACAATGTGCTAGCAGCACTCACTCACTCTTGGCGCCTCCTCGGCCTCGGTGTCCACTCTGGCCACACTTGAGGAGCCCTTCAGCCCACCGATGCACTGTGGGAGCCCCTCTCTGGGCTGGCTGAGGCCGGAGCTGGCTCCCTCTGCTTGCAGGGAGGTGTGGAGGGAGAAGTGTGGGCAGGAACCAAGGTTGTGTGTGGCCCTTGCAGGCCAGCACGAGTTCTTGGTGGGCATGGGCTCAGCGGGCCCCACATTCAGAGTAGCCAGCTGGTGCTGCCAGCCCTGGGCAGTGAGGGGCTTAATACCCAGACCAGCAGCTGCAGAGGGTGCACCAGGTCCCCCAGCACTGCCAGCCCACCCGCACTGTGCTCTAATTCTCGCTGGGCCTCAGCCACCTCCCCATGGGGCAGGGCTCAGAACCTGCAGCCCATCATGCTTGAGCCCCCACCCTCACACCAGTGGGCTCCTGCGTGGCCTGAGCCTCCCCGATGGAGTTGCCTTGCTCCGTGGCACCTGGTCCTATCGACCACCCAAGGACTGAGGAGTGCAGGCGTGTGGCGTGAGACTGGTGGGCAGCTCCACCCATGGCCCTGGCGTGGGATGCACTAGGTGAAGCCAGCTGGGCTCCTGAGTTGTGTGGGGTCTTGGAGAACTTTTATGTCTAGCTAGAGGATTGTACATGCACCAATCAGCACTCTGTGTCTAGCTCAGGGTTCGTGGATGCACCAATCAGCATTCTGTATCTAGCTAATCTGGTGGGGACTTGGAGAACTTTTTATGTCTAGCTAGAGGACTGTAAATGCACCAATCAACACTTTGTGTCTAGCTCAAGGTTTGTAAATGCACCAATCAACCCTCTGTGTTTAGCTCAAGGTTTTTAAATGCACCAATCAGTGCTCTGTTTCTAGCTAATCTAGTGTGGACTTGGAGAACTTTTATGTCTAGCTAGAGGATTGTAAATGCACCAATCAGCACTCTGTGTCTAGCTCAGGGATTGTAAATGCACCAATCAGCACCCTGTCAAAACGGACCCATCAGCTCTCTGTAAAATGGGTTAATCAGCAGGACGTGGGTGGGGTCAGATAAGGGAATAAAAGCAGGCTGCCTGAGCCAGCATTGGCAACCCACTTGGGTCCCCTTCCACACTGTGGAAGCTTTGTTTTTTCGCTCTTTGCAATAAATCTTGCTGCTGCTCACTCTTTGGGTCCTTACTGCCTTTATGAACTGTGACACTCACCGCGAAGGTTTGTAGCTTCACTCCTGAGGCCAGCAAGACCACAAACCCCTCGGGAGCAATGAATAACTCCGGATGGGAGGAATGAACAACTCCAGATGTGCCACCTTAAGAACTGTAACATTCACCGCGAAGGTCTGAAGCCAACAAGACCACAAACCCACCAGAAGAAAGAAACTCCAAACATGTCTGCACATCAGAAGGAATAATCTCTGGACACACCATCTTTAAGAACTGTAACACTCACTGCGAGGGTCCATGGCTTCATTCTTGAAGTCGGTGGGACCAAGAACCCACCAATTCTGGACACAAAAGCATTTATCCTTTCAGTTACAAACAATTCAATTACACTCTTTATTTTAAAATATATGCTCCAGTTATTGTTGACTATAGGCATCCTGTTGTGCTATCAAATATTAGTTCTTATTCATTCTTTCTAATTTTTGTACTTATTAACCAACCCACTTCCCTCACAGCCCCCAGCTAGCCTTCCCATCCTCTGGTAACCATCCATCTACTCTTTATGTCCATGAGTTCAGTTGTTTTCATTATTAGATCCCCAAAGTAAGTGAGAAAATGCATTCTGTTTGTTTTTCTGTGCCTGGCTTATTTCACTTAACATAATGATCTCCAGTTACACCCATGGTGTTGCAAATGAGTGGATTTCATTCTTTTTTTATGGCTGAATAGTACTCTGTTGTGTATATGTACCCCATTTTTAAAAAATCTGTTCATCTGTTGATGAACACTTACATTGCTTTTAAATCAGCTATTTTAAACAGTGCTGCAACAAACATAGGAGGGCAGATATCTCTTTGATATACTGATTTCCTTTCTTTTGGGTATATTTTGTGGATATATATCTAGCAGTGAGATTACTGGATCATATGGCCATTCAATTTTTACTTTTCTGAGGAACTGCCAAACTGTTCTCCATAGTGATTGTACTAATTTACATTCCCACTAACAGTGTCCAAGGGCTTCCTTTTCTTCACATCCTCACCAGCATTTGTTATTGCCTGTCTTTTGGATATAAGCCATTTAAATTGTGGTGAGATTGTAGTTTTAATTCGCATTTCTCTGATAATTAATGATCTTGAACACATTTTCATATGACTGTTTGCCATTTGTATGTCTTCTTTTGAGAAATGTCTATTCGAATCTTTTGCCTATTCTTTGATCGAATTGTTAGATTTTTTTTTCTTATTAAGCTTTTTGAACTCCTCATATATTCTGACTACTATTACTCCCTTGTAGGTGATCAGTCAAAGTGGTTGGAGAAATTGTAAAGGTAGTTATAGGAAATAGACACAAACCTTCTTGGTAGCTCGGAAGGTTTGTATAGCTTCAGTAAAATGTTTGGCTAAAGGCAGCTGAATTATCTTAAAAGCTTAGGGCAAATAAAAAGGGAATGTGGGGGAGTTTATCTAAACAGCTTGTTTACTCATGTGGTCCTAAGATGAACCTTTGGTCATCCACTAGTGCATAATTGCTCTCTACTCAGGGGTCGGCATGTTAATTACCCTCTGTTGGTGTTTACCCCAGACCTTTGTCATTTAATCTGTACTAAATAAATGTGAACTTTGCTGGCTTATTGAGGCTGATGCTGTAGACTCAGGCAGCAGAAGTCCCTCAGCTGGACTGACAGGCAAAATATCTGTGTCAGTGTATGTCTTTCATCCATCATTGGGTCAGGGTCTGTGGGATAGATCCCACACCTTTTTAGATGGGTATTTTGCAAATATTTTTTCCCGTTCTGTGGGATTTTTCTTCACTTTGTTGATTGTATCCTTTGCTGTGCAGATGCTTTGAAACAAAACTATGCTAAATGTAACCCCATTTTTGCTTTGGTTGCCTGTGCTCATAGGATATTATTCAATAAATTGTTGTCCAGGAGAGTTTTCCCAATGTTTTATTGTGGTAATTTCATAGTTTGAGGTGTTAGATTTAAGTTTTTAATTAATTTTTATTTGGGTCTCATTTCATTCTTTTGCACATGGATATCCAGTTTTTTTCCAGCACCATTTTTTGGAGAGACTGTCTTTTCTCCATTGTATGTTCTCAGCACCTTGGTCAAAAATGAGTTCACTCTAGGCAAGTGGATTTGTTTCTGGTTTCTCTCTTCTGATCCATTGATCTATGTGTCTGTTGTTACACCAGTACCATGCTTTTGTGGTTACTATAGCTTTGTAGTGTAACTTGAAGTCAGGTAATGTTATTACTCCAGTTTTGATCTTTTTGCTCTGGATAGTTTTGGCTATTCTGCATCTTTTGTGGTTCCATATAAATTTTAGGATTATTTCTATTTCTGTGCAGAAAGCCATTGGCATTTTGGTAGACATTGCATTGAATGTATAGATTCCTTCAGTAGTACAGTCATTTTAACAATTTTGATTCTTCCAATCCATAAACATGAAATAGTTTTTGGTGTCTTCTTCAATTTCTTTCATCAGTGTTTAATAGTTTTCATTATAGAGATCTTTCACTTCTTACGTTAAGTTGTGTCTGGAATTGGTGGGTTCTTGGTCTCACTGACTTCAAGAATGAAACTGCGGACCCTCGCAGTGTTACAGTTCTTAAAGATGGTGTGTCTGGAGTTTGTTCCTTCTGATGTTCAGAGTTTCTTCCTTCTGGTGGGTTCATGGTCTTGCTGGCTTCAGGACTGAAGCAGCAGACCTTTGTGGTGAGTGTTATAGCTCTTAAGGCCGCACGTCTGGAGTTGTTCATTTCTCCCGGTGGATTCATGGTCTCACTGACCTCAGGAGTGAAGTTGCAGATCTTCGTGGTGAGTGTCACAGCTCATAAAGGCAGTGTGGCCCCAAAGAGGGAGCAGCAGCAAGATTTATTGCAAAGACCAAAAGAACAAATCTTCCAAAGCCTTGAAGGGGACCCCAGTGGATTGCCACTACTGGCTTTGGCAGCCTGCTTTTATTCCCTTATCTGACCCCACCTACATCCTGCTGATTGGTCCATTTTACAGAGAGCTGATTGGTCTATTTTACAGAGAGCTGATGGGTTCATTTTGCAGAGAGCTGATTGGTCCATTTTGGCAGAGTGCTGATTGGTGCATTTACAATCCCTGAGCTAGACACAGAGTGCTGATTGGTGCATTTACAATCCTTTAGTTAGACACAGAGTACTAGACAGAAAAGTTATCCAAGTCCCCACTAGATTAGCTAGATACAGAATACTGATTGGTGTATTTACACACCTTGAGCTAGACACAGAGTGCTGATTGGTGTATTTACAATCCCTTAGCTAGACATAAAGTTTCTCCAAGTCCCCACTAGACTCCAGCCCAGCTGGTTTCACCTAGTGGATCCTGCACTGGGGTTGCAGGTGGAGCTGCCTGCAGACCTGCACCATATGCCTGCACTCCTCAGCCCTTGGGCGGTTAATGGGACCCAGCACTGCTGAGCAGGGGGTGGCGCTCCTCCGGGAGGCTCAGGCCATGCAGAAGCCCATGGTGTTGGGGAGACTCCAGCATGGAGGGCTGCAGGTCCCGAGCCCTGCCCTGTGGGGAGGCAGCTGAGGCCCGGGGAGAATTCGAGCACAGCACTGGTGGGCTGGCACTGCTGGGGGACCCAACTCACCCTTTGCAGCTGCTGGCCTGGGTGCTAAGCCTCTCACTGCCGAGGGCCAGTGCCACCGGCCAGCCGCTCCGAGTGTGGGAGGCCCACCTAGCCCACACCTACCTAGAACTCATGCTGGCCCAGGAGCATGGCACACAGCCCCAGTTCCCACCCGTGCCTCTCCCTCCACACCTCCCCACAAGCAGAGGGAGCTGGCTCCAGCCTTGGCCAGCCCAGAGAGGGGCTCCCACAGTGCAAAGGCAGGCTGAAGGGTTCCTCAAGTGTGACCAGAGTGGGCGCTGAGGCCGAGGAGGCACCAAGAGTGAGCAAGGGCTGCAAGGGCTGCTAGCACCCTGTCACCTCTCAAAGTTAATTTTGAAGTGTTTAATTTTATGTGTGGCTATTGAAAATGGTATTACTTTTAACATTTCTCTTGCACAGTGTTCACTGCTGGCATATAGAAATGAAACTCATTTTCACATGTTGATTTTGCATTGTGTAACTTTACTGAATCTGTGTATCAGTTCAGATAGTTTTCTTGCGGGCTCTTTAGGTTTTTCAAAATACAAAATCATATCTTCAAACAAGAATAATTTTACTTCTTCCTTTTCAGTTTGGATGCCCTTTATACTTTTCTCTTATCCAATTACTCTAGCTAGGACTTCCAGTACTAGGTTGAATGACGGTGGTGATAGCATCCTTGCCTTGTCGTGTTCCAGGTTTAGAGGAAAGGCTTTCAGTTTTTCCCCATTCAGTATGATACTAGCTATGGGTCTATGATATATGGCTTTTATTACCTTTAGGTATGTAACTTCTCTTCCCAGTTTTTTGAGGGTTTTTTTTTTTTATCATAAGGGAATGTTGAAATTCATCAAATGCTTTTTCAGCATCATTTGAAATGATCATTTGGTTTCCATTCTTCATTCTGTTGATATGATGTATCACCTTGATTAATCTGCGTTTGTTGAACCATCCTTTCCTCTCAGGGATAAATCTCATTTGGTCATGATAAATGATATTTCTAATCTTTCTATTGTTGAATTGATTTTGCTAGAATTTTGTTAATAATTTTTGCATCAATATTAATCAAAAATATTTGCCTGTATTTTTCTTTTTTTTTTTTTAATGTGTCTTTGTCTGGTTTTTGTCGGGATAATACCAAACTCATAGTATGAGTTTGAAAATATTCCTTTCTCCTCTATTTTTCAGAATAGTTTGAGTAGAACTGGTTTTCATTCTTTTTCAGATGTTTGGTAGAATTCAGCAGTGAAGCCATTAGGTCCTGGACTTTGCTTTACTGGAAGACTTTTTATTACAGCTTTGATCTTGTTACATGTTATTGGTTCATTCAGATTTTGGATTTCTTCCATTCAATTTTGGTTGGTCATATTTGTCTAGGAATTTGTCTATGTTTTCTCGGTTTTTCAGTGTATTGACGTACAGTTGCTCATAGTAGCCACTAATGATCATTTGAATTTCTGTGGTATCAGTTGTAATGTCTTCTTTTCCATTTCTGATTTTATGTTTTTGTATCTTCTCTTTTTTTCTTGGTTAGTAAGAGTAAAGATTTGTCAATTTTGTTTAACATTTTAGAAGACCAACTTTTCATTTCACTGATCTTCTGCATTTTTTTCCATTTCAATTTCAGTTATTTCTGCTCTGATCTTTATCATTTCTTTTCTTTTACTAATTTTAGGTTTGTGTTGCTCTTGCTTCTCTAGTTTTTGAAGATGCATTGTTGTATTGTTTCTTTGAAGATTTTCATCTTTTTTTATGTAAGCAGTTGTAGCTGTAAACTTCCCTCTGAGTGCTGCTTTTGCTGTATCCCATATATTTTGGTGTGCTGTCTTTCCATTATTATTTGTTTCAAGAAATTTTTAAATTTACTTCTTAATTTCTTTACTGACCCACTGGTCATTCAGAAGCATATTATTTACTTCCCGTCTACTTATATAGTTTCAAAAAGTTCTCTCATTATTAATTTCTAATTTTTTTTCCGCTATGGTCAGAGTAGATGCCTGATATTATTTCAGTTTTTTTGAATGCTTTAAGACTTGTTTTATGACTTGAAATATTGTTTATCCTTGATAATTATTCCTGTGCTGAGGAAAATAATGTGTATTCCTCGGCCATTGGATTAAATGTTCTGTAAATATGTATTAGGTACATTTGCCCTATAGCACAGTTTAAATTTTATGATTCTTTGTTGATTTTATGTCTGTAAGACTGGCCCAATGCTGAAAGTGGAGTGTTAAAGTCTCCAGCTATTATTTTATTGGAGCCTTGCTCTCTCTTTTGCTCTAATAATTTTTTTTATGTATCCATGTGCTCCAGTGGTGAGTGCTTATATATTTAAAATTGCTATGTCTTCTTGATGAGTTGACTCCTTTATATAGTTACCTTCTTTATCTCTTCTTCTAGTTTTTGTCTTGAATTCTATTTTGTCTAATAGATGTATATAGTGGCTCCTGCTCTTTTTCAATTTCCATTGGCATGGAACATCTCTTTCCATCCTTTGATTTTCAGTCTTCTATGTATGTCTTTATAGGTGAAGTGTGTTTCTTGTAGGCAATAGATTGATGAGTCTTGTTTTTTCACCCAATTAGCCAGTCTATGGCTTTTGACTGGAGCTTTTAGTCCATTTACATTCAATATTATTATTGATAAGTAAGAACTTATCCCTGCCATTTTGTTATTTGTTTCCTCATTGTTTTTATGGTCTTCTCTTCTTTGTTGCTTTTCTTTCTGTCTTCCTCCTGTAAAGGTGATTTTATCTAGTGATATAATTTAGTTTCTAGCTTTTTTCTTTTATTTTGCATCCATTATATGATTTTGTTTTCAGGTTACCATGAGGCTTTCAGATACTACCTTTAACCATTATTTTAACCTGATAACAACTTAACACTATTTGCACAAACAAATAAGCCAAAAATAAACTAATAAAAAATTTACTCCTTAACTTTGCATCCCTGCTTTTTAACTTGTTGTTGCTTCTATTTATATCTTATTGTACTGACTATATCTTGAAAAGTTGTTGTATTTATTATTTTTGATTGGTTCATTATTTATCCTCTCTATTTAGGATAAGAGTAGTTTACATACCACAGTTACAGTAATATTCTGTGTTTTCTGTGTACTTAATATTACCAGTGAGTTTTGTGTCTTTGAGTGATTATTGCTCATTAGTGTCCTTTCCTTTATGATTGAAGCACTGTCTTTAACAATTCTTGTAGGACAGGTCTGGTGTTGATGAAATTCCTCAGCGTTTGTTTGTCTGGGAAAGTATTTCTTCTTCATGTTTGTAAGATATTTTCACTGGATACACTATTCTAGGATAACAGTTATTTTCCTTCAGCATTTTAAATATGTCTTCCGATCCTCTCCAGGCCTGTAAAGTTTCTAGTGAAGGGTCTGCTGCCAGACATATTAGAGCGCCATTGTGTATCATATGTTCCTTTACTCTTGCTGCTTTTAGGATCTTTTCTTTATCCTTTGGGAGTTTGATTATTAAATGCCTTGAGGTAGTCTCCCTTGGGTTATATCTACTTGGTGTTCTATACCTTCTTGTACTTAGATACTGGTATCTTTTTCTAGGATTGGGAAGTTCTCTGTTATTATGCCTTTGAATAAACTTTTTATCCCTATCTCTTTCTCTACCTCCTCTTTAAGGTCAATAACTCTTAGCTTTTTCCTTTTCAGGTTATTTTCTAGATCCTGAAGATCAAAACATCCTTGCTATGTTGTTTTTAAATTATTTTTTCTTTTGTCTCCTCTGTGTATTTTCAAATAGCCTGTGATCATTAATTCTTTCTTCTGCTTAATCAAGCTCACCAATTCTGTCTTCTGCTTGATCCATTCAGCTATTAAAGGACTCTGTTGCATTCTTTAGTATGCCAATTGCATTTTAAGCCCCAGAATTTTGCTTGATTCTTTTTAATTATTTCAATTTCTTCATTAAATTTATCTGATGGAATTCTGAATTCCTTCTCAGAGAGTGTTCTGTTGAATTTATTTGAGTTTTCTCAACACAGCTATTTTGAATTATCTGTCTGAAAGGTCACATGTCTCTGTTTCTCTCAATTGGTCCCTGGTGCCATATTTATTTCATTTGGTGAGGTCTTTTTTTCCTAGATGGTCTTAATGCTTGTGATGTGTGTGAGTTCCTGGGCATTAAAGAGTTAGGTGTTTATTGTTTATATTCATAGTCTGGGCTTGTTTGTACCCATCCTTCTTGTGAAGCCTTTCTAGATATTTGAAAGAACCTGGATGTTGTGATCTAAGCTGTATTAACTTTAGGGGACACCCCAAACCCAGTTATGCTGTGTTTTTTGCAGACTCATAGAGGTACTCCCTTGATGGTCTTGGACAAGATCTGTAAGAATTCTCTGGATTACTAGACAGAGCCTCTTGATCTCTTCCCTTTTTCCCAAACAGAATTTTGCTGTATGTTCTGAGCCACCTAAAGTTGGGAGTGGAGTGACACAAGCATCCCTGTGGCCACCACCGCTATGACTGCACTGCATCGAACCTGGAGCTCCCTCAGCACTGGGTTTTGCCCAAAACCTGCTCTAATCACTCCCTGGCCACTACTTAAACATTTGTTCAAGGCCTTGGGCTCTACAATCAGCAGGTGGCAAAGCCAGCCAGGCCTGTGTCCTTCTCTTCAGGGCAGCAAGGACCCTTAGACCCTGAATGGGTCCAGAGGTGCATCAGAGAGTCAGAACCTAGAGTCAAAAACTTAGAAGTCTACCTGGTGTTCTATTGTACTGCAGCTAAACTGACACTCAGACCACAATACACCCACAGTCTTTCCCACTTATCTCTCCTCTTGCCAAAGGAAGAGGAGCCTCACCCTCTAATTATCACCACCCCAGGCCATAAGGAGTACTGCCAGACTACTACCAATGTTCTCTTAAGGCCCAAGAGCTCTTAAGTCAGTTTTCGGTGAATGTTGCCAGGCCTCGGACTCACCCTTCAAGGCATTGTGCTCCCCTTTGGCCCAGGATAAGTTCAGACATGGCACATGAAAATCAAGTCCTGGAATTGGGGACCCAAAGAACCTGCTTGGCACTCTACCTCGCTGTGGTCTTGTTGGTACCTGAAGTCAGCAGGTTTCCTCTGAGGCTCACCCAAAGTCCTCTGTGTAGTACCTGAGTATCATTGCTGGTTATTCAGGGCCTAAGGGCTCTTCAGTTAACAAGTGAGGAATGTTTGTAGGACTGGGTTCTTTCCCTCATGGCAGCAGGTTTCCTTCTGGCCCAGAATGTGTCTAGAAATATCATCTGGAAGCTAGAGACTTGGAACAGAGGCCTCACAACTCTGACAAGTGCCCTACCCTGCTGTGGCTGAGCTAGTATCCAAGATGCAAGACAAAGTCCTCCCTACTTGTCCCTCTCCTTTCCTCAAGTGGAAAGAAGGGGTCTTTTTTGGAGCCTTGAGCTGTGCAGCTTGAGGTTAGGGGAGGGGTGATACCTGCATTCCCTTAGCTGCTCCAGCTGATGTTTCAGCAGCTCCCGTGTCCCCCAGTCCACTGTCTCTGGGCCTAGTTCAGCTCTAGGACTTGCCTAAGAGTTGGAGTCCTTATGACCAACACTGCCTTTCAAGTTTCCTTGGAGACACAGAGCACTGTAGCCCTTAGTGGTGAGGTTTGTGGGGACTCAAGTTTAGACCACTAGGATGAGCAATTCCCTTCTGTCAAGGGTTGGTTTAAATGCTTCATCCATGGTCAAGTGTCATCTGAGTTTGGTCTGGTTTCCCTTTCTGTTCTAACAGGACAGCGCTGAGTTCAGTGCCTCATAATTGCTGTGCTCTCCCTCCCTCAGTGTTCAAAGATCCTCTCTGAAGTAGGCAGCTGCTCCCTAGTTTGTGGGAGGGTTGATTTTGGAGATTCAAGACTCTTTTTTTCTCTCTTTAGTGGCTCTTTCAGTGATATAGTTAAAAACAGGTACTATGAGTGCTCTCCTGATTTTTGGTTATTATGAAGTTGTTTTTTCTGTGTGGGCTTGTTAAGTTGTTTTTCTTGTGGGAGTAGCATGGGGGACGATCAATGGAGTCTTCTATTCTGCCATTTTGCTTTGCCTCTCCTTTCTTCCTGTTTGGATACCTTTTATTTCTTTCTCTTGCCTGACTGTTCTGGCTAGGACTTCCAGAATTATGGTGAACAAGAGTGGTAAGAGTGGGCATCTTCGTCTTTTTCTGGTTCTCAAGGGGAGTTCTTTCAGCTTTTGTCCAATTACTATGATGTTGGCTATGGGTTTGTCATAAGTGGCTCTAATTATTTTGAAGTATATTTCTTCATTGCCCAGTTTGTGGAGGATTTTTAATATGAAGGGATGTTGAACATTACCAAAAGTTATTTCTGACTCTATTGAGATGATCATGTAATTTTTGTTTTAGTTCTGTTTATGTGATGAATCAAGTTTATTGGTTTGCATCTGTTTAACTAACCTTGCGTCCCAGGAATAAAGTCTAGTTGATTGAGATGGATTAGCTTTTTGATGTGCTGCTGGGTTCAGTAAGCAAGGATTTTATTGAGGATTTTTGCATCAGTGTTCATCAGGGATATTGGCCTAAAGTTTTCTTTGTGGGTTGTGTTTCTTCCAGATTTTGGTATCAGAATAATGCTTGCCTCATAGAATGAGTTAGGGAAGACTCTCTTCTTGATTTTTTGGAATTGTTTCAGTAGGATTGGTATCAGCTCTTCTTTGTACATCTGATAGAATTCAGTTATAAATCTGCTGGTCCATGGCCTTTTCTGGTTGCTAAGTGTTTTATTCTTACAACCATCTAATCTTTGACAAAGTTCACAAAAACAAGCACTGGAGAAATGACTCATTATTCAATAAATCATGCTGGGATAGATGGCTAGCTGGTTAGCCATATACAGAAGATTGAAACTGGACCCCTTCCTTTTACAATATACAAAAATCAACTCAAAATTGATTAAAGACTTCAATGTAAAAGCTAAAACTACAAAAAATTTAGAATAAAACTTAGGGACTACCTTTCTGGACATAGACATTGGAACAGATTTCATAAAAATGTCTTCAAAAGCAATTGCAACAAAAGCAAAAATAGAAAAATGAGGCCAAATTAAACCAAAGGTCTTCTGTACAGCAAAAGAAACTATCAAGAGAGTACACAGACAACTTACAGAATGGGAGAAAATACTTGCAAACTATGCATTCAGGAAAGCGCTAGTATCCAGAATGTATAAGGAACTTGAACAAACTAACAAGCAAAAACCAAACATCCCGTTAAAAAATGGGCAAAGGACATGAACAGACACGTCTCAAAAGAAGACTTAAATGCAGCCAATAAGCATATGAAACATGCTCAACATAAACAATAATTAGAGAAATGCAAATCAAAATCATAATGAGATACCATCTCACATTAGTCAGGATAGCTATCACTAAAAAGTCAAAAAATAACATGTTGGCCAGGTTGTGAAGAAAAGCGAACACTTATACATTGCTGGTGGGAATATAAATTAGTTCAGCCACTGTGGAAAGCAGTTTTGAGATTTCTCAAGGAACTTAAAACAGAACTATCACTCAATACAGCAATCCTATTACTGGATATACACCCAAAAGAATGTAAATCATTCTACCATAAAGACACATACATGTGTTTGTTCATTGCATCACTATTCACAATAGCAGATACATGAAATCAACTTAGATGCCCATCAGTGGTGGACTGAATTAAAAGGAAAAAACTGTTTTATATATACACCCTGGAATTCTACACAACCATAAGAAAAGGAAATCATGTTTATTGCTGTAACATGGATGCAGCTGGAGGCCATCGTCCTATGCAAATTAAAGTGGGGATAGCCATCTTGGCTCTACTGCATGTTACTGTTTTCCAGAGTCCTTTCTCTACTTTTTTTCTTAATCCTTGAATTAGAGCTTATTATTGTTTTATCAGTCAAAGCTTATTTTGCTTTCGCCACAGATCTGTCAACTTTTTAAACCTAAATGGTGGTTGGCCTATGCTTACAAATTCTCAAAAAGAGTCTCTATTTATTTTGTTTTTCAGACCCATAGGGCCTAGACTAAGAGGAAAATAACCTCCCTTCTAATCTCTTTGTGTGAATGGACTTCTCATTAGTTTATTATTATTATTATTATTATTATTATTGCTATTATTATTTTTCCTTGAGGCTGTAGTTCTTGGAGGGTCACAGTTTTTTTGTGGGAATTTTGCTCCAATTTCTTGTATTGTTTAGAATTAAGAGTTCATTCCATTTCTAAGCCTTTTATTGCTGAGATCTCTTTATTGCTGAATATCTCTTACTAAGATATTCCCAGAATAAGTTTGTTCTCCTCACTCTAAAATAGACTATTCCCGTTGATATCAGCCACTTGGTATTTCCTTTATTTTTTAATAGATTCTTTAAGAGGAATTATTTTGTCCTTTTCTAGAATTTCTAGATGTTTCATTGTTTGAGTGCATCAGGTTATTTAATCTAGCATCTTGTCATACGTAAAAGTTATAATCTTTATTTCTTTTTTTTTTTAAACCAGATTTTTTTTTCTAAAAATGTTAGTGGTTAATTGAAGATGCAGAAATTGTTGGGAAGTATGTGTAAATCTGGGCTTTTAATTTCCTATTTAGTCAAAGGAATTAATGAAGACAAATAACTTGACCATTATTGTACAGTTGTCCTTGACTGAAAAGGCATGTGTTACCTGCTCACTCTATCCACTGAAGTTCTATGATGTGAAGTATGCAATGATAATACATTTTAAATTTGCTTTTGTTTGTTTTTTCTCATTGCTTTTTTGTCTTCATTTTTCCAGGGCCTTGCAAAGTTTGTGGTAAGTAATTTGTGCTAATTTTGCTGAAGGAGTTCATGAATAAATACACTCTCAATATGAATATGTGAACTCACATGCACTATATTAAGGAACAAGAAAGTAAGGGGATGGAGTTTTTTGTTTTGCTTTCCATCTCAATATTCCAGTAGTAAATTGTTTTAACAAATCATTCTAAGTCAATCAAGTTGTAGCTCTAACATAATAATACATAGAACATTGCATCTAATGTGAATCAGCTCAAGTATCTCAAACCTCAGAATTATATTTACTTTATTAACTCATTTTTAAACTTCAGAGCTACACAGTAATTTTCATTAATATAGCTCTGATTGAAATAGTGAACTGTAAATAACTCATTGTGAGCTGGACTGATTCACTTTTTGTCAACTCATGTCTTTAATAAATATTGTATTTCAAATTTCAAGAAATCAGAAACTGCCTTGGTAAGTAGGTAATCCATGTGCATCTATTATGTTTCATCATTCAAAGAGATAAGTGTGAGAAAATAATGATTCTGACTGTATCTCAAAGAATTATATTAGAAAGACACACTGTAGGAAAACAATGCTAAAGTTAAAACTGAAAATTCTCAATGACAGCATTTTGAGAAGACTTAAATTTTATCTATACTCCTGATATGTGTTACTAAAATGCAAATGTTTCAGAAAATCAAAACATAGCTTTTTCTGCAATAAGGTTAATTTCAGCAATTAATTATTATTTATCATAAGTTATTTGTAAAAGGAAAGACCCTTAAAGTTATTAATACTTAAAATAGAACAAGAAACAAATGTAGTAATGGAATATGTCAAATGCAATTAAAATAAATGCAATTCAAATAAAAATCTAAATGTGAAATATATTTAAATCTCCAATCCATGTCCCTCTTTAACAATTCTTTTCATTGTAACTAATGTGAACAGCTCTTGTTGACTACTGTAATGAAACATAGCCTCAACATTTTTTACATCATTTGTTTACTAAGAGCCTTTGATATGACATTATACCGATACTTTTGAGACAAAAAACCTAACTTACATTAAGGACTTCATCCTAGAACTTGGCTATCTACAAAGCTCTCTTCTGCAGGGCAGTCCATTGCCATCTGAGTCTTCATGAAAATCACCTGGTCTCTGTCCAATGTCCTCTGCGGCAGCTTGGATGCAGCTGGAGGCCATTATCCTAAGCGAATTAACAGAAACAGAAAAACGAATACCACATGTTCTCACTTGTAAGTGGGAGCTAAACATTGTGCACCCATTGACATAAAGATGCAAAAAATAAACACTGGGGACTGCTAGAGGGGTGAGAAAGGGAGAGGGGCAAGGACTCAAAAACTACCTACTGAATACTATGCACTACCTGGGTGAAGGAATCATTCATACTCCAAATCTCAGCATCACACAATATATCCATATAACAAATCTGTACATATAATCTAAAATAAAAGTGGAAATTATTTTTAAAAATTTCCTGGTCAATCTAGCCATAGGACCACTCTGGCCCAATTGAATCAACTTTTATCCTTATAAACATGCTGTTCATAGTACATATTGAGGTGGCAATATATTTTATAGCAATAAATGTATAAAGAAGAATGAAGTGCAACATTTAACTTAAGCCAGATGTGTCTACTGTTACTGCTAGCCCTGAACTTGATGCTTGGAGCAGGTGGGGGCAATTCAGGTAGTTCTGAGTAAAGGGTGGGAGATTAGGTCTCCAATTGTTCACAGTTGGAGTGGGAGTTTGGGGAGCAGGCAGTATTTCGGACAGCATGTGTTTTGGTACTTTAAAAATAGCAGTTCATGATCAAAGTAGTTTGACTTAGTAACTGTTCTCATACTCTCCCGACTTTATTAAAAAGAGAAGAGACTGATGTATACATTTTCTAAACTGAGGTAGTCAGTGGACTGTAAGTGGATTTATTAGTTGCTAAAAGATTTAGTTTTCCTTTTGGGGGAGGGAAAACTCTTTTGATAAATAGAAAAGCCCAAGATGATAGTCTAAATAAGGCACTGTCATGTCTTGGATAGACAAGAGAAATGAAGAGAAAAAGTTGTGATATAGTAAAAAATTTAGGTTAAGGAAGAAATTAATGTTGAAGATGAAATATATAGTGAAAGAATAGGGTTTTTAAAAAATAAAATAGAGAGGGGAAATTGCTCAGCACCTAACATTTTGTCCTTTTCCCATTTGAAAGTATATTTCTCACGTTATTGAGTTGTCCTGGGTAAGAAGATTCAAGTTCTGAGAAATACTAGGCATATTAATAGGTGCTTACTCATTGTATTTGCTTTATAGCAAAAAATTAGTTTCCTGACTTTCTTGCCTGAGAAACTCCTTCTATTACTATATTTATGATAGATATGAGATGTAGACTTATCTAAACTTCTACATTTTTCCATTTTCCCCTGAGGTTAATGTGAATAAAACAATGTAAAGAATAGATTACCTCTCCTTTGAATATGGATCAGTGAGGCAATTTCTTGGTAATAACTCAACATGTATTCTACTGATACTAAATTTTTTATATAAGACCTTGCAAAAATGTGTCTGTTTATGGTCTTGGCTACCTTTCATCTCAATGGGAATGAAAAATTATGGACTATGACTTTATATGTAAATCATCATGGTGCTCTCATTCTTGAATATTCAAAAATGGTTTCTTATATTGTTAGGGAGGTTGATCCCTTTAAGCATAATTTTCAATTGAAACTACATTTGGGGAATTTATAGTTTATTAGATAAGCCTATTACCATCTTACTGTGTATTACTATCTATTGTCTGTTTCTTCACATTTGCAGGCATGTGCCCAAATCCAGAAAGCATAATGATTAATTCCATGTTTCTAGTGATAGCAAAAGTTGTAGTCTTTATGGTCAGGAGTAAGACATTCTAAGAGTCATTTAGTCATTTCTCCTCTTGGTGACCACACACTTGGTAGTTGGCTCTAAGAACCACATTATGAGTTGTCTCTGTGTTTATTTTCATATTGAAATGGACTTCAAAGTTGGGAAAGGAGTCAGGAAATTTTCCTAGGAAGAACTGTGCTAGATGCTCAGATGACTATGGCACAGTTTCTATCCATGAGGAACTCTTGGTCTAGAGCTGATGCTGATAATTCAGTGTGCTAACAATGTGATCACAGACTTAACAGCCACTGCTCTGCTTCAGACTGGGAGAAAGACACCCCAAAGGAAGGGATGTTTGAACTCCATCATGAAGTCGGAATTTCTCAGATGGCTAATGGAGTCAAGAACATTCTATGAAAAAGTGAAATAGTCTGGGGTATTCTGCAATAATGGCAAGTAACTTGTATTTGGATCATTGAGCAGAAGGGACAGTGCAGCCAGAAGTAAGGCAGGACAAGAGTTTGGATGATATTTTTTTCATGGAGGTAATAAAGTAGAGTAATAAAATTACACTCTGCAATTTAAAAATTAGCTCTAGTAGACTGAAAGTATGGACAGACCATGTGGGAGAGTAATTAGGCAGTCATTGCTGTTATCCTGGATAAAGGTGATATGGACGTAATCCAAGGGAGCTGCCATGAGAATGAAGAGGTGAGGGGACCCAGGGGACACTGGTGGACAACAGGATGTGGGCAGTGGCAGTATAGAATACAACTCAAGGATGACATTTGGTTTAGGTAAATGTGAAAGTGGTGATTTTCTGAGTAAAACAGGAATGTGTGAGCAGGAGCAAATCTGGGTCAGGCAGTGAGGTTTTTTTCATGGACTTGATGAAGACAACTTTCTCTTTTCATCTCCCCAGATGAAAGAGAAAGTACGCTGAAGACAGGGCCTTTTCTAAGAGCTTGCTTTCAAGCAAATATCTTCACTTGATTAGTGTAAAGGAAGACATCAGTGATATTTGAAAGACGTTAAAGACATATAAAAAAGAGAAGACATGCTGTTGAATTTCAATAAGTCCTACTTTAAGGATTCGATGGTTTGATAATTAAGGAAGGTATAGGTGTTACTATTTTACTATGAGTAAAGTTTTTATTAAAAGTTTACAAGTGTAAGACGGCTGTAGATACTTATTTGTTGCAGAGTGCATTTTCAAGTACTCTTCTCTGGGAGGCTGTATCACTTTATGCAAATCCCTAATATAGTCTTAATCACATTGTTACAGTTACTTATATTGAGGATATGAACTATCTTTTATAAATCTCTGTATGTCTCTGACCAAATAATGTATGAGGTGTAATTAGAACATTCTAGATCCTCAAAAATATTGTGTTAATTGAAGCATCCATTAAGTAATTGAGGTACTAATTGCAAATTATATAATCAATTTCTTTAAAGGATATATTTATTTCCCAATTTAAAAAATACTTATTTTGCTCTTGAAATAAAATAGCATATATATTATGAACATTTTTAAACTGTTCCGATGGAACTTTCAAACCTGTAACTGCTATAGACTCCTCAGTTACCTTGTCACACGTGTTGTTTATTGCTAACACTTTACACAATCTTTAATTATTTTGATAATTTCTTTATATATTTCTTCCTTAAAATGTAAACTCCGCCATAGAAAGGAACCCACCTGTCCAATTTACATCTGTATACTTTGAGCATAGGGTGGTACTGACTCAAAATTAGTGCTATGTTTATCTTGAGTGAAACAATTAATGGATTTTAAAATGAAATTATATGACTTTGTTAGGAAAAAATGAGCCTTATTTTTAATAACAATAAATAAGTAGATGCATAGTATAATTGTTATGAATAAAGCCTTATTTTCTACTATTAACAAAAGTAGTAATATTTGGAAACTTTCAATTGTCAGGCACAGTACTAGATCTTTTAGTCCTGTTAAATTCTTGGAAATCACTCAGAAGTTTTCTAAATTCAGCATATCTTAAGCATGAAAAATCTGAGACTCAAAATGGTTACAAAAGTTGCCCAATGTCATACAGTAGAGTCTGGATTTGAATCTAACTTTGTAGAGTGCCAAACATGTGTTCTTTCCATTAAACTGCAAAATGATATTCTTTATTGCAATTAAATTTTGTTTTTTAAAGCATCACAAAATGTAAAGGCTGTTTGAAAAATAAAGAAATATATGTACTCCTAAGAAAAATTAGAAAATGAAAATATTGCTATTTGCTTTCAGAACAGATGTATTGAATGATAGGATTTCCTATCTAGTATTTGGTCAGGTGTCTCAGGCTGAAATATATCCTAATTGTATATTAGTGTATGTTACACTAAACTATGCCAGACCACAAGCATGAAAGGATGTTAGACACTATACATATGAATTATGAAAATAAGGAAAATATGATACTTTATGCCTCTGTAGCTCCATTATTGACCCCAAAACATTGTGAAAAATTATTCTCTTGAGATACAAAGGGGAGTAATAAAATGAAATGTTTTCCTTTTTGTTTTCTATGGAAACTTAACCTTCTGTTTTCTATGTGTACACAGAGGAATAAAATGTCACATTGCTAGAATTATTCCGAAGATTTATATTATACTTTGTACTTCAAATAAAGGCATCTCCCTGTAGGCCAGTTTGTATGAGTTTTTCCGGTAAGCATAAAAAAGAAAACTAAACCTAAAGTCCAAATTGCCTTCCTGAAGAATTTATGTAATAAAAATGTTCCTCTTTTATAAGTCATATAGAAATATCAATAGGGCTTTTCTCATAAATGAATAAAATGATCTTGAATTTTATGTAGAATAATAAAGTCATCAATAGCCAGAAGCTTTAAAAAATGAAAAATAAGAAAAGTCTTTCTTTATAGATCCAAAACATATTATAAAGTCATTATAATCAAATCAGTGGTAGTCCAAGGGAATAAGCAAATAGATCAGTGGAATGAAATAGACAATCCAGAAATAGATCCAAGCATAAATGAGCATTCAAATGTGACGATGGTAGACTTTCCACTGAGTGGGATGGCACAGGCACAAACAATGTGGTAAAAGTGGCTGCCATATTAAAAAAAGTGTAAAATTGTGCCCCTGCTTCATATCATCACCTACAACGTCATCTTTTGGATAGCTCCATATTTAAATATTAAAAATTAAATGAATAGCTTAGAAAAATATCTGGGAAGCTACATCTACATCTCAAAGTTAGAGATTTTTTTCCCAAGACTAGAAATTCAGAAACTACTAACAGGATATAGAGATGGTAGATAATTTTTTAAAAAATATTTGAAAGTTGGAACATCAAAATCAATAGATAAATAATAGATTTGGAAAAAAGTTTGAAAAATAGATAAGAACCAAAAGATTAATATATACACATGATTTCAAGAATTCTCAAGAAAAACATACAACCCAATACAAAGATTGTCAAATATGAAGTTAGTTCACAGAAAAGAAAATCTAAATTGCCAAATGAAGTAGAAAAAAATGTTAACCCCACTGCTAGTTACAGAAATGCAAGTTAAATTAATAAAGAAACATTCTTGAATGCTTATCAGCCTGGAAAATATTTTAAGACTCTACCCATTGTTCACAATAATGATGAAAAAGGTCAAATGTGAAAAGTTTCAGTCTTTTGTGGGAAAACAATTTGGCAGTATACCTTACAAAAAAAAAAAAAAATACACAAAACTCTTTGACCAAGAAGTCTTAATTCTGGAAATCTATCCTAAAGAAATATGAGAACAAATATGACATTCAAAGTTCTTTAGCACTGTGAGTAGTGGCAAAATCTGAGAAATAAAGTCAAATCCCAGGACAAAGCAAGAAGCAAAAACTCTTGTGCAAAAATGAGGACATAAATGTATGTGTATCTATATCTGTGTGAGGATATTTGTGTCTCTATGTGTATGTGTGTATATATATACAAAGACACATATGCACATGCATATATATATATGAACATGGAAGAAAAGTAAAAGCAAAAAGGAATGTATATTCGGTATCAACATGCATTATCTTGAATGGATGAGGTCATGTCTGAGGAAAGGGGGAGATGCAGAGGAGGGGAGAAGCAAAAACAAAACTATATATTTTACTTTTTTAATTAAAAAAATTAAATATCTCATCCCATTGGATGTGATCCAATTTAGGTATAATTACTTATGTAAAAAGAGTCAATTTTATCCTTCGGAGTCTACGAAATAAAACAAGACATAGTTCATTCCTATCTTAGGTATACAGAAGTTTATTATAGTTATTCTTTGTAACCTGGGAATGTGAACCTTGTTGAATCACACTGCCCACCCAAATCTCTCTTCTTCTGGAATTGCAGTGGTTACTCTTCATATTCTCTAACATTTTAAAGTAATTTGGCTTCATTGATTTGCAGAAAACATGAGTACATAGACTTCTGTAGCCAGCTTGAAGACATGCTGGGCAATTTATCTGGCAACAACATGTTGAATGGAGTATTCATATTATTACCATAATTAGGTAAATTTGATATAATTTTTAGTTTGATGCTCTAAGTCTTTACTTCTTGCCAAAATTGTGTTAAACCAACGTTTTCCTTCCTTATTGTACCATCTGGAGAGAACATTGTATATACTTACAAAATTTTTCCTGCAGGCGTGGTGAGCTAGTCATCCTTTCTGATTAAAAATTTTTAAAAAGTCTTTGCAAGCACTATTTCTGATTCATAATATGATGTTAAAAGGTTGTTTTTGAAGTAAATTCGAGGGGATGAATTTTCACAAAATACAGGTGACCATTTTTGTTTAAGACTTTAGAGCCGGGCGCGGTGGCTCAAGCCTGTAATCCCAGCACTTTGGGAGGCCGAGACGGGCGGATCACGAGGTCAGGAGATCAAGACCATCCTGGCTAACACAGTGAAACCCCGTCTCTACTAAAAAATACAAAAAACTAGCCGGGCGAGGTGGTGGGCGCCTGTAGTCCCAGCTACTCAGGAGGCTGAGGCAGGAGAATGGCGTAAACCCGGGAGGCGGAGCTTGCAGTGAGCTGAGATCGCGCCACTGCACTCCAGTCTGGGAGACACAGCGAGACTCTGTCTCAAAAAAAAAAAAAAAAAAAAAAAAAAAAAAAAAAAAAAAAAAAGACTTTAGTCATTCAGAATTTAGCTCTGAATACATCATATTTCATTCATCTGAGAATAGATCCTAGGATCCATGCCATGCAATTTATACAAGGCATTCACAGAAAACCTTATCAGGCCTCATCCCTCACTTAATGTATATTTGTGCATATTTGACCCATAACTTTCTCCCATTTCCTTATTTTATTTTTAAGTCCAAAGAAAACTATAAAAAACCAATTAGAAGGTCACAGGTTGCTACAGGTAGCAGAATGGCGTAGTGTTTAAGAGCTCATATTCTTCTGTGCTTCAATCCCTTCATGTGTAAAATAGTAACACAATAGTGCCCATATAACAAGTTAGTTGTGAACATTACATGAAGTAATATTGTAAAGTGCTTAAGTAGTGCTTGGAACATAGCAAACACTCAATAATTGTAAACTCTTGGCAGCCGGGTGCAGTGGCTCAGGCTTGTAAGCCCAGCACATTAGGAGGCGGAGGTGGGCAGATCACTTGAGGTCAGGAGTTCGAGACCAACCTGGCCAACATGGCAAAACCCCATCTCTGCTAAAAATACAAAAATTAGCCGGGTGTGGTGGCAGGCCCTGTAATTCCAGCTACTCTGCAGGCTGAGACAAGAGAATCCCTTGAACCCAGGAGGCAGAGGTTGCAGTGAGTCAAAATATCACCACTGCACTCCAGCCTAGGTGACTGAGTGAGACTGCATCTCAACAAAACAAAACAAAAAGAACGGAAATCATAACAGTCTCTCAGAGCACAGAGCAGTCAAATTAGAACTCAGGATTAAGAAACTCACTTAAAACCATACAACTACATGGAAGCTGAACACGCTGCTCCTGAATGACTACTGGGTAAATAATGAAATTAAGGCAGATATAAATAAGTTCTTTGAAACCAATGAGAACAAAGACAAAACACACCATGCCAGAATCTCTGGGACACAGCTAAAGCAATGTTTAGCATTAAATGTTATAAGCAGTGTTATAGCACTAAATGTCCACAGGAGAAAGTAGGAAAGATCTAAAATCGACATCCTAACATTGCAATTAAAAGAACTAGAGGAGCAAGAGCAGACACATTCAAAAGCTAGCAGAAGACAAGAAATAACTAAGATCAGAGCAGAACCGAAGGAGATAGAGACATGAAAAACCCTTCAAAAAATCAATGGATCCAGGAGCTGATTTTTTGAAGAGATTAACAAAATAGACTGCTAGCTGGACTAATAAAGAAGAGAAGAGAGAAGAACTAAATAGCCACAATAAAAAATGATAAAGGGGATATCACCACTGATTCTACAGAAATACAAACTACCATCAGAGAATATTCTAAACACCTCTACGCAAATAAACTAGTAAATCTAGAAGAAATGGATAAATTCCTGCACACATATGCCCTCCCAAGTCTAAACCAGGAAGAAGTTGAATTCCTGAATAGATCAATAACGAGTTTTGAAATTGAGGCAATAATTAATAGCATACAAATGAAAAAATGTCCAGGACCAGACGAATTCACAGCCAAATTCTACCAAAGGTACAAAAAGGAGCTGGTACCATTCCTTCTGAAACTATTCCAATCAATAGAAAAAGAGGAATCCTCCCTAACACATTTTATGAGGCCAGCATCATCCTGATACCAAAACCTGGCAGGGACACAACAATAAAAGAAAATTTCAGGCCAATATCCCTAATGAACATTAATGCAAAAATCCTCAATAAAATACTGGCAAACTGAATCCAGCAGCACCTCAAAAGTTTACCCACCATGATCATGTTGGCTTCATCACTGGGATGCAAGACTGGTTCAACATATGCAAATCAATAAATGTAATCCATCACATAAACAGAACCAATGACAAAAACCACATGATTATCTCAATAGATGCAGAAAAGGCCTTCAATAAAATTCAACACCGCTAAAAACTCTCAATAAACTAGGTATTGTTGGAACATATCTCAAAATAATAAGAGCTATTTATGACAAACCCAGAGCCAATATCATACTGAATGGGAAAAACCTGGAAGCATTCCCTTTGAAAATAGGCACAAGACAAGGATGCCCTCTCTCACCACTCCCATTCAACATAGTATTGGAAGTTCTGGCCAGGGCAATCGGGAAAGATAAATAAATAAAGGGTGTTTATATAGGAAGAGACGAAGTCAAATTGAATCTGTTTGCAGATGACATGATTGTCTATTTAGAAAATTCCATCATCTCAGCCCAAAATCTCCTCAAGCTGACAAGCAACTTCAGCAAAGTCTCAGGATACAAAATCAATGTGCAAAAATCACAGGCATTCCTGTAAACCAATAATAGACAAAGAGCCAAATCATGAGTGAACTCCCATTCACAATTGCTACAAAGAGAATAAAATACCTAGGAATACAACTTACAAGGGATGTGAAGGACCTCTTCAAGGAGAACTACAAATCACTGCTCAAGGAAATAAGAGAGGACACAAACAAATGGAAAAACATCCCATGCTCATGGATAGGAAGACTCAATATTGTGAAAATGGCCATACTGCCCAAAGTAATTTATAGATTCAATGCTATTCCCATCAAGCTACTATTGACTTTCTTCACAGTATTAAGGAAAACTACTTTAAATTTCATACGGAACCAAAAAGAGCTCATATAGCCAAGACAATCCTAAGCAAAAAGAACAAAGCTGGAGGCATCAGGCTACCTGACTTCAAAGTATACTACAAGACTGCAGTAACCAAAACAGCATGTTACTGGTACCAAAACAGATATATAGACTAATGGAACAGAACAGAGGCCTCAGAAATAACACAGCACATCTACAACCATCTGATCTTTGAAAAACCCGACAAAAACAAACAATAGGGAAAGGATTCCCTATTTAATAAATGGTGTTGGGAAAACTGCCTAGCCATATGCAGAAAACTGAAACTAGACCCCTTCCTTACACCTTACACAGAAATTAACTCAGGATCAATTAAAGACTTAAATGTAAGACCTAAAGCCATAAAAACCATAGAAGAAAATCTACACGGTACTGTTCCGGACATAGGCATGGGCAAAGACTTCATGACTAAAACGCCAAAAGCAATGGCAACAAAAGTCAAAATTGACAAAGGTATCTAACTAAACTAAGCTTCTCCACGGCAAAAGAAACTGTCATCAGAGTAAACAGGCCACCTACAGAACGGGAGAAAAATTTTTGCAATCTATCCATCTAACAAAGGGCTAATATCCAGAATCTACAAGGAACTTAAAGAGATTTACAAGAAAAAAACAAACCCCATCAAAAAGTGGGTGAAGGATATGAACAGACACTTCTCAAATGAAGACATTTATGCAGCCAACAAACATGAAAAAAAGCTCCTCATCACTGGTCATTAGAGAAATGCAAATAAAAACTACAATGAGATAGCATCTCATGCCAGTTAGAATGGTGATCATTAAAAAGCCAGGAAACAACAGATGCTGCAGAGGATGTGGAGAAATAGGAAGGCTTTTACACTGTTGGTGGAAGTGTAAATTAGTTCAACTGTTTTGGAAGATAGTGTGGCGATTCCTCGAGGATCTAGAACCAGAAATACCATTTGACCCAGCCATCCCATTACTGGGTATATACCCAAAGGATTGTAAATCATTCTACTGTAAAGACACATGCACACCAATTTTTTTTGCAGCACTATTCACAATAACAATGACTTGAAACCAACCCAAGTGGAAAAACAAATAATGCCTACAGAGCTTCCAGACCCTGAGAGTACAACAGGATTATAACTGAGTGAAATAATGCATCATGGCAACCCAAGGACACAAAAAATTTGTTCTGTATTTAAGAAAATGTGGGAGAGGTAGCATGGCTGAGTGGTCTAAGACTCTGAATTAAGTCTCCAGTGTCTTTGGGGGCATGGTTTTCAATTCCACCACTACTAATTTGTTGCTGGGCGCGGTGGCTCACGTCTGTAATCCCAGCACTTTGGGAGGCCAAGGTGGGTGTATCACGAGGTCAAGAGATTGAGACCATCCTGGCTGACATGGTGAAACCCCGTCTCCAGTAAAAATACAAAAATTAGCTGTGTTTGGTGGCACGTGCCTGTGATCCCAGCTACTGAGGAGACTGAGGCAGGAGAATCACTTGGACCCAGGAGGTGGAGGTTGCAGTGAGCTGAGATCACACCACTGCACTCTATCCTGGCGACAGAGAGACTCTGTCTCAAAAAAAAAAAAGAAAAAACTGGAAAAGTGTATGATGCAATTCAAAATGATTCCTTAAAAACATTTAGAATTTAAAAGAATGTGTTTGTGCTTAATTCCCAGTTACCTAATTATCTAAAAGGATTCACCATCTGAGGGTGGTAGAAAGCACAGTTTTGTACAATACTTACAAATGTTTTATTTTGCAAAATCTTTTACAATAAACCTTAAAATATTTGAACATTAAAATTAAAAACATAAATGATAAATTTATTAGTACTGAGTCTTTGGAAGTTTCTACCACGCATATTATCATATTTAATGTCATAAAATCCTGTGAGATATACTTTATTATGCTCAATTTAAATAAGAGAAAATAGAATCTCGGGTGATTAAATCCATATTGCTTTCTTATTGTTATAAACCAATAATATACCACCACAAATTCAGTGGCTTAAAAAAAACCCCAGCTTACTATCTTACAGTTTTGTACATGGGAAGTCTCACTGGACTAAAACCAAGTTTCATATTCAGACAATATTCTAAAATTAGATCATGGTTATGGTTGCACAACTCTGTGTATATACAAAAACCACTTTAAGTAAATGCTATTGTATGTGAATTATATCGTAATAAAGCTGTTAAGAAATCGAGTAGTGTAATAGTGGAATAAGTAATTTTCTAGCATCTGATTTGTGAAAAGCATGATGTTAGTTATGAAATACTGCTGAACACATTGCCTTGTCTGCCAGAGCATTCACATTATCCTGGAAACTATTCCTTCAAAACCATTACATAAAAGTTGTATAGGTCAACTCCCCTAACCACAGGCTGAACGCTGCAGCTGAACCATTAAAGGGTCTAGTCCGCAGTCCTCCATCCACAGATGACAACGTCATCCAAGATGGATCGATCAGTCTTCTACCCAAAGATTTTTTTCTTCTGGTTATTTTCTCCTCCCAGTGAACTGCAGCAAGAAAGAATTAAAACCAATTAAAGAAAAGACAATAGATAGAATAGGGAAGTCTTGATGTCTTCCACAGTCTAACTTCCAATTCTACTGGGCCAGGTTCACTCTGTCCTTTCTGTTGCTCTGATACTATTCAAATTGATTGGAGTTGGGTCTCATGATTGCAACAAAAGTTCTGTTCGCAACTATCTTAGTTAGAGATTACTTGGGAAGAAAACCTATAAAGGTTTGAAAAAATAAATAGAAATCGAAACCTGAAAGTAAAATGGGAAAAAAAGGTAGTCTGCAATGAAAGTGCAATGTGAAAACAAGAGTATGCAATTAATTTCTAAGTGAGCGATTTAGATAAAGAGTTTCGTGAATTTAGAGGAGAGAGACAACACTGTAGCTTCGGTAATCTGGAAAGATTTCCTAGAGGGAAAGGGACCAGACTAGAGTCAGACCTTGAAAGGTAGATTCTTTTGATTTTTTCTTAGGGTCATCTATGCTAACTCACTTAAATGAACTTCATTTGGAGAGAGATTTTAAAGGGATCCTTCGGAGGCAGACGAAACATGTCTTGGACAGGAAAGGGGAGAAGCAGCAAATTTCATCTGTTATTAGAGCAAAGATATTTTGTTCAGATGTCAGTATTAATGGGCATATGATCAACTTTTATAATGGGAATAACATCCTTTTTGTCCTAGGGTATGCACTGTATTAAAAATGATAAATTATGGCTCTCAGTACAATCAGTGAAACTATTAAACTGATGAAAGATTAACGGAATTTTGTCAGAATCAAATAAGGATTGGATTCTGGTCAGTGTTGTGGAAGCAGTCTAGTATTTTGTTTGTTTGTTTAAATTATCAGCCCAAGTTCCAGTAATTCTTAAGAATCTATGCAATTTTCAGTTATACTTGTGTGGCTTTGATGTCTCTCTTTATTTTGAACACTGATCTTGATTCATGAAAGTCTGTTGCATAACACGAAAAGAATGGACAAAATGCCTCTACAAGTTGCCTAGTGTTCCATAATTTATTTATGTCTTTTGAATTTCTTTTTAAACACATATCCCTGAGGTAATACTTTTTGTAAACTGTGAAATCTCATGGGTGAGATTAGGATGTTGGTCACTTCAACAGTGAACTGAAGTAGTCCTTAAGAGCTTTTCATCAAAATTGTTTTTCTTATAAAGAAAGGGAAACATAGAAATTGAGTTTCTAACACTGGGAATTATCTTCACTGGGCTTCCCCAAGGAAATACTACCAAAAATATATTTCCTTTGGTTTCTTCTGAATGATTAACATGTAATTCTGAGCAAATTAGTAGAATTGTAGATGGTTAGAGTGGCAAGAAATCTCTATGACTTTGTTTAATGGAATAAACATCTTTTACGTTTTAACACTGAGATCCTGAGAAAGTGTTAGACTTCCCACATCAGGGACTGAGCAGCACCTAAAACAAAAATGTCCCAGCTTTTTAGATGACACCATATTCTTTTCTCTTAAAAATATTAAAATAATGCCTAATTCAAGGTATTTCAGATTTTTTTTCATGTTAGTTTCATTTTAGCCAGTACAAGTATCTATAATTTGTCATAAATTAGAAGTTTCTCATGTTTTTGTTCTTTGCTTTGGTATCCTCTAAAATGTTCACATGCAGGGAGAATAATGGTAGAGTTTTATAATATGTGGTTTGTAAAAATCTTGGGTGAAAATCTTTTAAAAGCTACAGTAAAATTCAGAAGTGAAAGGAAATTACTTAAAAGGCATGGAATGTGAAAGCTTCAACACAAAATGTAAAATTTTTAGATCATACAAAATGTAAAAATTTTAGATGGATAAGGTCAATAGTTAAATAATAAATTAGGAGACTTTTTATAATAATACCTCATGTGATCAGACCAGATAGGAGTTACAGCTCTGATAAGACGTTGATTCTTTTGGAATTCCTTTTATCTGGAAGGTGTCTAGGATCTCCAGGCTACTGTAGCCCAGTCAATAGCAGCCTCATAGTCCATTTACCCATGGTAAGGTACAAATAGACATTTACAGCTAAGTCAATTTACCCCATGATGATATAGAAATATAATTCTCTGGTTGTCATGAGGTAAAAAGCATTGGAAACACTCATCTATGACAAAAAGAGATATTATGAACTAAAACAACAATGTTAAAAGCCCAATAGGAAAAGTATATGAACAACAATTTACAAAATTGCTATCTAAGTTGCCAATATAAAATGTCTCCAGGTTTTGTCAGTAACTGTGGAGATATAAATTGAAGTAAAATCTATATATCTCTTTATACTCATAAGACTGGCAAAAATTTAGAAGTGTGGTGAAATCTGTTGCTGGTAGGGATGCTAACAGAATAATATTTTCATTTACTGCTAGTGGTTAGGTGAAAAATTTCTGCCCTTTTGGAAAAGTAATCTGTACATATCTTTTGACAGAACAATTTTATAATCTTGGAAATACATTCCTTTAAGATCACCTGCCCTGATTTGCTTACACACATACACACCCAAGAATATTTATTGCATTATGATGTATTTTTTTTTCTTTTCACAGCAGCAAAACTTGGGAACTAAAATGAACAGATAAACAAATATTAATAGGGAAATGCTTACTTCAGTTTAAAATAACGTGAAACATTTTAATTAGGAGGAGTAAGTTCAGGGATCTATTTCACAACATGGTGACTAGAGTTAATACAATGTATTCTTGAAAAATTCTAAGAAAGTGGATGTAAAGTGTTTTTGGCACAAAAATGAATAACTATGTGAGATAATGCACATGTTAATAATCAGATAATTTACTCATTTCACAATGTATACATACTCCAAAACATCATGTTGTACACAGTTAATATCATTTTATCTGTCAATTTAAAAACAGACCTTTTGTAAAAGATATCTATGAAAAGACTCTTAGAATGAGAAATGAGAGCTTTTATTAAAATGCCAGCAATAAATCTAACAATATTCCTTTTCTTATATTTATAGGAATAACTTCCAGATGTAATATTCAATTTGGAATTATAGCAGTTTCATCTAGATAATTATTTTTTGGAAGATAGCATAACTCACCTTCTTTTCATATAATATATTTTTATCGTTGTTCAGGTCACCTGACTGAAGCTGGTACCATGATGGATTTGCAGCTGCTGTTAGAGATGCCACTCAAGGAAGAGGTAGGGGAAAATCTTCCTGATTTTCCTTTGTTTCTACTCTCTTATTTCCTCTTAACTTCTTTAATATGCTAACCCTAGCCAGAAATGCTGGCCATAGGAATCTTTCCCTGTAATACAGAACGGACCAGGGTAAGGCAAACAGTAGATCTGAGAGAAAATTGGACAAGGACTGGCACACCTTCCCTTTGTGTGAGCAGATAAATTTGACAGTTTTCTTCATCCTTTCTTCCTGTGATCTCCAAGATTTGTTTAGAAGATTTTGGAGTAAGATTTTGCAAGAGTCTCCTCTCTTTATAGAATTTTTTTTGGGACATTTTGTTTTGTAACTTTTCTAAGAACAATCTTATACCTAATTTTAAGTTTCGCTAATTTTATTACTCACTATTTTCATACCTCTTCTTTGCTATTTTTATTACAGTTCTTAATTTTTTCTTTTGCTCTTATTCACATATTATCATTTAGGTAGGTGACACATTCTTAAGACCTTACTCTATTGCTTCTTAACATTTCGTCTTTTGTGTAAGGAAGATAATTCTAACAACAAATAGATAATGACAAATAGATTAATCTCCTGTGAAAGGGAGAGATTCTAATGACAAATAGATAAATGACAAATGATAACCCACATAGTTATCTTTTGTTTTTGTGCCAAAAACACTTTACATCCACTTTCTTAGAATTTTACAAGAATACATTATATTAACTCTAGTCACCATGTTGCACAATAGATCTCTGAACTTCTAACAAAAATGTTTCAAGTTATTTTAAACTGAAGTAAGCATTTCTCTATTATTTGTCATTTTAGAGGCTACTTTTTCTTTCTGCATGGAAATGTATAGATTTCACTTTAAATGTTGGCTTTGAAATTAACAACAAACAAAATGAAAATCTTAGCCTAGTACTTGAAAAAAACCTTTTTTTGGATCTGATGCTTTAATTCTGTTTTCAGTGTAGGGATTTTTTTCCTGTTTGATCATTGATTCTTCTTAATCTTACCTTTTTATATTTATATTATTCTTTTAATTTACATATATTTAATCCCAGATGAATTAATTTAATCTGGATTTGTATTTCTAACAGAAATTCCCTGAAATTTCTGGCATATATATGGTCTCATTTTGCTTGTTTCCAGGATTTATGTAGAGGTTTTCTAGATATTTTTGTGTTTGTCATTTTGGTGGGAACTTAGAAGAGGACAGAGTTAAACATCTGCACCCAAATCACCATTCAAAATAAGAAATATCTCAATAAAATTTAAACATTATAAAACTACCATTCCTTTCAAATATTACCAAAGTATGTGGCTACTTTGAACAAATGAAGAAATATTCTTTCCCTTAGGTGTTTCCAAGTGATAGAAGATGGAAAAAGATCTTCCTTTAGAAATAGGAATGTGAGGATTCTAATTCATCTCCTGGGCTCTTTGGTGGTCACAGGTTTTTCGGGCTGTGTTACTGGTGTGAACCGTCTTAACCCATCTGGTTATCTTGATTGCAATGTCTCATTGGTGTGCTGTGATGTAAAGCTGAGAGAGAATGTGGCACAGCGGAATAGCTTTAAAGACTAACAGAGTCCTGTGTTTTTAAGCAAGCACTACAATTTTCTTATCTGTGAAACAAACCTAATCCTGCTTTGTGCATTATTAATTGACTTGTATAGTTTTATTGAGTGATTAAATGTGTTGTAGAGCATGTATTAGGATCCTAGGGGCATAAAGATGAATAATATCGGGTCTCTGCTTTCAAGAATTATATAGCTAAAAGGACTGGGAGGATTGTGTGAGAACTCATTAGCTTATATAGTAAATATTTGTAAAGAACATAATTGTTGTTAGGAACTCTCCTAGGCATTGAGATATTAGGATGAGTAAAAAAATCTTATTAGCCTATTGTGATTACATTTTATTAGAGGACGAAGGGAGATGATTAAAAATTAAATATCTAATATAATGTCAGATGTTGAAAAGTTCTGTGAAAAGAAATACAGCAAGAGTGGGGAGTATATGTGTGTGAAGAAGAGAAGAGAGAACTATTTTAAATGGGGTCGTCTGGATAGCCCTTCTGAGGAATGTCTGGGAAAAGGGCATTGCTGGAAGAAGAATACATTTAGAGCGTCTGAGAAACAGCAAGGTGAGAATGGCTACACTTTGGTTATTTAAGGGAAAAATGGCAAAAATAAGAATGGAGAAGTATTTCTAGGTTTTTTTGACCACGACAAAGAATTGAAATGTTATTCTAAATGCAATAAAAGGAAACCATTGGAGGGATTTGCACAGAGAAGGAGATGATTTGATTTGTGCTTTGCAAAGATTAGTCTGGGTGTTTAGTGGGGAATAGCTGTAGGAGAGACAAGGTAGAAGTGGGAGAGGAGGAGGTAGAGTGGGAGTGATGGGAGGCTAATATAGGAGAAGAAGTGAAAAAACTGTGCTTTGACTTTGGAGCAGTGTTTTGGAGTGAATGAGTCTTCATCAGATAATATGATACTTGGTATAGATAAGCTTTTAGTAAATAATTCTATGGTTATTATCACACCTATATCGAGCAACTACAAAGAAACTACGTGTTCAGACTTTAAGCAAAATGGATGAAAAAACACAAGCAATTTTCTCCTAAACCCTTCAAGAAAAAATAGTAGGTAATAAAAATGAAATGTAAGAGTCTTCATTAAAAGATCATAGAGAAAATTCTGTAAATTGGTAAGAAAAATAAATCTAATCCAATGGAAAAATGAAGAAAAGGAACTAAGAGGAAAAATATATGGTTAACAAACATATGAAAATACACTCAGCTTTATTGTTCAATCAGGGAAGTGAAAATCAAAACTGGAGGGAGACAATAGGTCACACCTACCTGTTTGGCAGAAATTAAAAAATATAACACTAACAGATATTGGCAAGGATATGGAGAAATCAAAACATTTATACACATTACTGGTGGAAGTCTATATTGGTATAATGCAATATATGGAAAATAACATGGCATTATATAATAAATTTGAGATTGCTGTTTTTTCATGACCAGGCAATTCTACTCATAGCTACATACTCCAGGGCAGTTGTTCTTAGAGTTAATTCCCGGACCTGCAGCATCAGCATCACTTAGGAACTTGCTAGACATATAAAATCTTGGGACCCATCACAGCCACACAAAATTAGAAACACTAAGATTAAGGCTCAACAATCGTGTTTAAAATAAGCCCTTCAGGTGATCCTGATACAGCTAAAATGTGTGAACCACAGCACTAGAGAAAGATTTGCATGTGTGTACTAGAAGACATGTGCAAACTGTTTGCAGCATCTTTATTTACAGTAGCAAAGTACTCAAAACAAGCAACCTGTTATTAATAGAAGGTATAAAGGAATGTATATTCACACCGTGGAATACTGTACAACAGTGAAATGAACTATAGCTAAACACAACATGTATCAATCTCAGAAATATAATAGTCAAAAAACAAGACAGAAGATTTGGAAGCGAAAACATAATATACATATTGATAAAAAGTAAAGAATATCTTATTGAAAGAAATAAATATGTATAGCATATTTGGTAAAATTATATGAAAGAAGGAAATATTGAACTCAAAATTCAGGGAAGTGGTTACTTATGATGGAGCAGAAAATGTGTAGTATCAGGGAGCAGTCTTCCCAATGGTGACAAAGTTTCATTTTCTAAACTGGATAAGAAAATAGGTAGTTATTGCCGGGCGCGGTGGCTCACGCCTGTAATCCCAGCACTTTGGGAGGCCGAGGCGGGCGGATCACAAGGTCAGGAGATCGAGACCACGGTGAAACCCTGTCTCTACTAAAAATACAAAAAATTAGCCGGGCGCGGTGGCGGGCGCCTGTAGTCCCAGCTACTCGGGAGGCTGAGGCAGGAGAATGGCGTGAACCCAGGAGGCGGAGCTTGCAGTGAGCCAGGATCGCGCCACTGCACTCCAGCTTGGGTGACAGAGCGAGACTCTGTCTCAAAAAAAACAAAAAAACAAAAAAAACAAACAAAAAAAAGAAAATAGGTAGTTATTGTAGTATTGTGTTTTATGCCCTACATATAGTATTTTACTTTTTATTTGGTCAGTATTTGATAATGATAATAAAAACAATATGATTAATAAAAATAAAGCAAATGAATGCACACACAAAAAGAATGGAGAAAAAAACAGTGGACCCCTTTCTCTGTTGTATCCACAGTGTCAGGAAGCATATAAAATAAGTTAAAGAAAAAAACCATCACATGTACCCATATTTTTTCTCTTTTTCATATCACTTTTCCTTTCTCACCATACAGAGATTCACTCATGAGAATTAATACTTATTTTAAGTGCAAAGGTAAACTAATTTTTAAAAATGTATCTGACAGCAAAATGCACAAATAATTAAGAAAAATAAGCCTAGAAATACAGAAAATAAATCTTAAAATTTCTAAAAGTTCAAGTATTCTGATTCAATTAAAAATGGTAAGCTTTAGTGAGTAAAAGAAAATTACATCAGCATGTTCCTTGAGTTTTAATGAGGCAAGAAAGAGCTGTAATCTCTGCAAGAAGGGCAAGTGACAGAGGATATTACGAGAACAACATGCTCTGTACTTGGATAATACTATAGAAATATTGCCTTCTTGTCATAGACTCTGAATTGCTGTTTATACAGGAAATAGGATTAAAATGCATGCTGGCCATCTACACTACACAGGTAAACTCATTTCAATTCAAGATGACTATTACAATAAAATATTACTTTGTATATAAGCAGAGGAAATTTCTTTTTTTCCATAATTACATTTAGGCACTTAAACATGGCAAATTTCAATTATAAAAGGAAGAGTTTAACCATTTCTATCTCATTTGGAAATATGTTATTATTTTAGTAGTATTTTATTTTGGCAACTAAACAAATGGAGACAGTTGTGTGTGCACTAAATGGAGACAAACAAATTCTGTATATAATATTTCAAAGAGTACTTTTGAGACATGAGTTATTGTGCTAACCATATAACGTGCTGTTTTAACACAGAATAAGATAGTTATCTTCCCCACAGGATGCCAGTTAGGGACAATAGAAACTTTACATTGCTTTGAATTGTATGTTGAAAAATGTGTGTGTGTGTGTATGTGTGTTTTAAATAATAGGTAGGTATAATCCAAATGAATAAAAAATGTTATAAATAAGCGTGTAAATAATGATGTTTCAATTTCAACACTGCTGGGTAGAATACTTGCTCCTGATAAAATTTCTGTTGGCTTTTGCCATTGGAAACCCAGATCATGAGTGTTTTCCTTTAAATAGTTTAAGTTTTTAAGAAGTTTACTTGAAAAACTGAAATGCAGTAGGAGTTTAAGGATCTTGACTATTTGGGATTTCTAACTGAGGGCAGACAGTGAACTTTTGAGCAAATTCTAAAAAGGGCATTGAACTTGTGTTCTGTAGAAGTCTCTTATCGAATAATTAGACAATTTTCTCAATGTTTTACTTTAATATGAACCAGATTCTCAAGCCAAGTGAGAAATAGCAATGACATTTTTATGTTCAAATTAGCAAATATTAAAAATAATCTTGGTGAGATGATTTGAAGTGATACTTTCATTTGTTGCATTTAATATATAAACTGATGTATTAGAACTTAAATTCTGCTATAATAGAATACCTGAGACTGGGTAATTTATAATGAGCAGAAATTTACTGACTCACAGTTTTGGAGGCTGGCAAGTCTAAGATCAAGCTGCCACCATCTGAGGAGGGCCTTCTTGCTGTGTCATCCCATGGCAGAAGGCAAGAGAGCAAGAGGGGACCACACTAGACCTTGTATATGGGCACCAATTCCACCCTTGAGGGTTGAGCCCATATGGCCTAATCACCTCTTGGAGGTTCCACCTCTTAATATTGTTACAGTGGCAATTAAATTTGAACATGAGTTTTGGAGGGGACAAATATTTACAACATAGTAACTGCTATAAACTTTGTCAAAATCAATTTGGTAACAGAAAAAAAGGGCCTTAAAAATACCTGTACCCTTTCATTTATGTATTATACTGTTCATAATCTATCCTAAGATAAAATCATAGACATAAAAAAGATTTAAGGAAGAAAAATGACAGGATAAACAAATTAAAAGTTAAAAATATTGAGAACTGCTAAAGTAAACTGTTGCACTGCCAATTTGTAATGAATTATGAAGCCATGTAAATGAAGTTTCTGAACAACTATGTACTAGCATTAAAACAGCCTAAGTAATTAAAATAGCATAGAAAGATTTAAACAATGTAGCCATAATTGTGCAATTAACCCTCCCCCAATCCCACCAAAATAATATAAACATGAAAGAAGATTAATAAACACTGACATAATAATAACTATCTCTGGATAATGGAAGTATGTATGATTAGCTTTTCTATTATTCTGTATTTTCTAAATTATATATAATGGGGATATGTTGTTTTATAACAAAACAAATCTACTGAACTCTTATTTAGATAGAAAAATCCAAATCAATACTATGTTAAAATAACATAGAAATTTTCCAAATTTTTGGATATTGTATTGGTATAATGTGATTCCAAAATGAGGAACCACTGAGTATATGCAAGAGAAAATATTTATTTTATATATTTAGATTATGCTTTTTTCCCTATTGTATGCTGGACTATTATTTCCTCACACTGCTTAGTATGCATTTGCCAGAAATGTGGAAATGGTTGATGGTGGTCCTGTGTGTAAATCTTTCAGCTAATCAGAGTAAACTAGAACTTATGACATGAGAATTTGTCTTTAAACTTACCAATGACTTATATTTTAAGCAATGGTTGTATTTTATAACATATATTTTTTATTTTCATGTTCACAAAATGTTCTGGGATGAGTTTCTGATATTAAATTTCCCGCACAGCTATGAATAGAAACTCAAATTCAAAGTCAAGAATTGTTCCCTTTTACGTTCCAAATGACACTAAATATCATTTCAGTGATGACCTACTTGTATCTATTGTTCTTAAAAGCTATGCTTCTTTGTTCTTGTTCTGATGTGTTTGCAGTCAAGTGCAACCAGGTTGGTAAATTGTCTTTAAACATTCTAATGGGAAAGCAGGGAGAAAAAGAAATAGTTGTTCATGGAAGTGGAAGAAGAAAATATCTTGTTAAGTACCCTCTAGTAAAAGGTAAAATGAAAGTACCACTTTCAAATTATATATAATTTGGAGATATTTCTTTTTCACTAAGGAGGGAAAAGGCAGGTAAGTTTAGATTAAATCAATGCTGAAGTGTCAATAAATTTGAAAATGAAGAACCAACAAGATGCATTTGAACCAAATTAAATTTGACTCTCAATTCTGCTAAGCATACAATATTTTCAGTAAACACGTGTTTCTAAGTCAACTATGTGTAGAGAACCATAATAACAGTTATTAATACTATTTAACTGAGGGTAACATTAAGATGGGCTCCAAAATCCTAAGAACTTAAATAATCAATGGTAGATGAGGCAGAATAAGAATTATATTCTCCATAGAATCATAGAGAAATCAACATGGGAGTACAAATTGGGAGACAACTGAGGGTTTAACAGGATCTTTTCTAAAGATTATCCTAGACATAATATGGTTGACATCAGTAAAGAGTTTCACAGGTCTCCATTTATCATTTAAAATCTGAGCCTATTCAAATATTTTAAAACTCAGATGATTTCTTGTTTGTCTAAACTTTTGAAATTGAAGATTAATATACACAACATCAACTGCAGAGATCTTGAGTGTATAGGTTGCTATCTTTTTCAAAGTGAATATACAAATTTAAAGCTCCAAATTTCCTTCTAAGTACTGCTTTGGCTGCATTCCACATATTGCGATTTGTCATATTTTCATTTTTGATTTCAAAGAATTTTCTAGTTTTCACAGCAATTTCTTTTTTGGTCCAAATTGTATGTGTAGCTTATACCAAATATTATTTTCTTGTTGATTTCTAGCTTAATTCTACTGAAGCCAGAGGATATATTCTGTATGACTTCAATCTTTAAAATCTTTTAAGACTTGTTTTATGGTCCAGATTATTTCTTTTAGTGAATGTTCCATGTTTACTTGAAAAGAATGCTTCTTTTTATGATAAGAGGGTTGTGTTGGTGGCACCTCCACTCTTCTTTTCTGTTTGTTGAATTGTGCAACATCTTCCAAGAGATATTCCATAGGAGTGTTTAATTTCTTTTGGCTCATCTAGTTGCTAGATTTGAAACAAAGGCATTACTTTGTATTTGCCCTAAGGCCATTTAACCTAAATTTGAAGGGAGTTTTTAACCTGATCTGTAGAGCGAAGAGGTTGAAAGTACTTGAAATTCTTGTTCAGTTCTCACATGGTCTTGCTGCCTGAATATCTGGCTCTCTTCCATAAATATATCTTCTCAGTTCGTGTAACTCTTCAATAGAAAGCAGCTATTACATACATTGTAATTTTTGAAGGATGTTGGAGGGTCACAGATTTACCCGTGACAGGTTTTGCCCATGTTTTTGATACCTATAACTCAGGGTATCTCAAAGCAAGTTGTTCTCCCACCACTTCCTTTCCCTGTGCCCTGACATTCCTTTCCCAATACTGAAAAAGAGGTTCTGCTTCTCAGATGAATGGGTACTATCTGTTTTGTTTCTAAATGGTCAATTTTGAGGATAAAATGGGAAGATATAATTGCTTCTTTTATGCCTATTTGTACACTATGGCGGAAGGGAGTCCTTATATTTAGGATCAAAATATATTACTTTCTTGGATTTCCTTCTTAACATTTTCTAACTTTGGGTCCATTTTTTTTTTTTTTTTCATTGTCTCCTTTCGCAGGCAACTCTATTCTTGCAGAGCCATGGCAGGACATACTAAAATTCTAGTAGAGAACACTAAAGGAAAAGCTGTAGAATCACTAGTGACTAAATACTGGGAAGCTATTTTCTCAGTCTTCCTCTATGTTGTGTTCTTTGTGTTCTCAAGATGATAATGTTGTTATGTATTTGAATTCCTGAAAAATGGAAAATGTTTAATATATATGTGTATAAATTATATGCTATATTGGGGCAATAATGGTTATTTTCATTAAAATGGTAATGAAAAAAGTGAGAAATATTTACATGTGTGTTCATAATTCAACAATACTTGCTAAATTCTTATGGCATGGTGTGATGGAGTAGAGAGTCGGATTCAGGTGTATCATGTTAGTATGGCCTAGAATTTTAGCCAAGCATTAATGACATTCTTAGGCTTTACTAAAAACTAGAGAGGTCAACAGCATTTTCACCAAGTGAAGCTTTTAAAGGAAAAGGAAAATAATGAGAAGACTATGTTGGAACTCAGGGGACAAAACAGAATATCAATCCTGATCGAAAGGTCAGGGGAGAGTCAAGGAACCAGAAATAAAGTATATGTTGTCCTGTGCATGCGTGCTTGTGTGTGTGTGTGTGTGTGTTTCTGTGTGTATAGACGGGAAGTTAATCAGAGGGCCATTTAAAACCATTTTCTGTGTGTGTAGAAGGGAAGTAAATCAGAAGACCATTTAAAGCCATTTTCTGGCTCAGGTTGTAGACTAAGCTCTCTATTTTGTTTTTATTGGAGCAGAGTAGGACACGAATAAGATAGCTGTACTTAAATGAGTCTTCGATCAGAGCAAAAAAGCCCATGTATATTTGTTTTTCCATTTTTCATCTACTTTTGCCAATTTTGAGCAAAGTTGCAAAACACACTAACAAGGGTTTGGGAATATCATCAATCTCATTAACTGTGGTGAAAGTATAAATTGGTAGATGATTTTAAAGAAATCTATCTATCTATCTATCTATCTATCTATCTATCTATCTATCCATCTACCTACCTGTCTATCATCTACAAGAACTTTAGAATAATATCTATTCCATTTGTCCCAGTAATTCCAATTTTTAAAAATTTATACTAAGAAAATTAGATAAAGATTTATTTATAAAGATTTTCTGTGCATTGTTATTTTTAACAATTTATTTTAAAAATTGGCAAATATAACACAAATGATGAAAACTACATAAAACATATAACAATTATAAAGCAAGCACATATATGAATATCGTATAAATCAAGACAGAATGCGGCCAACACACAAAAAACCTCTTTCCTACTTGCCCCAAAGGTAACCACTATACTGAATTTTATTTTAACACCAAGCATGCATCCTTAAATAATATGGGTTTTCCCGGTTTTTAAATCTTATGTGAATGGAATAATTCTGTATATATGTGTTTGTGTCTTGCTTCTTTAACTCAATATTATGTGTATAAAGTTTATAAATAAATCCATAGATTATTTTTATTGTTGTGTAGTATTGTAATATGTGTATATATGACCAGTTATGAATATGTCATCAGTTATTTTTCCAATTTATTTAATATTGATGAGTGTTTGTATTATTTCTTTTACCTTCCTTTTATTTATTTTATTCCTTTTATCTCCTCCCTTTCTCCTTTCCTTTCTTTCCTTTCTCCTTCTTTCCTTTCACCTTCCCCTCTGTCTTGTCCTCTTTCTCAGTCATTCTTTCCTTTGTTTGCTATTACAAAATAAAATCAATGCTGCCATAAGTAATCTGAATATGTGTGCTGCATTCATGTGCATGCATGTCCCTAGGGTATAAATACAGGAGTAAAACTCTTGCTTGAAAGTTCATTTTCTTTCACCATTAGCAATATTTGGTACTGTAATGCTTATAGTTTTGCCAGTTAGATGATTGTATTAGGGTTCTCCAGAGAAGCAGGACAAATGGGACACACACACACACAAACACATATGTATTAAAATAAATTGGCTTACACAATTATGAAGACTGAGAAGTCCTACAGCCTGCCAGCCATAAGGTAGAGATACAGAAAAGCTGGTGGTATACTTCCAGTCTGAGTCCAAAGGCCCGAGAACTTGGAGACCTGATGATGTGAGTACTAGTACAAGTCTGAAGGCTCTAGTACCAAGATCACTGATGGTTTAAGTTCTAGCCAAGGGCAAGAGAACACCATTGTTCTAATTTAAGCAATTAGGAAAGAGAGCAAATTTTCCCTTTTGTTCGATTCAGTCTCCAATGAATTGAAAGATGCCTACCAAAATTGGTGAGAGCAATCTGTTTTACTTCCCTCTACTTATTTAAATGTTAATCTCATCCAGAAACACCCTCACAAACACACCTAGAATGTTTAACCAAACCCCACATATCTGGACACCCTATGTCCCAATCAAGTTGACACATAGCAGCTGTTGTATATGGTGTTTGTTTTTTTTTTTTTTAAGATGGAGTCTCGCTCTGTCGTCAGGTTGGAGTGCAGCGGCATGATCTGGGCTCACTGCAACCTCTGCCTCCTGGGTTCAAGCGATTCTTCTGCCTCAGCCTCCAGAGTAGCTGGGACTACAGCCGCATGCCACCACGCCTGGCTCATTTTTTGTATTTTTAGTAGAGACGGGGTTTCACCATGTTGGCCCTTGGTATTTCCATATAAATCAATCCCAATAAAAACTTTCAATATACTTAAAATATCCATAGGGATTTTTGGGTGGAAAATTGACATATATAGAGAGCACTGTCTATAAATAGCACATATCTCAGTTTATTTACAACTTCTCTAATGTCTCTTTTAAAATTTGTGGAACTTGCCTGTTATAGGTTTTATATATTTTAATATTGTTTTCTAGTTAATAGACATATTGATACCTTTTAAAATATTTCCTTTCTTTTTTGTTTTTGTTTTGTGCATTTTGAAATAAAATTATCTTTTACAGTAACTTTGCACCTACCAATCTTACTAAACTCCTTATTAGTTATAAATTTTTGCCAATAATTTTTGAATTTTTAACACATTCAAAGATATATTCTGAGAATAATTGAAATTTTTTCTTCTTTCTTTTTTTCACATTTTTTATTCATTCTTTTCCCATAGTACTGTGGAAGAATTCCACGAATGGAAGTAGTGATAAGGGGCATTCTTGTCTTGTTCTACATATCAAAGAGATAAATATTCTGATGTTTTACTATTAATTAGTAGTAAATTAATAGTAAATAATAAATGTTCCTGGTAGTTCATTTTGTATAACCTGTTTATCACATTAAAGAAATTTCCTTCTACTCCAGGCTTGCTTAGAGTTTATATACTAAATATATATTTTCTCTCTTTATGTGTGTGTATGTGTGTGTGTACATTTTTTGAATTGTATTACTTTTTCTATAGTTATTGAGAGGATTAAAAGAATTTTTAAATCTATTAAATCAGTGATTATGTTGATTATTTTTGATTAAACCAAACTTATCTTCCTATAATAAATCTAGCTATTCAATTAGATGTTTGTACGTTGCTCAATGCAGCTTGCTAATATTTCATTTAGAACTTTCGCATGTGTTAATGAGTGAAATTGTTCTGTACTTTTCCATTTTTTATTGTCATTTTCAGAACATTGGTATCAAGGTTGTGTCAACTTCATAAAATCATATATATATGTATTTACAGATTATGTATTGTAAGTATATATAAATAATATATATAAGTATATATAATAACTTCTTCTTGTATATCTTACCAGTGTTTCTCTAAAATTAGAATCGTTTCCTTTTTGAAACACTTACTGATTAATACATCTGGCTTTGAGGTAATCATTGTGCAAAGAGTTTTATTACCAATTCAATTCATTTAATGTTTATAATACTAGTCAGGTTTTCTAGTTCTTCTATAGTTCCAGTAAGTTATATTTTCACAAAGAATTAGACATTTAACATTTTCAGAATTACCATGAAGCTGTTCATGAAATTTGGTTATCTGTTAAATGTCTTAATTTTTTCTCTCTCTGTTCTCACCCCATTTTTCTTTATTATTCTTTTTCTCTCTTGCTCTTTCTCTGTCTTTTTTTCGAGTTAACATTGTTAGTCTTTTCATAAACCCCTGTTTTCTTTCAATAATTCCTTTTATTGTAATTTTTTTTTCTATTTTGTTTCTTCTACTTTCTTTGGGTTTATTTTGCAATTCATTTTTGAACCCTTTGGGTAAATGTTTAGCTTAAGCATTTTCAGTCTCTTTTATACTAATGCATAAATAAAGTTTGTGAAGTTTCATGCTTTCATGCTTTGGCTGGATTCTACAAGTGTGTTATGTATTATTTTTGTTACCATTTGGGTGAATATATTTAATTATCTGTTTAATTTCTTCTGTAACACATGATTTATTTAGATTTAATTTTTATTTCTAAAAATATAATGAATTTAAAATAATCTTATTGTTACAAATTTGTGGTGAGAATATACTATACATTAAAACTTTAGACATTTTATGAGATATGATTTATTTACACCTATACAATACTTAAAATTTTTCTTCTTATTATTACACTTTAAGTTCTAGGGTACATGTGCACAACGTGCAGATTTGTTACATAGGTATACATGTGCCATGTTGGTTTACTGCACTCATCAACTCATCATTTACATTAGGTATTTCTCCTAATGCTATCCCTCCCACAGCCCCCCACCCCACAACAGGCCCCAGTGTGTAATGTTCCCCTTTCTATGTCCATGTGTTCGCATTGTTCAACTCCCACTTATGAGTGAGAACATGCAGTGTTTGGTTTTCTGTCTTTGTGATATTTTGTTGAGAATGATGGTTTCTAACTTAGTCCATGTCCATGCAAAGGACATGAACTCATTCTTTTTTATGACTGCATAGTATTCCATGGTATATATGGGTCACATTTTCTTTATCCAGTCTATTATTGATGGACATTTGGGTTGGTTCTTTGCTATTGTGAATATGCCCACAATAAACATACATGTGCACATGTCTTTATAGTAGCATGACTTATAATCCTTTGGGTATATACCCAGTAATGGAATCGCTGGGTCAAATGGTATTTCTAGTTTTAGATCCTTGAGGAATCGCCATACTGTCTTCCACAATGGTTGAACTAATTTACAATCCCACCAACAGTGTAAAAGCCTTCCTATTTATCCATATCCTCTCCAGCATCTGTTGTTTCCTGACTTTTTAATAATCACCCTTCTAACTGGCGTGAGATAGTATCTCATTGTGGTTTTGATTTGCATTTCTCTAATGACCAGCGATGATGAGCATTTTTTCATATGTCTGTTGGCTGCATAAATGTCTTCTTTGTGAAGTGTCTGTTCGTATCCTTTGCCCATTTTTTGATGCGGTTGTTTTTTTCTTGTAAATTTGTTTAAGTTCTTCATGGATTCTGGAGATCAGCCCTTTGTCAGATGGAAAGATTGCAAAAATTTTCTCCCATTCTGTAGGTTGCCTGTTCACTCTACTGATAGTTTCTTTTGCTGTGCAGAAGCTCTTTAATTTAATTACATCCCATTTGTCTATTTTGGTTTTTGTTGCCCTTACTTTTGGTGTTTTGGTCATGAAGTCTTTACCCATGCCTATGTCCTGAATGGCATTGCCTAGGTTTTCTTCTAGGGTTTTTATGGTGTTAGGTCTTACATTTAGGTTTTTAATCCATCTTGAGTTAATTTTTGTGTAAGGTTTGAGGAAGGGATCCAGTTTCAGCTTTCTACATATGGCTAGCCAGTTTTTCCAGCACCATTTATGAAATAGGGAATCATTTCCCCATTTCTTGTTTTTATCAAGTTTGTCAAAGATCAGATCATTGTAGATGTGTGGTGTTATTTCTGAGGCCTCTGTTCTGTTCCATTGGCCTATATCTCTGTTTTGGTACCATTGCCATGCTGTTTTGGTTACTGCAGCCTTGTATATAGTTTGAAGTCAGGTAGCATGATGCCTCCAGCTTTGTTCTTTTTGCTTAGAATTGTCTGGGCTATGCAGGCTCTTTTTTGGTTTCATCTGAAATTTAAAGTAGTTTTTTTCCAATTCTGTGAAGAAAGTCAGTGGTAGCCTGATGGAAAGAGCATTGAATCTATAAATAACCTTGGGCAGTATGGCCATTTTCACTGATTGATTCTTCCTATCCATGAGCATGGAATGTTCTTCCATTTGTTTGTGTCCTCTTTTATTTCATTGAGCAGTGTTTTCTAGTTCTTTTTGAAGAGGTCTTTCACATCCCTCATAGGTTGGATTCCTAGGTGTTTTATTCTCTTTGCAGTCATTGTGAATGGGAGTTCACTCATGAATTGGCTCTCTGTCTGTTCTTAATGTATAGAAATGCTTGCGATTTTTGCACATTGATTTTGTATCCTGAGACTTTGCTGAATTTGTTTATCAGCTTAAGGAGATTTTGGGATGAGATGTTGAGGTTTTCTAAATAGATAATCATGTCATCTGCAAACAGATTCAATTTGACTTTGTCTCTTCCTATTTGAATACCCTTTATTTCTTTCTCTTGCCTGATTGCCCTGGCCAGAACTTCCAATACTATGTTGAATAGGAGTGGTGAGAGAGGGCATCCTTGTCTTGTGCCTATTTTCAAAGGGAATGCTTCCAGCTTTTTCTCATTCAGTATGATATTGGCTGTGGGTTTGTCATAAATAGCTCTTATTATTTTGAGATATGTTCCATCAATACCTAGTTTATTGAGAGTTTTTGGCAGTGTTGAATTTTATTGAAGGCCTTTTCTGCATCTGTTGAGATAATTGCGTGATTTTTGTCATTGGTTCTGTTTATGCGATAGATTACATTTATTGATTTGCATATGTTGAACCTGTCTTGCATCCCAGGAATGAAGTCGTCTTGGTCATGGTGGATAAGCTTTTTGATGTGCTACTGGATTCAGTTTGCAAGTATTTTATTGAGGATTTTTACATCAATTTTCATCAGGGATATTGGCTTAAATTCTCTTTTTGTGTGTGTGTATCTCTGCCAGGCTTTGGTATCAGGATTATGCTGGCCTCATAAAATGAGTTAGGGAGGATTTCTTTGTCTATTGATTTGAATAGTTTCAGAAGGAATGATACCAGCTCCTCTTTGTACCTCTGGCAGAATTTGGCTGTGAATCCGTCTTGTCCTGGACTTTTTCTGGCTGGTAGGCTATTAATTATTCTCTCAATTTCAGAATCTGTTATTCGTCTATTCAGAGATTCAGCTTCTTCGTGGTTTAGTCTTGGGAGGGTGTATGTGTCCAGGAATTTATCCTTTCTTCTATATTTTCTAGTTTATTTGCATAGCGGTGTTTATAGTATTCTCTGATGGTAGTTTGTATTTCTGTGGGATCAGTGATGATACCCCCTTTATCTTTTTTTTATGGCGTCTATTTGATTCTGTCTTTTCTTCTTTATTAGTCTTGCTAACAGTCTATCTATTTTGTTGATGTTTTCAAAAAACCAGCTCTTGGATTCATTGTTTTTTTTAAGGGTTTTTTTTGGGTCTCTATTCCCTTCAGTTCTGCTCTGATCATAGTTATTTCTTGTCTTCTGCTAGCTTTTGAATTTGTTTCCTCTTGCTTCTCTAGTTCTTTAAATTGTGATATTAGGGTGTTGATTTTAGATCTTTCCTGCTTTCTCTTGTGGGCATTTAGTGCTATATATTTCCCTCTACCCACTGCTTTAAATGTGTCCCAGAGATTCTGGTACATAGTGTCTTTGCTCTCACTGGTTTCAAAGAACATGTTTATTTCTGCCTTTATTTTGTTATTTATCTAGTAGTCATTCAGGAGCAGGATTTCAGTTTCCATGTAGTTGGGCAGTTTTTAGTGAGTTTCTTAATCCTGAGTTCTAATTTGATTGCACTGTGGTCTGAGAGACAGTTTGTTGTGATTTCTGTTCTTTTACATTTGCTGAGGAGTGTTTTACTTCCAATTGTGTGGTCAATTTCAGAATAAGTGTGATGTGGTGCTGAGAAGAATGTACATTCTGTTGATTGGGAGAGTTCTGTAGATGTCTATTCATTCTGCTTGGTTCAGAGCTGAGTTATCCTTGGATATCCTTGGCTATCCTTGTTAATTTTCTGTCTCATTGATCTGTCTAATATTGACAGTGGGGTGTCAAAGTCTCCCATTATTATTGTGTGGGAGTCTAAGTCTCTTTGTAGGTCTCTAAGGACTTGCTTTATGAATCTGGGTGCTCCTGTATTGGGTGCATATATATTTGGGATAGTTAGCTCTCCTTGTTGAATTGATCCCTTTACCATTATGTAATGGCCTTCTTTGTCTCTTTTGGTCTTTGTTGGTTTAAAGTCTGTTCTATCAGAGACCAGGATTGCAACCCCTGCCTTTTTTTTTTTTTTTTTTTCTTTTCATGTGCTTGGTAGATCATCCTCCATCCCTTTATTTTGAGCCTATGTGTGTCTTTGCACGTGTGATGGGTCTCCTGAATACAGCACACCAATGGGTCTTCCCTCTATCCAATTTGCCAATCTGTGTATTTTAATTGGGGCATGTAGCCTATTTACATTTAAGGTTAATATGGTTTTATATGAATTTGATCCTGTCATTATGATGCTAGCTGGTGATTTCATCCATTAATTGATGCAGTTTATTCATAGTGTCAATGGTCTTTACAATTTTTGCAGTGGCTGGTACCAGTTGTTCCTTTCCATGTTTAGTGCTTCCTTCAGGAGCTCTTTTAAGACAGGCCTGGTGGTGACAAAATCTCTCAGCATTTGCTTATCTGTAAAGGATTTTATTTCTCCTTCACTTATGAAGCTGAGTTTGGCTGGATATGAAATTCTGGGTTGAAAATTCTTTTCTTTAAGAATGTTGAATATTGGCCTCCACTCTCTTCTAACTCGTAGGGTTTCTGCCAAGAGACCTGCCATTAGTCTGATGGGCTTCCCTCTGTGAGTAACCCGTTGGCTGCTCTTAACATTTTTTCCTTCATTTCAACCTTGGTGAATCTGGCATTATGTGCTTTGGGGTTGCTCTTCTCAAGGAGTGTCTTTGTGGTGTTCTCTCTGGTTCCTGAATTTGAATGTTGGCCTGCCTTGCTAAGTTGGGGAAGTTCTCCTGAATAATATCCTGAAGAATTTCTTCTAACTTGGTTCCATTCTCCCCATCACTTTTAGGTACACCACTCAAACGTAGATTTGATCTTTTCACATAGTCCCATATTACTTGGAGGCTTTGTTCGTTTCTTTTCACTCTTTTTTCTCCAATCTTGTCTTCTCACTTTATTTAATTAATTTGATCTTCAATCACTGATATCCTTTCTTCTGCTCGATTGAATTGGCTATTGAAGCTTGTGTTTGCTTCTCGAAGTTCTCATACTATGGTTTTCAGCTCCATCAGGTCATTTAAGCACTTCTCCACACTGGTTATTCTAGTTAGCCGTTAGTCTAACCTTTTTTTCAAGGTTGTTAGCTTCCTTTCAATGGGTTAGAACATGCTCCTTTAGCTTGGAGAAGTTTGTTATTATCGACCTTCTGAAGCCTACTTCTATCAGCTCGTCAAAGTCATTCTCCGTCCAGTTTTGTTCCCTTGCTGGTGATGAGTTGTGTTCCTTTGGAGAAGAAGAGACACTCTGGTTTTTTGGAATTTTCAACCTTTCTGCTCTGGTTTCTCCCCATCTTTGTGGTTTTATCTACCTTTGGTCTTCGATGCTGGTGACCTAAGGATGGGGTTTTGGTGTGGATGACCTTTTTGTCAATGTTGATGCTATTCCTTTCTATTTGTTAGTTTCCCTTCTAACAGAGAGGCCCCTCAGTAGCAGGTCTGTTTGAGTTTGCTGGAGGCCCACTTCAGACCCTGTTTTCCTGGGTATCACCAGCAGAGGCTGCAGAACAGCAAATATTGCTGCCTGATCCTTCCTCTGGAAGCTTCTTCCCGGGGGGGCACCTGCCTGTAGGAGGTGTCTGTTGGCCCCTACTGGGAGGTGTCTCCCAGTCAGGCTACACGAGGGCCAGGGACCCACTTGATGAGGCAGTCTGCCCGTTATCGGAGCTCGAATGCCGTGCTGGGAGAACGACTACTCTCTTCAGAACTGTCAGGCAGGGACGTTTAAGTCTGCAGAAGCTGTCTGCTGCCTTTTTTTCAGATATGCCCTGCCCCCAGAGGTGGAATCTAGAGGACAGTAGGCCTTGCTGAGCTGCTGTGGGCTCCACCTATTTCGAGCTTCCCTGACACTTTGTCTATTCTGTTAGCATAGAACCACCTACTTAAGCCTCAGCAATGGTATATGCCCCTCCCCCTGCCAAGCTCTAGAATCCCAGGTTGATTTCAGACTGCTGCACTAGCATTCAGATTCCCCCTCTTATTTAACAGTCTTTGTCTTCTAAGTGGAACATTATTCATCTGTATCTAATATAATTACTATTTGGGTTTAAATCTACTATCTTGTGCTTTTGATTGATCACTTCTCTACTATATATCTCTCTCCTTCTTTTAGGATTCATTGAGCACTTTTTTCGTTTCATTTATTTTCCCTCAACTACTTTGGAAGAACACACACACACACACACACACACACACACTAGTGGTGACTCAAGACAATACAATGTGCATCCTTAACCTATTAAAGACTAATCTTAAATAATATTTTACCCTTCTTCTGAAAATTACCATGGACGTTAGGATACTTTAACTCTAACCAATATTAATTCATAAGCTGTTGTCACAGTATATGTATACTTTAATTATTATTTTTAAAAAGACTACATAAGGGATTATTAATCATTAGATGTACCCAGGCATTTTCTATTTTCTTTGCCCTACATTCTCTTTTGCATCTCAGACTATCTTCTATATTGGAATATTTTTCTTCTGACAGTAAAATACCCTTTAATGCAGGACTATTTGTGGTGAACATTCTCAATTTTTGTTCATTAAACATTAATATTCAGGTTTCATATCTATAGGGTAATTTTGCTGGATATAAAACTTGAGGTTAGCAGGGATTTTTAGTCCATAAAAAAAAGTCATTCCATTCTTCTAGTCGTGTTGTATTGTGATGTGTGGATTTTAAAAAATTATTTTGCTAGGAGTTCGTTGGATTTCTTTAATCTTTTACTTGGAGTCTATGGTAGGCAGCATTCTTAAAAAGGACCCCTCTTGCCTCCAGATTCCATACCCTAATCTCCAGAACCTGTGAATATGATGAAATGTTATTCCTAAAAGGTATGTTAATGCGTAGTTGACTTTATAATAGAAACATTATCTGAGAGGCTTATTTAATCACATGAACTATTAAAAGCAAAGTATGTTTTCTGTCTGGTGGTAGAGGGGGAAATCAGAGAAATTTGAAGTGTTCAGAAGGACTCAACACAGTCATAGCTGCTTTGAAGATGGAGGATGCTACATCAGAAGAGTATGGGTAGTATGCAGGAGCTTAGGTTAGCCAGTCAGCAAGGAAAGAAGCCTTAGACTTCAGTCACAATGAAAAAGTAGTAATTAAAATTGTACGTAGTCTATAGTCCCAATGCCGTTGAAACTGAAATGTGTATAAAAAGAATGAAAATAATGTATTTTAATAGTTTAATGGTATACCTATGTGCTCTTATAGATATTTTTTCTTTTTATGTTTTCCTGAATTTTTAAAGTTTTGTATGATAAAAAATAAGTTATTTAGAAATTATTACCATCTGAAACTTGAAAGGATGATGATTTGAACTTAATTTTAGTTAGCCAAGAATTAAATCTGTTTTATCCACAGTGAAAAAGAACTTGAAATTCAATTTCATCCAAAAAATGAGCTTTATGTTTCCGCTAGCCTTATAGTAATCGATATCATATATTGACATCTTATGAAGTTGATACTTGATATGTGATTCACATACACTATCTCATTTAACTCCTACAAACAAATTTATGAGGAAGCTAATGTTCTCTATTCACATTTTTCACATGAGCAGATAAAGGGTTGGCAAAGTCCTACAGCTATTTAGTGGGAGAGCTGGGATTTTAACCTGAGTTGTTTATTGTAAGTGGATTATAGGCTGAATCATGAATATTTATCTTAATATTTTCAAGAGATAAAAATACAATAGGAGAAATACTCTTTTAAACATAAACATCAGTTCTGTAAAAATATTTATTTTATTTTACTTTTCATTCTCAGTTGTGATTCTAGTAACCAGAGATTCCTTTTGGATTGAATAATACAAAGATCTCAGTTTCTGTAGACATAGTAGGCTCTCCAAAAATCCCATGAGACTAAACTCTATGAAATAAAATAATTAAACTGTTGTTTCTTGACAAGATTACACTAGATGTTCTCTTCCAAGATAGATAGAAGTAATTGGGATCATATGTAATACAATCAATTAGAGTGAGCCCCTTCTTTAATTACAATAGTCATATTTTATGTATAGTGAATAATTCAGAGTTTTAAGAATAATTATATAAGCCATCAATCAAGTATATGTCTAGCCTTAAATACAAATTAAAAATTATGATAAAGTGTTGCTTTATAAACCTTTTCCACTCAATAGTGCAGAGATTTAATATACTTCTATTTGAATAACAAAGCAAAGCACAGCTGAGCAGAGATAAATAGTTCAATATATAATTTCATCCACATCTGCATCTTTAAGCATTTTCTAGCCCATTTAGAATGCATACCTCTGGTGTGTGCAAAGTGTTTTTTTCTTAAATACAAAATAAGTAGCACATGCTGTTGGAACCTTGCCTTAATCCTTTTAGCATCTTGGCATTATAGTACTTTACAAGCAGAGCTCTAACTGCCTAATAACTTTCTGTGGCTTCTAGAGTCTCCTCTACTCACTAGCAAATCAGGCCCAAAGTTCTAGAGATTTAATAATTCCCAGAAACATCCTTTAATGTATAAGTGATGGAAAATGTTTAATAAAACCACTGATTACTATATTTCAGAGCTTCTTGCTCCACACTGGATCTCAGAATCTGTCTTAGTCTGTATTCTGCTGCTATAACAGAATACCCGAGACTGAATAATTTATACCGAACAGAAATGTATTGATTCATAGTTCTGAAGGCTTGGAAGTCTAATATCAAGGTGCCATCATTTGACAAAGGGCCTGTTCTTGCTAAATCACAATATGGTGGAAGGTATCACATGGTGGAAGAGCAAAGAGATGGCAAGAGAGAGAGAGCAAAAGTGCGCAAACCCATTCCTGTGATAACCAATCTATTCCCATGATAATAGCATTAGTATATTTGTGAAGGTAGAGCCCTCATGATCTAAACACATTTTAAAAGTCCCACCTCTCAATACCATCACAATGGCAATTAAATTTCAACATGAGTTTTGAAGGTGACAAACCTTCAAACCATAGCACAGTCCTTCAGGGGGATTAAATGACAGTGGCTCCCTCAGTGGTAACTGACTTGATAACAGCCACTTTGTTGCCTTTCCTTCCTTATCTCTAGTTCCCATTACTACTAGTTCTTCCTGAGGCCCATTCCAAAATAAACTACTTGTACCAGAATCCTTGTTTCAGAATCTACTATGGCAAAATCCAAACTAAGATATTTTGTTATAGAAGGGGTTAAAGGTAGCAGATACTTAGAATGGGAGTTTAGAATTAAATACTTGCAAGCCAAATGACAGAAAAGGACCTAAAGTTAGTGCAAAGAAATGGTGATGAATCCTGTGGTTAAAACGGCAAAACTACTAATTACAGTGGTGACTATTACTGAACTGCTCACCTGTAGTGAATTGAGATGGAGTACGGGAGAAAGGAGATAAATTGGCTTGTGCAGTATATTCAGTATTTGAGTGACGTGGGGCCCTGTGACTAAGGACTGTGGAATTGACTGACTATTGTTAGGTGTCATCAATGTTTGAGGAAAGAAAATGGCAAGCTCAGGTCAGACAGTTTACTTGGGGCATGACATCCCTTGTAACTGAAGAGCAGACTGTGCTGAAGATCTTTGATTGATACCATGGTCGAATTACAAAGAAAGGTGAATTCATAGTCCCGCCAAATCCCTATATAAAGTCAAAAGGCATGTAAGTAGGACTAGGGCCCTGTGACCTGAGATGTCATTGGTGGATGAGCTTATAGTGGACACTATAATTTGTCAGAGAAGGTTTTAGCAGTCAGAGAAATTCCTCTTGCTGGAGATTAATAGCCTTCTCTTGCCTGAAGACCATGCAAAGTCCACACCTGAGGTAGATGCACTGCGAAGTGATGCTGTGAACAGTCAGTGAGGACCTAAGGGCTGCCAGCAACCATGTGGGTGAGCTTGGAAGTAGATCCTTTGGTCCCAATTCAATTACCTTCTATTACCAAATTCTCCTGCATTGACCACTTGAAATTTTCCAGTTTTCAATGGCATTTTGCTTGAAAGCATGACAAAAAGTTATTTTAGTTAGATAACTATTTCTTAAAGGTAGCTATAGTTGAATGTTACCACTTATTTGTATTTTAGTGTGACTTTCTGCATCTGTGGCCAATGTCTTGACTGCAATATCCTGAAAGACCTTGAGCCAGAACTACCTAGTTAAACTGCTCCTAGATTTCTGGCATGGTAACCATGAGATAATAAGGGTTGGTTGTTTTAAGCCCCCAGGATTGAAGTTGATATTTTACGCAGCAATAGATAACAAGTACAGTGATTGAGCAAAATGCTGCATTGGAAAAATTGTAATCCATTGACCAATTTCCAGACCAAAGTCAGTTCTGTGATACAAAGCCCACCACTTGAAGAGAAAGCCAGTTCTTCCGTAGCAGCACAGCAGGATTCCTCAATTTTTCTGTAACTGTATTTAGGGATATTTACTGGAGAAAGAGCTGTTGAATTTAGGGTCCGAGCTCACACCTGTAGATTCAAAATGCCATCATGAAACCCTTGTAAGAGTGAGGTAGTATGAGGGCCCTGTGATAAAGATCCAAGTCTGTTTCACAATGCACCTAATATGGGTCTATGGCCTCCTGCTATCGTCATTTTATTATCACTTGAGGGCCTAATTAAGATGGATATACTTAGCAGGTGGGAAGAACTCATGCATTATTTACCTGACCTGTGGAGTAAGAACCATAATTATAGGGAAGACCAACTGGAAGCTCCTGAAAGTGTCTCACCCCAAATGAAAGTAGCATGTCATAAACAATCCTGAGTGCATGGTGAGTGGAATGGCAGGGATTAGTGGCAGTCTCAATGATCTCATGGATGCAGAGCTGGTGGTCTTTATCATATGTCTTCTTAGTGAACCAGTATAGTCTCTGAAAAAAAATGGATCCGGATAACTTATGGCAGATGATGGTGGACTGTTATAAACTTAACCAAATGATAACCCCAATTATAGCTGTTATTTAAAATATGGTTATTTACTAGAAAAATCAATGCTGACTCTGCCATGTATATGCACTTATTTATCCTGTAGATGAATGCTTTTAAAACCCATAAACATTCATTTTAGAATCAGTTCACATTCACTGAGAATGAACAGCAATACATATTTATAATCTTGCTTGAGACTGTGTTAATTCTCCAGTTCTCTGTTACAACATGGTCTGAAGAGACCTTGGTTATAGAGAAATAGTATAGGGTATTTTACTGGTCCAGTATATTAGTGACATTATGTTAATCAGATCTGATGACCAGGAACTTGTAAGTAATCTGGGTATGTATTCATAATGTTGGAGAAAAACTCAATAAAAATTAAGGGCCCTGCCCCTCTGAGTAAGGTTTAAGAGAATAGATGATCTGGGTCGTGCTGAGATGTATCCTCTAATGTAAAGGTTGAAACGTTACATTTTGCGTTTCCTGTTACTAAGAAAGAGATGTCATATTTGGTAGCTCTCTGAATTTGGAAGAAAGCACATACCACTTTAGTTATACTGATCCATCTTATTTATTGAGTTACTCAGAAAATTGCTAGTTTTGAGTGAGGTCCAGAACAGAAGTTTTTATAGCAGGTTTAAGCTGCAACATTGTTTGGATCATACGATGTGGCAGGAGCTATGTGGAGTTTCTCTAAGCCCCAGTGTAAGAGTCATAGAACCCTTCTTTCAGACTTTTGACTACCAGCCAAGCCATTGATCACTGCCATGAGTTCACGGATATCTTTAACTCAACCACTTATCCCACCGCATGATGACAAACATACTGCTGGTATCCATTGTATATAAGGATACTATGGGGAATCTCTTCCAGCTTCAGTAAGAAAGTCATAGTACTCACTTCTTGGATTCTGGAGCAAGGCAATCCAATTTGCAGCAAAGAAAAATATTCAGAGCTTGAAAAACAACTTCTATAATGCCATTGTTCCCTGACCCTAGGGCAGGAAGCTCCTGACCATGAAACATTAAGTAATTATGCAACCAGAAGTGCCCATCACAAGGGAAATACATTATATCCACCAAATCATAATATCAGGAAGCAACGACAACAATCCATTGTACAGTGGAAATGGTATATTCAGGATGGGGCTGAAGAGGGTCTGAAGTCCATAAACAAGTGACACAACAGGGGACCAGAGCCCCATGTTACATGTCCCTGTTGCACCAATGCCTTTTCTTTCACTTACAGCTTTGTCCTTGTTAGGGGATACCTGAAACTAAATGATAGATAAAGAATCAAAACAAAGCAAAACAAAACAAAACACCCAAGCCTATATCTCTCAGATGGGTTGACTATGTTGATGAAAAGCCAGAAATGGACTTCTGCCACATTCTAGCCCAAATCAAAAGTGGCTCTGAAAGACAGTAGAGAATACATTCCTCCAAGTGGGCAGACCTTAAAGCAGTACACCTGGTAATAAACTTTATGCAAATTGAGTAGAAGTTGGGTTAATGAGATACACGAGCACATTGGCAGTGATGAATAGCCGGGCTGGTTGGTGGTCAAAGGTTTGGAAGAAGCAGCATTGAAAGATGGGGATCAGTCTGAAGAAAAAGCTTGTGGAAGAGCCTGCAGGAATGTGTCTCTGATTAATGCCTACAAAAGTATCAACCACAGAATAGCCACCTGGATAAAATGACTCAGCCAGTGGATATCAGCCAGACTCGTTTTTCATTTATTTAAATGATAGTATAGGGACTCACACAAGGAGTAGCAGAAATGGAGATTATGCATGGTCTCAAAGGCATGAAATGTTTCTCACCAAGCCTAATATAGCTACTGTTACTCCTGAGTGTTCAACCTGTCAGCAGCAGAGACGTGTAAGCAGACTTACACTATGCTCTCAATTTAGTATTCTCTGAAGAGACCAAAAAACTACCTGTCCTCACGTTGATAGCATTGTATATTTTTTCATCCTAGAAGGACAGAAATTGTCCTCACTGGGATTAATATTCTAATTAGGCTGGTCTTTCTTACCATACTGCCTTCACCATCACGAACATCTGAGGTTTCAGTGTGTTTGACTTATTATCACTTATTATCACAGCATCACATATATTATCTTAGGTCAAATGATCCACTTTATAGCAAATAAAGTATAACAATGGCACATGTTCAAGAGCTCCCTTGATCTCACCAGTTACAGCACCTAAATGCTTCCAGGCTAATAAAATGTTGCTTAGAGCCATTGGGAATTATATGCTCTTTCCTTGATAGGTAAAATATATGCATCTAGGAACGAAAAGGTGAAAGTTGGAGTGCCTTCTCCATTGTTACTCCTCATGGCCCACTTGGTAAATTTGTGCTGGACTAGAGGCCTTGTTTTCAAAGGACGTTATGCTTCTAAGTTTTCTCTAAATCTAAGCTAACCACTGTCCAATTCTTTAAGGGTTGTCATGCCAGTAGACAAGTAGGTAAAGAAAAAGTTTCTATACTATTATAAGTGGTATAATTATACAGTAATAAATACATACCATGAGTACCATGAGGAAATATTGTTGCTACATATTACATGATGTGGGCAGAGAAGGATATGTCTAGAACCTAGAGATGCATTAGGTCATAGGTCACATCTTAGTGCTTCCATGCTCATTGATAACTGTGAATAGGCAATTATAGCCATCATAACCTAACAGGATACCTGCAGTGCAGACTCCTCTGCCTGGATTATCCCAATAGACAAGCAATTTAGTCTGGCAGAAATGTTGGTTGAAAGTGAAAGGAAACTAGAATGGGTAATAGAGGAGAGAGATGATGAATATCAGTTGTGGTCTCAAGATCAACTGCAATAGCCAGGACTAACCTCCCTCCACCATTTATTTTTTCCAAAATTGTATCCAGTTACCATTTTGAAGAGGCTTTGCCAGGATGGATGGAGTGAACTTGACTTGGGGCACAGGTAGATCTGAAGAAATAGTTGACTCTAACAGGTGTTGTCTGTACTCCTCCCATATCATTGCAGTGTAAAATGGCCTGTGACTTTTAACTGAGTGAGGGCTTTCTTGCCTTGTACAGCAGCTTGAAGTGCTGGAGAATTCACATCCCCTGAGGAATCCCTCAACTAAGGGTGATGGAATTTTGTGCATAAATATCTCAGCCTTATCCCCCCTCAGGTGGATTGAATCTGTGGAACTTGTTTTACATTCAATCTGCAACATGATCAATCACCATTTACCGATAGTGGTAAACTGACTTAACAACACTTTCTTCATTGGCTGTCCTCAAATTCCTATCTCAGTTCTCCATAACCTGACTAGCATTTCCTTAGCTCACCTCCCTAATAAATAAACTTTTTCCACTTGAATTATCAACTCACAGTCTGCTTCTGGGAAACACAAATGAAAAAAAGCATGCATTGCCCCTTTCGGCTTTGAGCTTTACCTCACCAGTGGAAAAATATTCAGCAGTCGGATCAGGGAATCTGACTGCTGGATATTTCCTTTGCAAGGGTTTTACAGTTTACAAAAGCTGCAATGGCAAGGAGCTTTTGTAAACTACAAAATCCCATGGATTACATGAAGTAATGTAAAGGCCAGCATTTCATTCTTGAGGATATCTAATCCCCTTTGGATTATCAGGATGTACAGGGCTACTTGCTTCGAATTCCAGTAGTTTGAGAGTCTTAGGCTTGTTATGAATAATACTTATTGAGTGTTTAATATATTCTGGGAACTGTTCCAAGTGCTTTACATATATTGGTTAACTTATTATGAAGTAATATAAAGTATCTATGGTGTAAAATTCGTTTTCTTGATGCTGAATCCATGATCATACCACTGGTCTTCTCCTATTTACTCATATCTACTTCTAATATACATGCCTGAGGGACCAGATGAATAAGCTCTGCACAAGATAAGAGTAAATAAGTCATTAGCAAGTGTCACTCAACTTTGTAATACATGTTTAGGTTCTTCAGATGATTTTTCAGATTATCTTCATACAGCAAAGTTGCTAGATAAGTGACTTATGGAAACACATGTATATTTCATATGAATTGCAACGCCTATTTAATTTGCCTCTTCCTGTTTCTGTTTTCATATTCCCTCTCCATGATGTTAGAGCTAATTCTAGTCTTTTAATTTTGTGAGTTATAGTCTCAATTTAAATCAAATGCTTTGGGCATAGGTATATAAATTCATGTTCAAATTTACTTAAGATGTATTTATTATTGTTGTGTACTCCAAAACTTAGGACAATTAAAGGGGTATATATTTAGTGAAAGAGCAGAATTTGAAACTGTAAACCAAAAACTGTTAATATGATTTAGTTGTTTAAAAGAGTGAATCATTTAGAGGCATATATTTGAAGTGATTATCTAAAATATAAACCTTTAACCAGACTTTAAAATATTATATTTTAAATTTATAACATTACTTTGAAATGTGACTTTGTAAAACTAAATAAATAAATAGATAGATAAATAAATAATTGTATTCCCAGTTCTTTTCTCATTGAAGACAGATGGACTTTAGGTAGACTTATTAACTAAATTATATATAAGTTATGATTACATACTTTCTCTTCTTGCAGCCATAACCCTTCTAATTTTTTCTTTATTAGTCAAAATTTTGACATATTTCTTGTAATATATTTGCTGTTTGATGTATGATACTATGAAAATTTGTCATCTGACTATTTAAATATTTACTTCAGTGAGGTATGATAGAATTAGGACACTTCATTGAGAAAGGCACTATTTAGAAGAGAATATATTAAAATAGTGTAGTATTTTAGCAGGGTAACTCATCATTAGCTTCATATTTATGCATATTCTTCTGTATTCCTTCTGAAGAGAGTCAGCAGCTTGAGATTTGGCCCAACAGCTACTGACAAGGGAGCTTTCTGCAAGGATAAAAGCTTTGAAAATCACTACAAATAAAGCATCTTGTTTTCCATTAAGTTACATTCAAATATCCATGTACTGTACCCTGTAATTAAGTCAAATATCAATTTTAATCACTGCATCCTTAGTACATAATTTCTGTAATGCAATTGCAGCAGTATAATATGGAGCAGCTAAAATGCCCTTGTTAAATGGAATTTTAACTGCGGGAAATTGAGACACAAAGAAAATCATCATACCTGCACTTAAGCAGTTAAGCTGAGAGATTTATGTTTAGGAAAGTAGGGGAAGAGAGACTGGTATAATTCACAAATTATTGTCCCTGCTAGTCTACATCTATGATTTTGAAATAAGAATACTGACTATGCTTTGATTTTAGAGAGTATCTGAGAGTATCTTTAGAGAGTATCTACATCTATGGTTTTGAAATAAGAATACTGACTATGCTTTGATTTTAGAGAGTATCCGAAGAAGTTCCTTAAAGATAGGACTCCTATTCTATTAGTTAATAAAAGGATCCTACAATTAAGTTTGAATGCTATTATCTTAACAGATAGCAACGTTAATTTTGGGGAAGAAAACTATCTTCCTTTTGCTAGCTTTCCAAGAAAGGAGTTTGACTGTGGGAGAAAAAGCTTTATTATTTAAAATACAACTTGCAGCTCTTCAATTAGAAGCAATTTCAAATGTCAGATTTAAAGTCTATACAACATCTCACATAAACGTAGCAATTGCCTTGTACATCATTCAGCAATAGTTTAACTCTGTTTAAGACTGGAAGAAAATATTTTGAGTAGAAATAGAAATGATGAAATAACTACTAGGTGTCATCATATTTTCCTCATATTGACACATTAGCATATTAGGAAAAAAAAATGTCTGGTCATATATAGATATTGCCAGGCTTAAAACTCTTGCTCTTTCTTCAGTGAGCTGGCTCAACATTCATACTGGCATTACTCCAAGAAATGGAAATCATCTGAGATGTCATTATGTAGTTAGTGGTTCTAGAACCTTGATAGAATATTTACAATTAAAAAATACAAAGTTTTGAAAATCCATGAATAATTCATCTGACCATTTACACAAAACATTCAGCTGAAATATTCCAGTGTTGCCTATACAAGTGCATGCTTAAGCTACTGTTTTTCTTTATGATGAGAGGGAAATAGTTTGCTGGGCACACCCTTCTTGTCAATGGTGCAAATCCTTTTAGAATCCAATTTTGAAACTGCCATTTAGATTAGGTTCATGTTCATAGCTTTTGAATTATTGATTACTTGAAGGCCAGGGCATCCCAATCTGTGTCATAGATGCATAATTTATTATGATGTTTAAAAGCATGTGTATCTTAAAGGCTTCTGGAACTTTATTTCAATGCCTAATGACAGCACATCTGGAGCTTTTTATGTTTTCAAAGTCTTGGCAAAAAGACAGGGCCTTCTGGTGCTGTGGCCTCACGTGACAGCTCAGTACCTTTTAATGTCCCCATTCTGTCTTTGAATTTTATACTTTTCCTTTCTGATTTGGTTCTTCCCCCCACCCCCAGTCCTTCACATCACTAACTCTTTCTTTAGTCTTTGTATATTTTTTAAGACTCTATTTCACAGGCCCCCTCCATGGTGCCCCCATGTTTTCTTTGCATCTCTCTTCTTTATGTTCTTCTTTTGTGCATTCTGCCTTTTTTGATTTCTGCTGCTTGAGAAAACCCTTTCAGACATTTTCCTATTTATTGTGTTATTTTTCTTTGTAGGAAGATCCCAGTTAATTTATTACTGGTCTGAATTTTGTCTCAGAGGCCTCTAATATTTGCCGCACCACAGTGAAGAAAAGGGGTGGATAATGGCAAACTTCCTTTAACTTCTGTTGTTAGAATGATAAAAGTTGAGTGGGGTGATTTCAAAGCTGGGGGTGATTCAAGCCTTCCTCTTCTCCGGAGGTCAAATCAGCCACCACCACAATGAGACTGCCACCTTCCCACTTCCTTGCTCTTAACCCCAACAATGACAATCGGCACTCAGTCACAAACTGACAGAAATTCCAACTTGCAGAGTCGGAAAAGAAAAAGGGGCCAAGGATTGCTGGTGAGATGGAAGAAGCTTGAAGTGCAGACACATGCATAAAGGAAAACTGTTGGATAAAAACACCCCATTTTCCCATTTTAAATGCCTTTTCAGTTTTTGTCTCAATTATTTTTAATCTTTCTTCTAAAGTAAGATTTGAGTAATCTTTTATAGAATATAATCTTTATTGGTCCCTGAATTAAGTCAGATTATTATGAAGAGTTATTGTTTTATGTATGGGATACAAATCAGAATTTACATTTATGTTTCCTTATTTTTTTTGAGGAATGTGACTGCTGCCTAGAATAAAAGATTCTCATAAAAGGGTAGTGTTCACAGAGATACATGTAATGGCATATTGAGGACTTTCTTCATTTTTTTAAATGTAGAATTAAATACACTTATTATGAAGACATCTTAGGAGACATATTGAGAAATAAGATTTAAAATTTGATTCAACATTTCTGCATACTTTATGTAACCTGCCTGTGAAAGAACCCTAGGGTTGGTGAGTATGATGACATACTAGCAATGTGATACTGATTATTAAAATTTCTATATGTAGTTGTTTTCTTTCAGAAGATCCAATTTGATCCTTGTTGTTTCAAAATCCATCTAATGCAGGTTTTCTCCTTCTAACAGAGAAAGGCTACCTACAGGCAGGATATCCCATTTTGTTATCCTATTAAGTGACATTTAGACTTCCAGAGTTTGTCTTCTTTACCACTTGATACTGACGTCTTATTGCTCTTCACATGTAAGCCAAAGGATAGAGTTTTCTTCTATATTAATGCAAAGGTTCTTTAAGATCCATGCACACAGGCTTTGTTTCACACCTTTGAACTAAGGTGCCTGGGATGTCTTTCAGTCCTCAGAACAGACAATGGCTGAGCTCTCAACTCTTCTTTTAAAGGGCTCAAATTTGAGTTTTCCTATGACAGCTTTATCAGCAAACTCCTAATGAGGTAAAATTGGCTACTCGTGGACTTGGTTCTCTGTATCCGGCATATTTTTCAACAACAGCCCCTAGAATACATTAGGGCACCTGAGGTTGTGCTTGATACAAAATAGGCATTCAATATCTACAGACTGGCATCAATATTGACACTTACAGACTGACAGAATGACTGGTTCATTAGATACCTAATCACTTACAGTGCTCTCATCAAGCCCATGATGGATTAATTCACACACCTGTACTTTTGCACATGCAGATTCTCTCTGGTCAGCGTCTTGACTAGCTGAGTCATTAAGGCAAGAAGAAAATGAGCAGAAAAGAGGAGAGAAATAGTCAACATGTACCAAGAACCTGCTGAGCCAGGTACCATGCCAAGCACTTTACATTAATTAGTTAATTTAACCTCACAATAGCCAAATGAGGCAGGGACCATTATCATTCCTGTTTGACAATATAGAAAACTGAAACCAGGAGATCAATGAACTTTCCCGTAGTTACACAACTAGTGTGGAAATTGGACTCAGTTTCTGTCTGTATGACGATAGCGCTCAAGCTATTAGCCTGGTGCAAAAGTAATTGCGGTTTTTGACTTTTTTTTTTTTTTAAAGGCAAAAACCACAATTACTGTTGCACCGACATAATGATAACCTTCAATCGTTCTAACTTATCTAGCTAGTGAATGCAAACTTGTTTTGCAAAATCTTTGCAGCCAACCGTTTCTCCGAGGAGCAGAGCCTGGCATGACAGTCATTTCAATGTTTCCCCTTTGTGCAGAGTTAGATGAGATTATTACTATGTGACTATTCAGATTTGTGTTTTTCCTGTTCCTTGAAGGCATGGGTGATGTCATCTTATCTCCTGTGCCTGGACATTTCCTGAGTCCTAGTTGAATAAATGGATGAGTGTCCTTATTGTACAAATTTTTATCACAGTTGTCATATGCATTGCAGTTATTTATTTTATAATCTTATAATCTTTTTCCTGGCCTTGCTTCTGATGTTGTTCAGAAACATCTGCTGAATGAATGAAAGAATGAAAAAGTGAAGTTAAGAATAAACACAAGTGATTGTGGTGTGGAAGGCTTGTTTCCAAATCTTACTTGCCAGACTCTTAAATTTAAATTTATTTGTTCTTATCTGTCTGAATAATTCCAACTCAAATGTCAAGACTCAAGATATGCATCTTTTCCTCAGAAAATGCCACTGCCCCCAATACTCACACCCAGGGTGCGCCCAGACTGACAGGGAGAAAAGGCTCATTGTTGGAGCCTCTAGCTCTGACCAGAGCTGGATGATGGCGCTTCCCATGTTGTAATGCAACTCTTTATTTGGGTCTAGGTCTTCTAATAGGCTAAGACCTAGAGACTAATATTTTATTTAACTGTATGTCTTTAATATGTAGCATATTTCTTAGCATGCAGCAGACAGTTATTGACTATTAACTGCTATTTGTTGAATGAGTGAGTCATTTTGTATGTTTATAAATAGGGGTGGGAACCCAGAAAATTAATTAAAGGAAAAAGAAGCTAAAGTTAAACTTTTATTTTTTTATTTCCATAGGTTTTTGGGGAACAGGTGTTATTTGGTTACATGAGTAAATTCTTTAGTGGTGATTTGTGAGATTTTGGTGCACCCATCATCTGAGCAGTACACACTAAACCCAATTTGTAGTCTTTTATCCCTCACCCACCTCGCACCCTTTCCCCTGAGTCCCCAAAGTCCATTGTATCATTCCTTTTTTCTTTTGAAACAGAGTCTCTCTCTGTTGCCAGGCTGGAGTGCAGTGGTGCAGTCTCGACTCACTGCAGCCTCTGTCTCCTGGGTTCAAACAATTCTCTTGCCTCAGCTTCCCAAGCAGCTGGGTCTACAGGCACGCACTACCACGCCCAGCTAACTTTTTGTACCTTTAGTAGAGATGGGGTTTCATCATGCTGGCCAGGATGGTCTCGATTTCTTGACCTCGTGATCCGCTCACCTCAGGCTCCCAAGGTGTTGGGATTACAGGCATGAGCCACCACCCCTGGCCCACTGTACCTCTTATGACTTTGTCCCCTCATAGCTTAGCTCCCACTTATGAGTGAGAGCATACAATGTTTGGTTTTCCATTCCTGAGTCACTTTACTTAGAATAATAGTCTCCAGTTCCATCTAGGTTGCTGCAAATGCTGTTAATTTGTTCCTTTTTATTACTGAGTAGTATTCCATTATATATATATGCCACAGTTTTTTTTTATCCAGTCGTTGATTGATGAGGATTTGAGCTGGTTCCATATTTTTGCAATTATGAATTGTGCTGCTGTAAACATGTCTGTGCAGGTATCTTTTTTGCATAATGATTTCTTTTCCTCTGGGGAGATACCTAGTAGTGGGATTGCTGAATCAAATGGTAGTTCTACTTTTAGTTCTTTAAGGAACCTCCACACTGTTTTCTGTAATGGTTGTACTAGTTTACATTCTTACCAGCAGTGTAGAAGTTTTCCCTGTTCACTGCATCCATGCCAACATCTAATTTTTTTTTTTTTTTTTTATGGCCATTCTTACAGGAGTAAGGTGGTATTGCATTGCAGCTTTGATTTGCATTTCCCTGATCATTAGTGATATTGAGCATTTTTCACATGTTTGTTGGCCATTTGTATGCCTTCTTTTGAGAATTGTCTATTCATGTCCTTAGCCCACTTTTCGATAGAACTATGTGTTTTTTTCTTGCTGATTTGTTTGAGTTCATTGTAGATTCTGGATATTAGTCCTTTGTCAAATCTATCTATTTATCTTTCTTTTTGTTGCATTTGCTTTTGGGTTCTTGGTCATGAAGTCTTTGCCTGAGCCAATGTCAAGAAGGGTTTTTCCAATGTTATTTTCTAGAATTTTTATAGTTTCAGGTCTTAGATTGAAGCCCTTGATCCAACTTGAGTTGATTTTTGTATAAGGTGAGAGATGAGGGTCCAGTTTCATTCTTTGACATGTGGCTTGCCAATTATCCCGCACCATTTGTTGAAGATCAGTTGGCTGTAGGTATTTGGGTTTATTTCTGGGTTCTTTATTGTGTTCGATTGGTCTATGTATCTATTTTTATACCAGTATCATGCTGTTTTCATTACTTTGGCCTTGTAGTATAGTTTGAAGTCAGGTAATGTAATGCCTCCAGATTTGTTTGTTTTGCTTAGTCTTGCTTTTGTTATGCAGATTTGTTTTCTGTTCCATATGGATTTTAGGATTGTTTTTTCCAGTTCTGTGAACAATGATGGTGGTATTTTGTCAGGAATTGCATTGAATTTGTAGATTGCTTTTGGCAGTATGGTCATTTTCACAATGCTGATCCTACCCATCCATGAGCATGGGATGTGTTTCCATTTGTTTGTGTCATCTATGATTTCTTTCAGTAGTGTTTTGTAGTTTTCCTTGTAGAGGTCTTTCGCCTCCTTGATTAGGTATATTCCTAAGTATTTTATTTGATTTTATTGCAGCTATTGTAAAAGGAGTTGAGTTCTTGATTTGATTCTCAGCTTGGTCGCTGTTGGTGTATAGCAGACCTACTGATTTGTGTACATTAATTTTGTATTCTGAAACTTTGCTGAATTCATTTATCAGTTATAGAAGCTTTTTGGAGGAGACTTTAGGGTTTTCTAGGTACATGATTGTATCATCAGCAAGCAGCGACAGTTTGACTTCTTTACCAATTTGGGTGTCCTTTTTTCTTTCTCTTGCCCGATTGCTCTGTCAAGAACTTCTAGTACTATGTTGAATAGAAGTGGTGAGAGTGGGCATCCTTATGTTGTTCCAGTTCTCAGAAAAAATGTTTTTAACTTTTCCCCATTCAGTATTATGTTGGCTGTGGGTTTGTCATAGCTGGCTTGTATTACATTGCAGTATGTTCCTTGTATGCCGATTTTGCTGAAGGTTTTAATCATAAATGGATGCTGGAATTTGTCAAATGCTTTTTCTGTGTCTGTGGAAATGATCATGTGATTTTTAAAAAACTTCTGTTTATGTGGTGTATCACGTATATTTACTTGTGTATGTTAAACCTTCCCTGCATCCCTGCTATGAAACTCACTTGATTACGGTAGATTATCTTTTTGATATGTTGTTGGATTTAGTTAGATAGTATTTTGTTAAGGATTTTTGCATCTATGTTTATGAGGGATATTGATCTGTAGTTTTCTTTTTTTGTTATGTCCTTTCCTGGTTTTGGCATTAGGGTGATACTGGTTTCATAGAATGAATTAGGGAGGAATCCCTCTTTCTCTATCTTGTGAAATAGTGTCAGTAGGATTGGTGCCAAAGTCCACTTCACTCCCCTGCCACCTCCACTGGAGCAGGTGCTGGTATCTATGGCTGAGAGACCTGAAGACGGTTCGTATAATGGGACTCTGAGCAGACACAGAGTACCAGCCCACAGCCTGGTAGCCGTCCTAGGTGGCTAGATCCAGAAGAGAAATAACAATCACTACAGTTCAGTTCTCAGGAAGCCACATCCCTAGGAAAAGGGCAAGAGTACTATATTAAGGGAGCACCCTGTGGGACAAAATAATCTGAACAGCAGCCTTGAGCCTCAGACCTTCCTTCTGACATAGCCTACCCAAATGAGAAGAAACCAGAAAAACAAATCTGGTAATATGACAAAACAAGATTCTTTAACATTCCCCAAAAATCACACTAGCTCACCAGCAGTGGATCCAAACCAAGAAGAAATCCCTGAATTGCCAGAAAAAGAATTCAGAATGTTGATTATTAAGCTAATCAAGGAGGCACCAGAGAAAAGTAAAGTCCAATTTAATTTTTAGTTCTTTAAAGAACCTCCACACTGTTTTCCATAATGGTTGTACTAGTTTACATTCCCACCAGCAGTGTAGAAGTGTTTGTGTGACTTGTAAGGAGGGGGAGATTGCACCTATGAGTAAATTTCCCTTTGGAAATAGTCACATAGTACTGTTAAAAAGCATATTATAAAAACCACTTTAGGGCAATAGTTGTAAAAATGCAACCCAAGGCTTCCAAAATTTTAGCAACAATACTCTTAAATTGCAGTAGATGGTGGTGTTGTTATGAAAATCTGCCATCCTTGATTAGCTAAAATAAAACACATCTCACTTTTCATAAAAACACTTTTGTTCCTTTTTATTTTGAAAAATGAAGAGAAAAGAGGATGCCTAATAACTCTAGTTTCTAGAAGCTTTAAGTACAAAAGAAAACTTAAAAAAAGAAAGTGGTCACTGTTGGTCCATGACTGAAGAATTATAAAAAAGTTTATTTTTCATAATTGATGGTATATAGATAGATATGGATGATATATATTATATATAAATATAAATATATATATATTTGTGAATATAATTATGTCACAGAGATTATAAAAATGATACATTGTGTGTTGGTCACTATCTATATATAATTGTATGTATATAAATTGCATATATCATATACATAATTTTTTTCTCTATTTGCTGTTTAGGATTGGAGAAGGAAGAATGGTCCCCTTCCCTACATCTACAACTATCAACACTTCAAAATATGGTTTAAAAAGACTCTAATTACTTAAATATAGAATAATGTATCTTTCCACGGATGGGGTGTCCATGTTTGTATTACCTTGAGAGCAAAGTCTGACAGAGTATATGGGAACATTTCTCTTTTGCCTTATTCCAACCCCACATTTATTAGTCCAAAATTAAAATGTGTATCATCTTTTGACTGATCAATGAAATGGGTACAAGTCAAAGACTACAAAACATTTCAAGAAAGACTTCAGAATATCTTAGTACTGTACAAGCAAACAAGATTTTGATTTAGATTATTTCTTAATACTTCCTAAAGTTAAGCAATTTCCTGTAGAACAACTGAATGATTTCCTGAAGTAAAATATATATTTCTGCTGTTGTATAAAAGCAAGACAATTAATTTTCTCCTTATATCTTCTTATTCTTTTTATGCTTGCATCTATTTAGTATACATATCAAAGGGATCAAAAATTGATGTACAGACAGTCCCCAGTTTACAATGGTTTGACTTGACTTTTTCACTTTATGATGGTGCAAAAACCATACACATTCAATAGAAAGTGGTAAAACACTCTCCTGTGATGCTGCAGCTCCCAGCCAGCCATGCCATCACGAGGGTAATCAGCTGATATTCTATAGTGTCCTGTGTTGCCAGATGGTTTTTGCCCAGCTGTAGCCTAATGTAAGGTGTCTGAGCACGTTTAAGGTAGTCTAGGCTAAGCTACAATGTTAAGTAGTTTAGGTGTATTAAATACACTTTAAAGTTATGATATTTTCAACTTACAATGTTTATGGAGATGAAACCTTATATTAAGTCAAAGAGCATCTGTATAAGCAGGATCATTATCCTTATGTAAATGAGATCAAAAAAGAGAAGCATTCACTAAGACTATTCCTTTTAGTACTATTTTCTTGATAAGGAAAAAAGACAAAAAAAAAGTTGACCAAATTTTAAAAAATTTACATTTTATATTTTTAAAGCATATCAATTCTATACAGGTCACCTAAATATTAGACTTTCAGATACGTGATTTCTAACATATTCTGAAGGCATTTTTATATGTATGTAAATGTGTATATATAGACATTTACATATATATATAGACATTTCCATACATATATATCTTTACATCTCTGAAAATTAGTATTGAAATATGTGAGAAACAGGATTTGTTATGTGTGCTCGTTTTAAAAACACTGTATAACAGTAAAATATTTTTCGTTGTGGAAAATGATTAAATGGTATTATGTAGAATTATTTTATAGCTGATGACACATGGGATGATTTTTTTCAAAAAATTATTTTACTATTTTGAAGTGTCCTTTTAAAAGAATGATACTTTTTACAACAATGATAAAATAATTATTGTAATAAAAAATTTAATGTTCAAAGACATTATCAGGAACACACTGATTATTTGTAAAACCTGATGTCTAATATATTAACTAAAATAAAATTTATTTTTGTTAATCTAGGTCATAACTGCTTTTGGAATAGCATGAAACATATGAATGACTTTATTCCAAGTGAAAAATCATTCAGTAGAGTCAAACTACAGTGTTTTCCAAAGGAATTTCCTTTTAATGACTTGCAGATGTTGTTATGTTTAATGTCAATAAAAAATTGAATTCAGGGGCAGAGCAAGATGGCCGAATAGGAACAGCTCCAGTCTCCAACTCCCAGCGCGAGCGACACAGAAGACCGGTGATTTCTGCGTTTTCAACTGAGGTACTGGGTTCATCTCACTGGGGAGTGCCAGACCATCGGTGCTGGTCAGCTGCTGCAGCCCGACCAGCGAGAGCTGAAGCAGGGTGAGGCATTGCCTCACCTGGGAAGCGCAAGGGGGAAGGGAATCCCTTTTCCTAGCCAGGGGAACTGAGACACACAACACCTGGAAAATCGGGTAACTCCCACCCCAATACTGCGCTTTAAGCAAACAGGCACACCAGGAGATCATATCCCACACCTGGCCGGGAGGGTCCCACACCCACGGAGCCTCCCTCATTGCTAGCACAGCAGTCTGTGATCTACCGGCAAGGCAGCAGCGAGGCTGGGGGAGGGGCGCCCGCCATTGCTGAGGCTTAAGTAGGTAAACAAAGCTGCTGGGAAGCTCGAACTGGGTGGAGCTCACAGCAGCTCAAGGAAACCTGCCTGTCTCTGTAGACTCCACCTCTGGGGACAGGGCACAGTAAACAATAACAAACGCAGCAGAAAGCTCTGCAGACGCAAACGACTCTGTCTGACAGCTTTGAAGAGAGCAGTGGATCTCCCAACACGGAGGTTGAGATCTGAGAAGGGACAGACTCCCTGCTCAAGTGGGTCCCTGACCCCTGAGTAGTCTAACTGGGAGACATCCCCCACTAGGGACAGTCTGACACCCCACACCTCACAGGGTGGAGTACACCCCTGAGAGGAAGCTTCCAAAGCAAGAATCAGACAGGTACACTCGCTGTTCAGAAATATTCTATCTTCTGCAGCCTCTGCTGCTGATACCCAGGCAAACAGGGTCTGGAGTGGACCTCAAGCAATCTCCAACAGACCTACACCTGAGGGTCCTGACTGTTAGAAGGAAAACTATCAAACAGGAAGGACACCTACACCAAAACCCCATCAGTACATCACCATCATCAAAGACCAGAGGCAGATAAAACCACAAAGATGGGGAAAAAGCAGGGCAGAAAAGCTGGAAATTCAAAAAATAAGAGCGCATCTCCCCCGACAAAGGAGCGCAGCTCATCGCCAGCAACGGATCAAAGCTGGACGGAGAATGACTTCGACGAGATGAGAGAAGAAGGCTTCAGTCCATCAAATTTCTCAGAGCTAAAGGAGGAATTACGTACCCAGTGCAAAGAAACTAAAAATCTTGAAAAAAAAGTGGAAGAATTGATGGCTAGAGTAATTAATGCAGAGAAGGTCATAAACGAAATGAAAGAGACGAAAACCATGATACGAGAAATACGTGACAAATGCACAAGCTTCAGTAACCGACTCGATCAACTGGAAGAAAGAATGTCAGCGATTGAGGATCAAATGAATGAAATGAAGTGAGAAGAGAAACCAAAAGAAAAAAGAAGAAAAAGAAATGAACAAAGCCTGCAAGAAGTATGGGATTATGTAAAAAGACCAAATCTACGTCTGATTGGGGTGCCTGAAAGTGAGGGGGAAAATGGAACCAAGTTGGAAAACACTCTTCAGGATATCATCCAGGAGAACTTCCCCAACCTAGTAGGGCAGGCCAACATTCAAATCCAGGAAATACAGAGAACGCCACAAAGATACTCCTCGAGAAGAGCAACTCCAAGACACATAATTGCCAGATTCACCAAAGTTGAAATGAAGGAAAAAATCTTAAGGGCAGCCAGAGAGAAAGGTCGGGTTACCCACAAAGGGAAGCCCATCAGACTAACAGCAGATCTCTTGGCAGAAACTCTTCAAGCCAGAAGAGAGTGGGGGCCAATATTCAACATTCTTAAAGAAAAGAATTTTAAACCCAGAATTTTATATCCAGCCAAACTAAGTTTCATAAGTGAAGGAGAAATAAAATCCTTTACAGATAAGCAAATGCTTAGAGATTTTGTCACCACTAGGCCTGCCTTACAAGAGACCCTGAAGGAAGCACTAAACATGGAAAGGAACAACCGGTACGAGCCATTGCAAAAACATGCCAAAATGTAAAGACCATCGAGGCTAGGAAGAAACTGCATCAACTAACGAGCAAAATAACCAGTTAATATCATAATGGCAGGATCAAGTTCACACATAACAATCTTAACCTTAAATGTAAATGGACTAAATGCTCCAATTAAAAGACACAGACTGGCAAACTGGATAAAGAGTCAAGACCCATCAGTCTGCTGTATTCAGGAGACCCATCTCACACACAGAGACATACATAGGCTCAAAATAAAGGGATGGAGGAAGATTTACCAAGCAAATGGAGAACAAAAAAAAGCGGAGGTTGCAATACTAGTCTCTGATAAAACAGACTTTAAACCATCAAAGATCAAAAGAGACAAAGAAGGCCATTACATAATGGTAAAGGGATCAATTCAACAGGAAGAGCTAACTATCCTAAATATATATGCACCCAATACAGGAGCACCCAGATTCATAAAGCAAGTCCTTAGAGACTTACAAAGAGACTTAGACTCCCATACAATAATAATGGGAGACTTCGACACTCCACTGTCAACATTAGACAGATCAACGAGACAGAAAGTTAACAAGGATATCCAGGAATTGAACTCATCTCTGCAGCAAGCAGACCTAACAGACATCTATAGAACTCTCCACCCCAAATCAACAGAATATACATTCTTCTCAGCACCACATGGTACTTACTCCAAAATTGACCATGTAATTGGAAGTAAAGCACTCCTCAGCAAATGTACAAGAACAGAAATTATAACAAACTGTCTCTCAGACCACAGTGCAATCAAACTAGAACTCAGGACTAAGAAACTCAATCAAAACCGCTCAACTACATGGAAACTGAACAACCTGCTCCTGAATGACTACTGGGTACATAACGAAATGAAGGCAGAAATAAAGATGTTCTTTGAAACCAATGAGAACAAAGATACAACATACCAGAATCTCTGGGACACATTTAAAGCAGTGTGTAGAGGGAAATTTATAGCACTAAATGCCCACAAGAGAAAGCAGGAAAGATCTAAAATTGACACTCTAACAGCGCAATTAAAAGAACTAGAGAAGCAAGAGCAAACACATTCGAAAGCTAGCAGAAGGCAAGAAATAACGAAGATCAGAGCAGAACTGAAGGAGATAGAGACACAAAAAACCCTCCAAAAAATCAATGAATCCAGGAGTTGGTTTTTTGAAAAGATCAACAAAATTGACAGACCACTAGCAAGACTAATAAAGAAGAAAAGAGAGAAGAATCAAATCGACACAATTAAAAATGATAAAGGGGATATCACCACCGACCCCACAGAAATACAAACTACCATCAGAGAATACGATAAACACCTGTACGCAAATAAACTGGAAAATCTAGAAGAAATGGATAATTTCCTGGACACTTACACTCTTCCAAGACTAAACCAGGAAGAAGTTGAATCCCTGAATAGACCAATAGCAGGCTCTGAAATTGAGGCAATAATTAATAGCCTACCAACCAAAAAAAGTCCAGGACCAGATGGATTCACAGCTGAATTCTACCAGAGGTACAAGGAGGAGTTGGTACCATTCCTTCTGAAACTATTCCAATCAATAGAAAAAGAGGGAATCCTCCCTAACTCATTTTATGAGGCCAACATCATCCTGATACCAAAGCCTGGCAGAGACACAACAAAAAAAGAGAATTTTAGACCAATATCCCTGATGAACATCGATGCAAAAATCCTCAATAAAATACTGGCAAACCAGATTCAGCAACACATCAAAAAGCTTATCCACCATGATCAAGTGGGCTTCATCCCTGGGATGCAAGGCTGGTTCAACATTCGCAAATCAATAAACATAATCCAGCATATAAACAGAACCAAAGACAAGAACCACATCATTATCTCAATAGATGCAGAAAAGGCTTTTGACAAAATTCAACAGCCCTTCATGCTAAAAACACTCAATAAATTCGGTATTGATGGAACGTACCTCAAAATAATAAGAGCTATTTATGACAAACCCACAGCCAATATCATACTGAATGGGCAAAAACTGGAAAAATTCCCTTTGAAAACTGGCACAAGACAGGGATGCCCTCTCTCACCACTCCTATTCAACATAGTGTTGGAAGTTCTGGCTAGGGCAATCAGGCAAGAGAAAGAAATCAAGGGGATTCAGTTAGGAAAAGAAGAAGTCAAATTTTCCCTGTTTGCAGATGACATGATTGATATTTAGAAAATCCCATTGTCTCAGCCCAAAATCTCCTTAAGCTGATAAGCAACTTCAGCAAAGTCTCAGGATACAAAATTAATGTGCAAAAATCACAAGCATTCTTATACACCAGTAACAGACAAACAGAGAGCCAAATCAGGAATGAACTTCCATTCACAATTGCTTCAAAGAGAATAAAATACCTAGGAATCCAACTTACAAGGGATGTAAAGGACCTCTTCAAGGAGAACTACAAACCACTGCTCAGTGAAATAAAAGAGGACACAAACAAATGGAAGAACATACCATGCTCATGGATAGGAAGAATCAATATCGTGAAAATGGCCATACTGCCCAAGGTAATTTATAGATTCAATGCCATCCCCATCAAGCTACCAATGAGCTTCTTCACAGAATTGGAAAAAACTGCTTTAAAGTTCATATGGAACCAAAAAAGAGCCCGCATCTCCAAGACAATCCTAAGTCAAAAGAACAAAGCTGGAGGCATCACGCTACCTGACTTCAAACTATACTACAAGGCTACAGTAAACAAAACAGCATGGTACTGGTACCAAAACAGAGATATAGACCAATGGAACAGAACAGAGTCCTCAGAAATAATACCACACATCTACAGCCATCTGATCTTTGACAAACCTGAGAGAAACAAGAAATGGGGAAAGGATTCCCTATTTAATAAATGGTGCTGGGAAAATTGGCTAGCCATAAGTAGAAAGCTGAAACTGGATCCTTTCCTTACTCCTTATACGAAAATTAATTCAAGATGGATTAGAGACTTAAATGTTAGACCTAATACCATAAAAATCCTAGAGGAAAACCTAGGTAGTACCATTCAGGACATAGGCATGGGCAAAGACTTCATGTCTAAAACACCAAAAGCAATGGCAGCAAAAGCCAAAATTGACAAATGGGATCTCATCAAACTAAAGAGCTTCTGCACAGCAAAAGAAACTACCATCAGAGTGAACAGGCAACCTACAGAATGGGAGAAAATTTTTGCAATCTACTCATCTGACAAAGGGCTAATATCCAGAACCTACAAAGAACTCAAACAAAGTTACAAGAAAAAAACAAACAACCCCATCAAAAAGTGGGCAAAGGATATGAACAGACATTTCTCAAAAGAAGACATTCATACAGCCAACAGACACATGAAAAAATGCTCATCATCACTGGCCATCAGAGAAATGCAAATCAAAACCACAATGAGATACCATCTCACACCAGTTAGAATGGCAATCATTCAAAAGTCAGGAAACAACAGGTGCTGGAGAGGATGTGGAGAAATAGGAACACTTTTACACTGTTGGTGGGATTGTAAACTAGTTCAACCATTATGGAAAACAGTATGGCGATTCCTCAAGGATCTAGAACTAGATGTACCATATGACCCAGCCATCCCATTACTGGGTATATACCCAAAGGATTATAAATTATGCTGCTATAAAGACACATGCGCATGTATGTTTATTGCGGCACTATTCACAATAGCAAAGACTTGGAATCAACCCAAATGTCCATCAGTGACAGATTGGATTAAGGAAATGTGGCACATATACACCATGGAATACTATGCAGCCATAAAAAAGGATGAGTTTGTGTCCTTTGTAGGGACATGGATGCAGCTGGAAACCATCATTCTTAGCAAACTATCACAAGAACAGAAAACCAAACACCGCATGTTCTCACTCATAGGTGGGAACTGAACAATGAGATCACTTGGACTGGGGAAGGGGAACATCACACACCGGTGCCTATCATGGGGAGGGGGGAGGGGGGAGGGATTGCATTGGGAGTTATACCTGATGTAAATGACGAGTTGATGGGTGCAGCACACCAACATGGCACAAGTATACATATGTAACAAACCTGCATGTTGTGCACATGTACCCTACAACTTAAAGTATAATAATAATAAATTAATTTAAAAAAATTGAATTCAGTTTTTAGACATAAAAATTTACATGAAATACATCCCCTGAGTACATTAAGTGTTTTCACATTCATGAAAAAGACCATTTGGAAAAGAGTAAAAACAGATATTTTAAAAGTTATTACTAAAATGTTTGTTAAATATTGTAATGACTTTCCTAGAGCAACCCTTAAATTGAAAACCTAAGAAAATAATCAATTTTATTTTAGAGAGAGAAAGTGTTTTTAGGATTGAGAAAGAAGTTACTCTTAATATTTCAAAATCCTGTACAGGTTAAGCATTCCTAATCCAAAAATTTGAAATCTGAAATACTTCAGAATCCAAAACTTTTGAGTGCCAATTTGATTCCACAAGTGGAAAATAATACAGTTGACCTCACATGACGGGTTGCAATCAAAACACAGGCACACAACAGACTGGTGATCATGATAATAGTGATGATGAAGATGACTGACATTGTTAACGCTGCAGAAAAAGTACCTATAGACGGCGTGGTGAAAAGATGTGATGGGCTTATTGAAGGACTAGGGCAGCATGCATTCATCACAGAACAAGAAATCACATAAGTTATAAAATCAGAGAAAGAATTCTAAGACAAAGAATGAAAAATTTTAACAAAAGTTATTAATGTGGCAGAGGACATTCTGGAAGAAACATTTTAAAAAAGTCATCCAATAGGATGCTTCTTCATCTTCAGAGGAACCAATTTCTGGTGTTCCTCTAAAGGAACCAGAAGTATAGTAACCTTCTAATCTAAACAGAAGATTGCAGGTGGAGACTGAAAGTCTGACATTGCTTGTGGATATTGTTGTTTAACAGTTGATACTGGCATTCTGGTGATGACACAGTGCTATTTGGTTACCTCCAACACATTATTTTTTCACTGCATCAGTGGTGTCTCCTCTTTTTTACAGTTAAATACTTTTGTGTGAATAAGTGTGAGAAAATGATTGCTTATTAATAGCATATAAATTCAGAGTCAGGAGTGATGGTAATGCCAGAAGAAAACCCTCAGATTATCCACGAGAGGCTGAGATAGTGACACTTTTGCTTCCTGATGAGTCAACGTACACTAACTTTGTTTCGTGTGCAAATCTATTTAACAATATTGTAGAAAATTATCTTTAGGCTATGTGTAACGGTGTATATGAAACAAAAATTTTGTGTTGTGAGTTGGGTTCTATCCCCAAGGTTTTTCATTATGTATATGCAAATATTCCAAAATTTGAAAAACTCCAAAACACTTCTTGTCCCAAGCATTTTGGATAAGGGGTACTCAACACATATTTGTTTTTTTTCAATCTGCATTTTAAATTTTCTGACAAAATATATGGAGAAAAAAGTCTTTAAAAAAAGCACTCCTTAAAAAGGCATAAAGTTTCTATTTCAATATATATTAGTAATTCACAAAGTAATCTTCTAATAACAGCATCACAATCGGCTGGAGATTCCCGTTGAAATAATGTGGGTGGGACTTAGGGATATATGGCCTGAGGCATCTCATCATAGGATCTTTTAGAGACCACAGTGGCTGGAAAACAAGCTAGAATTTCACTCCCACCAGCTCCTTAGCTCTTCTTAACAAGTCCCACGCAGCCACGTAGTGATGGTGAAGGCGGTTGACCATAAGATGCCACTGAGAGATGGGTTTAAATCTTTAAAGAAATAATTTTATGACATGGAGAAATTTGTTAAGAATAGGCTCTTAATTCTTTTCTCTGTTAGAATCTGCTTTTAAAAATGCAGGTGCCTAAGCCCTGTCTTGAGGCTCCCCAATTAGAATATGACTTGGTCTCACCTGTTTCTGGATTCTTACCTCTGTATTTTCCCAAACTGTTTGGTTCTCTGAGTTCTACTTTGACTGATTTCCTTCTCTTCCAATGTATCATTTGCTCTCTTGCTTCGAGGCCTCCACATATAATATGTCTTCTGCCTAAGATACTATTCTCTATCCATCTCCCCATCCCTGTACCTCCTTTATCTTCTTGGCTAATCACGACTCTCTGCAGAGAAGGTGCCCAGATGTGTGCTTCTCTAGAACTTTGCCCTTTTCTCTGTCATAATACTTGCAATTGCCTCTTTGTTTACTTAGCTTGCTAGATTGCAAGTTTCTTGAAGTCAGGAACAGTGACTTGTTAGCTTACCATGCTATTTCAGTGCCCAGCACAATGCTAGGCCCTCAAGAAGTATTTACTAAATGAAGAATCCAGATTAAAAAAAAAATGTTTCATGGGTATATAGTAGGTATATATCTTTATGGGGTACATAAGATGTTTTAATACAGGCATGCAATATGAAATACACACATCATGAAGAATGGGGTATCCATCCCCTCAAGCATTTATCCTCTGAGTTACAATCTAATTACACTCTTTAAATCATTAAAATGTACAATTAAATTATTATTGACTATGGTCACCCTATTGTGCTATCAAATAGTAGGTCTTATTCACTCTTTCTATTTTTTTCATACCCCTTCCCCAACTCCCCACTCCAAGGATCCAGATTTTTTACTCTCTCCCCATATTTTTTTTAAAGCTTATTTTTATTTTTTATTTCCTAAGGGTGCTAAAATTCTGATAAATCATTCAGAAATAATAGCATCACAATATTAGCATTTATTTAGTCATCTATCAAGTCGTCCTCCCACCCCCAGAATTAGGGCATGTGGGTGAAGTCTTAGGAGCCTGCAACATTTTTTTTTTCTTTTAAAGGGGCTAGGCACACTCATATCAAGTTGCTCCTTGGCATTTTAAGTGCTATTAGATTTAGAGTTAAGACGTGCTCTAAATGAAGTACCAATTACTAGTCACTGGTTCAAAATTCAAAGAGGAAGAATAAAGGAGTTGAGGGTGAAGTTAATAAGTAGTCTTCTGCCTCGACTCTGAATCTGCACCCTGATTTGTCCCCATTCCTCTCCTCCTCACACCCACCCTGCCTATGAAGTCACTTCTACTCTGGAATCTGGGACAAATCCTAACTTCAGTAAAAAGGAGTTTAAGTATTTGTAACTGAGTTATCAGGGAGAATCAACCTTGAATCCATGTTTCCATGGTTTTAAAATGGCCTTTTGTTTTATTTCTAGAAGATACAATTCTTGACTTGTGATGAAATCAGTTCCCCAATTTATACTGCATTTGTGGAAACTGGGTCTCGGGCAGCAACTCAGCAATTCCTTCCAACCTAAAGTTCTCTCATCTGCTAGTAACCAGTCCATTCCTATTGGTGTTCAAGCAATCACAAACACATCCTACTTTTGAGAAATGTGAGCACATGGTTCCCAGCCCCTTCCTAAAACTCTGCCTTGGATATAAAACATATCCCTGGGTAGCTATTTTTCTGTCATCACTTCTGCCAGATGTTGATTGCAGAATTCCTGTTTGTTTATTATTAACATTAATTCCAAGAGATGTGTTACCCTCTGTCCAGAACATGAAGTACTTGACTTGCACCTATCTTGCTTATGATTTGTATTTCATTTGCACATGGTCCAAGATGAAAACATTCAAGCAGTATAATCATAAATATTGGCATTTCAGTCATCTGACCCCTAATTTTTTTCCCTTGACATTAGGAATTGATTCAATTTACAGTGATTGCTGCCTATGTAATTATTTCTTCGTAACACAATATTTTAAGAGTACATTAACTCATGCATTATTAGATTGAGTATGTCATAATTATACAAAGCAGCAACTTGATCCGAGAGTTACAAGAAAGAATGGTACTACCTTTCAATTATGACTTTATCTCAGATCTATTTATCAAGTATTGTCAGACTCATGTCCTGTGGGTATCTTTATTTTGTGTCATAAACAGAAAAAGAAAACATCGTTCAGTTCAGAGCTCAAATCCCTTTTCGGAAAAAAAAAAAAAAAATTGTATGGTAAAACTGTTTAGTATAAGAAAGGCATTTTTTAAGGCTTTACATAGTTTGTAAACAAGTGTTTATAAAGCCCCCTTTGGGTCTTTGCGACTTTCATAAAATGCTCTTGATTATCAAAGAACAAATAAATTAGGCATGTATACCAATTTTTTCTCTTACAAAGAAACACTGGTGAAATTATGTTAAAATAAACTTGACAAGATTTCTGGATAAATGATACTTCAGTGCCAATAATGTTGTTTCTCTAACAACCTTGCTAAAAGGCTAAATTTTTTGGTGATAGATTATTCCTGAGCATGATACAGATTGCATTTTTAATTTTGCAAATGTTTTTGATTGGCTGTTATGACCTTGATAATTACTCTGGACACTAGGCAATCAGGGGTTGATACTGGCTGTAAAAGGATCACAGGTGTTTTATTTGCAGCCAACTAGTGTTCTTTTTAACTCTGATTCCTATCTAAACTCTAGTTGGAAAAACCTAGGATGGGAAAAGCAGAAAAGAAAGAAAGAGAGAGAGAGAAAAGCATTTTTCATGAAGAACTATTCTGCAAAGCATTCTTTATTTTTCGCTTTCCTTCTTTTGTGAAGGGGTCAACCTCAGATAAATAGATTAGATTTGATTTATTCTTTGCCATTGGTTTATTTTTTGCTGATAACCTACAGTTCAAATCTCACAGTTTACTTTAAAAGTAAACAGGCTTCCAAATTAACCCACCTTGGGAAGGTCTTGTGATTCATGGCAACATCCTGTCCATAAGTAAAGAATCTTATCGTGAGCTTTCAAATTGTTGACGTACTGATAAATGCATAACCCACTGACACTGAAAAGGGCACTGATTTATTTCCAAATTATAAAGTTTTACTGACTGTCTTGCACGTAGACATTCTAGCCTGTATGTTGCAATCTGTTTCCAAGGATTGTAACTTCTGTATTGTACCCTTCAATAATAATGGACAACTCCCATATGAGGAGTCCCCCTTCCCTTCCAAGCTTTCTTATAAATGCCTTCCAACTTGTCAGACTCCAGAACACTCCCAATTTTGTGGGTGTGTTTTCCCACGTCATTCCTCACATTTGCCTTCCAATAAACCGTTATCAAATTATTTCTGCCTCAACAACCTTAGTTTTAGTGGACATTGCCAATGTTACTATTTTCGCACATACTCTACTATATATTTAACCTACACTCTATTTACTGTAATCTATGTGTGCATCAAAGTTACGTAACTCTGAGGTTGAGTCCTGTGATGTATAGCTTTTCATCTCCCCCCGTTTCTTTTTTTCTTACTTCTCTCCTTCCTCAATTACTCTTAATTATTTTGAGACAGACAATAGACAGATAAACTTATCTCTGCAGGTGTGTTACAATTTTAGCATTGATGTATATGATAATTTCTATATAAGTTTTAGTTAATATATAAATTTTGCATAGTGTGCATATATTATAAGCAAGTGCTGTAGTTGGAAGTAGGAATTAGGAGGTTAAAGCCTTAAGATAAACATTTGTCACTTACAGTCAGATGAGAAAAATATTTTCTTACAAGAGATTATAAAATGAAGTTATCTTTATGTCTACTATTAACACTAACATTTGTACATGTAAAAAGAGAGGTTTTTTTTAGTTTTTAAATTATAAAAACTCAACTTTTTTCAATTCATGTAAAGAATCCAGGCTCCATAAATGTTTTGCAAGGTTACTTTTCTTTAAAGATAGACATAGATAAATACAGATAGATAGATAGATAGTTAGATAGATAGATATGTTTGTTTAAACAAACAAATGAATAGCTTTGTAAATAGTAGTAGGCAAGGACAATTAATGAATCTCTTAATTTCTTAATTGTTCTTTCCTGCTGTGGACTTTTCCCAGTGATTTTTTATTTTTAAGTAACAGTTAATTCAGTTACATGAATTGGGTATTTTCAGCCAACAGATATTTCTTGGCCTCATTCTGTGTCTGAGGCGCTGAGTCAGGGGTGGGGATTAATCAGTTGGTTAGGGAAAAGTCCAAAACAATCATTAATGTCTAGAATCACAGAAGACATTTCCTCATGATAATATAGTATTGAGAGGGCAGAATTGTCTTGCTAAGTTATAAACTACAGAAGTGGGAAAGTAGCATCAATTACAAATGTATCCATTTACTAGATAATCTAAAACTTTATCATTTGGTAGAGAAACAGCCCATACTGTTATTCTGTGTGTTGTTTATGTGGTTTTGTTTTAAAACAGAAATGTTTACTGACAGGACGCTAAAATTTCTGCTTTTGAAAATTACCTGCTGTCTCAGGTGGGAAATCTGGAAATACTAAGAAGAAAATTACCTGAATTTGCTTTGGACAAATTTTTATTTGACTCTAAAGCCATACACACTAATAAACCAACTGACTGGGGGTAAAGATTTTAACCATCAGCTTTCTCTGTGATGATTTTGCATTTTTCATTATGTTTTGAGAGTAAGCTACAGCCTAGGCCAGAAGCCCGTGGCTTTGGGCTAGAAAGATGAGAATGCAATGAGGTAGAAAACATATACACAAATTGCAGCGTCAATGATGATGTCCTTATAGCTTAACATGCCTGCATAACTGCATTATAAATGGAGACATAAAAAGATACAGCATATTGACATCAACTTGTAAATCAGCAACCCAAGGGCCTAAGAGCTTCACAACCTTGGAACAGAGTGAGTTTGCATGTTTTCTTCAAAACAATTCAGAATGTACAACACTCCTAGAGGACTGGTCTTTTTTTATTTATTTTTTATTTTTATTTTTTAGTCTTACTCTAAAAGGAAATCTGAGCTTCTATATTAAATGAAACAATACAGGTCTTAGAGACAGAATGATATATATATACACACATACACACACACACACACACATCATTATATATATGTGTGTGTGTGTATATATATATATAAAACGTTTTCATTTTAAAAGTTAAGTGACAACAAGGAGCCATTTCTTCCTTGCTATTACTAAAAGCTGACAGAAAGCGATAGGAAAAAGAAAATGGTGGTGGAATGGGAAGGCAATTCGTTTCAAGTACGAGGACTGCCACCAACCTAGTCTCTGTTCCCTCAGTTTAGTTAAGAGATCTCTGAAAATATTCCAGCCAAATTTATTTATGTTACAGCTCTAAGACTCTTGAGAATATCTTTCTAAGCCTTTAGTTAGTTCTGAAAGTCAGTTCTGGCTAATGACACACTAACCTTTCCTTCTGTTATTAAGTTGAAAGGCAGCAGCAGCAGTAGCTTGCTCTATGTCCCAGACAACCTCTGCCACACCAGGGCTTCACAGCTTGTCAAACACAGAGTCGTTAATTTTCTAAATGTTTACCCCAAAACTGGAAAAAAATTAAGAGATTATGAAGGAAATTGTGTTAGTTTATCCTTGCATTGCTATAAAGGAATACTTGGGGCTGGGTAATTTATGAAGAGAAGAAGTTTTATTTTGGCTGATGGTTCTGCCGACTGTACAGGAAGCATGGTACCAGCATCTGCTCCTGGTAAGGGACTCAGGAAGTTTACAATTACGGCAGAAGGTGAAGGGGGAGCCAGTGCAACACACGGTGAGAGAGGGACAGAGAGCAGGGAGAGGAGCCAGACTCCTTTAAACAACCAGCTCTCACATGAATTAACAGAGCAAGAACTCACTTATTACCGCAGGGAGGGTACTACATCATTCATGAGGGATCCACTCCTCTGACCCAAACACCTCCCACTGGGCCACGTGTCCAACACTGGGGATTACATTTCACCATGAGGTTTGGAGGAAACAAATATCCAAATCATATCAGATACCAACTTAATAATGTTTGCATTTTATCAGTATGCTAAGGAGAAAGATTAAAGATAAATTAGCAGTAGAACACAGGTTTTGTGTTTGGCTGGTTTTTTTTTGGTCAGACTTCCTGTGTTCAAGTCCAAGATCTACTTCTTAAAATATGTAGCCTTGAATTATTTATTTTCAGTAAACTTCAGTCTCTTCATGTATAAAATGGTAATAATAGCGATAATGAGGGCTGTCTCGACTTTGCTTTTTTACCTGGAGTAAAACTCAGCACATAGTAACACATTCCCTGTAGGGAATTAAACTTTTAACAGTTCATCTCTTTCCTGAAGACCTTCCCTAATTAATCAGAAATATAGACGTACACCTGTGTCTGTGTATTTCACGTGGATTAAAAACCTGTTTATCATAACTTTTGAAGTTTGACTCCTTCATATAGATTAATGAAAATTAGAGAAAAACTTACTTTGAAGACAAAATGTTAATATCTGAGGTGGCAGTATTCCTCTTAGAATGTGTTTTCTGTTGAACATTGGAGGCTGTTTTATATTAAAAAGAAAGCACATCTACATTCTCAAGATTTACTACAGAGTTGAAAACTAAAAAACATTTGGTTGTCAAAAGTTCCATTAACTATCAGAACTAGAATATTTATTTATTTATTTGTATTTCAATAGCTTTAGGGGTATAGGTGGTTTTTGGTTGCATGTGTGAATTGTATTGTGGTGAAGTGTAAAATTTCAGTGCACCTGTCACCTGACTAGTATACATTGTACCTAATATGTGGTTTTTTATTCCTCACCTCCCTCTCACCCTACCCCCATCCTCCTCTAATGTCCAACATACCACTCTATATGCATTTTTGTATCCATAGCTTTGCTCTCCCTTATAAATGAGAACATGTAGTATTTGGTTTTCCATTCCTGAGTTGCTTCCTTTAGAGTAACGGCTTCCAGTTCCACCCAAATTGATGCAAAAGATATTATTTTGTTCTTTTCCATGGCCAATTAATATTCCATTATGTATATATACCACATTTTCTTTATCCACTCATCAGTTGACGAGCACTCTGATTCCATATCTCTGCAATTGTGAATTGTGCTGCAATAAACATATACATGCAGGTATCTCTTTGATATACTTTATTTTCTTTTGGATAGAGATCCACTAGTGAGATTGCTGGATCCAATGCCAGATCTGCTTTCTGTTCTTTCCGTATTGATTTCCACGCTGTTTTCCATAGAGTCTATACTACTTTAAATTCCCAACAGCAGCATATAGGCATTCCCTTTTCACTACATCCACACCAACATCTATTGTTTTTTGACTTTAATAATGGCCATTCTGCCTAGGGTAAGGTGATATCTCACTGTGGTTTTAATTTGCATTTCCCTGAGGATTAGTGAGGTTGAACATTTTTTTCATGCCTGTTGGCCATTTGTATATCTTCTTTTGAGAGCTGTCTATTTATGTAATTTGCCTGCATTTTAATGGGCTTATTTGTTTTTTTCTTGCTGATTTGTTTGAGTTCCTTGTAGATTCAAAGGATACTAATCCTTTTGTTGGATGCAGAGTTCACAAATATTTCCTCTCATTCTGTAGTCTGTTTAATAATTATTTATTTGGCTGTTCAGAAGCTTTTCAGCTAAATTAAGTCCCATTTATTTTTGTTTTTGTAAAACTAGAATATTTATGAGAATTTGTTTTATGAAAAAATATCAAGTTTAGTTTTTAACCACCTGAGTTAACAGGCAGAAATTTTGGAAGTTAACTTTATGTTTCAGTACTTGGGAAAAACAAATATTTGCTATATATACCAATAGAATTAAATGAAATTTAATTTAAAAATCAAAATATTAATTTCAGTGTTTTCCATACTTGTTTGATTTTAAGCATCACTCACCCAGAATCATTTGTGATAGTTCAGATTCCTAAGGTTTATTCTGGAACTATCAAACCAGAAACTCTAAGGAGAGTCTGAAATAACATTCTACGTTATTCTTATGATCAGATAAGTATATGAAAAACTAACAAAAATATTTCTCTGAGAAGTACATCTTTTAAGATTTTTAATCATTACCAAACAACATGAACCTTCTAAGAGAGAGGCTTATATTAAAAATAATGCGGCCGGGCGCGGTGGTTCAAGCCTGTAATCCCAGCACTTTGGGAGGCCGAGACGGGCGGATCACGAGGTCAGGAGATGGAGACCATCCTGACTAACACGGTGAAACCCCGTATCTACTAAAAAATACAAAAAAACTAGCCGGGCTTGTTGGCGAGCGCCTGTAGTCCCAGCTAACTCGTAAGGCTGAGGCAGGAGAATGGTGCAAACCCGGGAGGCGGAGCTTGCAGTGAGCTGAGATCCAGCCACTGCACTCCAGCCTGGGCGACAGAGCGAGACTCCGTCGCAAATAAAAATAAAAATAAAAAATAATGCAACAGAATTTGAACAGCCATAAAGTTTACATTTTATAAACAAAATCAAATCCAATTATCTTAATTTATTTTAATCATCTCACAGTTTTCAGATCAGTAACATTTAAATTTGTGAATTTCTCAGATTCATAGGTGTTTTGACTCTCTGAGAGTCAAAAATAGGAAGTGCAAATCATAGGTAACGAGGAGGTTTTGAAGTATAGCTCTATTGTTGCTGGTTTAATTTGTGAAGAGGTTGTAATATTGATTTTTTTCTTCAACAAATGATTTAAACTATCTGCATGTTGGTACATGCCAAGCTATTGTGTGAAATTTTACCAGCTGGGAATTATCCCCTCATTCTCTGGTGTGATTAACACTTTCAGCTGTAGAATAATTAAAATGTCAATCAGTTCTGAAACAGAGCAAAACAGTTTCTCATTTGATCCGTTAGTTGGAAGGCTAAATGAAGGAGTACGTCAGGTATCTAGCTCTTCTCACAACAAGAGTTCACATCCCACCTCTCTCTGTTTTCCTCCACCTCCCCTCTTCTGCCTTCACATACACAAACACACACTGTGGACTCTGGATTTGGGTTACGTTCAAATTTGATTCTTTGATATGATCTCAATCTTATAAAATTTGTTGTGTTGCTTATCTTTAAGAAAAACTTGGGGGAATAATGAGACCAGAAGGTTGGGGGGGGGTTTGTATGTGTTTTTATATGGGTTTTCTGCATGGTATATGTTCCTGGAACCATGTAAACATACACTCCATTAGTTTTGAAACTTCTACCTTGTTGATCTTCTTGATCTGACAGCACTGACAATGACGTGCTTCATCATCACTCATAACCAGCACCTGAAGGAATGATAAAGCTTCTAGGCTTATAAAAAAACAAAGTGATGGGAAAAAATAGTCACAGCATGCTTAATATTCCTGAGTGTTCCAGTCTGTAGACTTGCATGAACACAGTGGCTGGAAAATACACTATGGCGGCACACATTTCAATCCACGCATCTCTGAAAGCCCCAGCCCCACTTCTGCTTCTTAAATACTCTTTTATAGGTCTGGATGCCTAGAGTCAGCAGCAGCAGCAGTGTGGCTTTACATTTTTCTGTTAGAGTTCTTTTTTAACTTAATTAAAACTTTAATAGAAGTTTTATTTCCCTTAGAGAGTGACTCTGAAGTTTAAAGTGGTCTTAAAAATAAGTACCTTAAATACCTGTTCATCAAACATCCTTTTGAACTTTTTGTTTTACTCAGAAGAATATTACTAATCAGATATATGAACTCTTTTGGATGAATGTGATACTCTAGGTAATGATCCCAGAGACTTCTACAGTGGTTATTTTAGTGGTTTCTTTGAAGTCTTAAGAGGAGGTCGTAGCAATATGTAAGTGAAAGCGTGTCAAATTGGTAGAAGCTAAAAAAGGTTGGGTTTCTGAGTGATGTCCTCTCATTTGAAGAAACCTTGAGCAACTCTTTAGCCAGCACCTGCTGTGCTGCCAAGCTGAACCTCAGATAACATGGTGATGTTCCTGCTTCATATGATCAAGGTCCTACCACCCACAAGTACATTTCTAGGCTTAACCTTTTAAATACCTTTGTCATTTCCTTCCTTCTAAAGCAATTGTGCAGACAGTGCAATTTACTGAACGTTGAGACAGCACAAAATATTTGCTCTTTTCACTAATTTTTCTTGTCTCTCTCTTTTCAACACACTAAACCTTTTCCAAAGGTTCCAGAGGAGGAGTCAAAGTGGCTGTAATTTTGATTCAGTTTTATGGGCAATAGAATTATTTTACCGATTCCTGGAATCATGGCTCCTATACATGTAAGTAAGATAATCCTTTTCTCCAATCAATATGTATTCACTGAGAGGCTGAGATTACATCAGCAAGGGCTAGTCCACTGACCCCTAAATATTCATACTTAGAAAGGAAATTTGGAATCCAATAAGAGAGATGAGACTATGGTTCAATTAAAGAAAATGCCTTTGAAAAGGATGATGAAATTCCTTCAACTACAAGGTATGCTCTTCGAGTTGTTATAAACTTGTTATTGTTGGAATTTCACTCTGGGTAGCAGATATTTTAATGTCGATGAATCCCAAATGCAATTCTCTGGGCTATTTTTGAAGACTCTGGAACATTAGAAAGCAAAAAATATAAAGTTACCCAAAAAGTCAGCATTGCATCTGAATAGGTTCAAAACAAAATCAGTCCATATCTTGATGCCGTCTGCATTCTCTGAAAATACAATAACCACAAATGGTGCCAGAGGGAAAAGAGAAAGGACTTCTGTTGACTTCAAATAAAGGCGGTATCTGACAAAAGGGGAAGCAAATGATACCTTGATATGCCATTAACAAATGCCTTGTATATCTACAGCTGCTCTCTATGAGCACTTTGGAAATTAAAGGATTGCCAGCTTTTCCACTTTGGAACAAAAAACATTTGTGCTAAACAGCCGGTAAGTAAATGCAGTAAACATATTTTTACAGTGAATAGAATTGTTTTATATTTTGGGGACTGATTGTGAATTTCTACTGCTTCTTGATTAGCAAACATTTGGCAGTTCCCGAGTCTTTAGACATTAAAATGCCAAAACAGATTTTTATTCTCAGACTGAGCTCCTATATTTTTTTCATTCTCCTAACAATTATCCTCAAAACATTTGAAAGCACTAAAATAAAACGTGTTCTGAAAACACATTCGGAAACGTTTTACCTGTGTGACTTTAATAAGCATGTAAAAAAAAAAAAATACTGGGTTGATGTCTAACTTCCTTAGGGCAGAGATGAGAACACAGTACATACATAATGACTGTTGGAACTGTTGGTGGTCATTTCCTAGGGCCTTGCCTTGGGACCGTGGAAGGTTTTATTGCTGAACACCAAAGCTGGTAAAAACAGATGTTTGTGCAAAGTCTCTTGGGTGTATCTCTTAGTAGTAATGTTCCTGCTAATTTTAAAAATCAATAAACTTCTAATAGGTTTAAAAGTTCTCAGTAATGATTTTTATCTCTTTTTAAGAGTCATGTCCTTACACATTTTTGTGTTGTTACATTGAAATTATTGGAGGATTTTTCTTTTAAATGATCATTTTAGGTATCTTACACTTTAATCTTAAAATGGATTAGGAGATGGATTGTATTTGTTTTGCATTCATTCATTGATTATAATTTTTTGTTAACTAATTATATAGAAATGAATGTTTTAATCTGCCAACTTTATATAAAACTTGAAAATTCAGAAAAAACAAGTAGGCAGAATGGCATAATTTTTACACTGGCTCACATCTTGGTTGCAGTGCAGGATTTTGCAGTCTTCTATGATTGAGTGTGTATGTGTTGTGTATATATTTGTGCATGTGTGTGTATGTGATTTGTATGTGTGCATAAGTGGAGGTTGTGGTTTTATCATTATAATTAAAGTTTTAAATTAAAATGTAAAGGCATGTATTAGTTTTCTATTGCTTCTGTAACAAATTACTACAAATTTAATGGCTCAAAACAATACACATTATCTTATAGTCCTGGAGGTGACCAGTCTGAAATGAGTTTCACTGGGCTAAAACAAAGTGTTGATGGGATTGCATTTCTTCTAGAGGCTTTAAAAGAGAATCCTTTTTCTTTCCTTGTTCATATTCTAGAGGCCACTTATTTGTATTCCTTGGTTTTTAAGGAATCTTCAAAACAAGCAACTATATCACTCTGTGACTTCTGTTTTCATCAGCACGTCTCTTTCTCAGACTCTGACTCCTCCTGCATCCCTCTGACAAGGACCCCTGTAATTACATTGGTCACATCTGGATAGAGGGCCATCATTCTGACTTCTACTGACATAAAATTCACTAAAATAAAATTCTTGCTACTCACCTCTCCCTTCAGTGAATCTTCCCATGATTTCTTATCTCCCCTGAATGCCAGTATTTTTATCCATATAGTTCGCCTGCTTGCTTAAGGAAATTATCCTTGAGTGTCCATGAAATTTATGCGGATGCAACTTGCCCAACCTTCCCCAACATGCCTACTTTATAAACTGTGGACTTTTCCTTGCCCCCTTCCCCTGTGTGAGGTGGAAGCATTACTTCTAGAACAAACGTCTTCCACCTGAATCTTTTTTTCTAATGGTGCTTCAGTTCCCTGAAATGGAAGCACAACTTTCTCCTGGAGGTTCCATTTCTATAAGATGACATTCCACTTGAAGTAAATTCTTTTCTTCTTCTCCAAGTCAAGGTGCTGTAAGGAGATGCCTCATCCTTATTCCTTGATGCCTCTTCCACACCATTATTCTACAACCACCATCTGACAATCCCTCCCCCACTGAAGTTGATGATATCTGGTGGTGGCTTTTCTTTCCCCATTTTTGACGTCATATGCTAGCTTCAAGTTCTCCTTATATTCTTCATTTAATGTATTATTTTATTTTTATGATTTGCAGGGATTATTCCTTAGACACTTTATTGTCCATACTGCTATCATCTACCAAACTAGCTTCAACTTCAACAGCAATGGCCTCCTTTATCATCTTCCCATATTGTCCCTTACATATGAAAATATTTTTGAACCTTGAAATTACTTGGAAATGATGAGATGGAAAATGAACTCTAAAGTTATACTTTGTGACTCCACCCTTCTTCCCTTCCAACTGTTCCCTTTCCCTTTATTCTTTCCTGACCTCGTTTTTCAATTTCACCTAATTCCCTGTCTCTAAACCTCTCTATTCCCTCCATCTATTAACCTCTCCTGTAAGTCCTTGTTTATATTCTGGAGCAGTGTTTCTGAAACTATCTGTCAGGTGAAGGACGAGTTTTTATTTCCCAACCCACTGTCAACTGATATTTTATTAAAATATAATAATCATGAATGTTACTTGAGAATTGAAAATAATAGACAAGTACATACAAAAGGCAAACAATTTTTACTTTAAGAGTCAATAGATGTAAAATGTCAGTTACTATGATCAAAGCAAATAGAGTAGAATAAAATAATTATAAAAATCACACATAACACATTGAAAATACGCTTGTAAATGATTAACATAGCCATTTTACTCATATTTGTATGATATTCTTCAATCATAACCAACTGGAATTTCATTGATATTGCACTGAATTTATAGATTAAGTTGGTTAAAAACTGATATATTGACAATACTGAGTTTTCCTATCTGTGAACATGGAATATCTCTCCACTTATTTAGCTCTTCCTTGATTTATTTTATCAGAGTTTGTAGTTTTTCTCACATATTTTTTGTTTATATTATGTTAGATTTATACCTAAGTATTTCATTTTTAGCATGCTAATAAAAATGGTGTTGTATTTTTATTTTTGAATTTCACTTATGCATTACTGATTTATAGGAAAGTAATTTACTTTTATATACTAACCTTGTATTCTGCAACCTTGCTATAATCACTTACTAGTTCCAGTTTTTTGTTGTTTTGAATTTTATACATAGATCATGTCGTCTATGAACAAAAAGTTTTATGTCTATACTCCTAATCTGTATACCTTTTTAAAGAAATTTTCCTGAGAAAAGCACACATAAGTCTAAAACCCACTGGCTTGCATGCTACATATCTGCATATTTTCTTAAATTTTCTCCTATATTTAGTCATTTTTATTCCAACACAGCACGACATTTAATCTACTTTGACTCTCTAATTACTTTACTCTTTTCTTTACTGATTTCTATTCCCTGCCTCCTGCTCCCAAATTTCTTTCTATTCTTTATTCTGTTCTTTAATGAGGTACTAATATGATGACTTTAATATGTACCCTCTGTGGTTAAATCAATATATTTAATTAGGACCTCCACCTTTCGTGATATCTTATTTTCAGTTCCTCTGGGCAACCCTTCTTATGTTTTTATCATCTTAATGAAAGTATAAACATCTGTTCGCCCAAGCCTGTTTATGTTAATTTTTTGTCTTATTTCACTGGTACCTCCATGTCCTCATTCAGCCAGGATAAGTATTTAGACCTGTGGGGTTTTTATTTTCCATATACGCAGAATTCTAAAATGATGCCTGTGATTCCTGCCCTGTGATGTGCACAACTTTTTGTAATCTTCTCCTTTTTCATACAAGTGAAACTTGTAACTCACTTATAACCAGTAGAATATAGCAAAGGTGAAGGGAAAGCTTAGATGTAACTAAGGTCTTTAGTCAGTTGATTTTTAGTTAACAAAAAGATAGATTATCTTGGGTTGGCCTGACCTAATCATGTGAGCCATTTAAAAGAGGCTCTAAGCCTTTGCCAAAATAAGACACAGGAAATAGCAGATACTCTCTCCCTTTCTGGCTTTGGAGAAGTAAGCTGCCATGAATTTTACAGCCAAACAGAAATGAATCCTATCAACAACCTGAGGAAGTTTGGAAGTGAATACTTCCCTAGTTGAACTTCCAGATGAGAATACATCCCAATCACCATTTTGATTACAGCTTTGTGAAACCTTAAACAGAGTACCCAATAAAGCTGTGCCCAAACTTGTGACCTACAGAAACTTTGAGATAATAAATATGTGTTGTTTTAAGCCACTAAATTTGTGTTAATTTGTTATGCAGCAGTAGAAAACTAGAACACTCATTTCTTCCAATTTCCGCATTTGCTCTTCAACCAATTTCTGTCTGCTCTCTCTATATAATATTTCTTACTCTTCTCTTTCACCTTCTCATCACTACCACTTTGGTTTATTAATTTTATTTTCTGTTACTAAAATGGCCTTTTGAATGATCTTCTTTCCTCTCCAGCTCACTCTAAGAACCACTAGAAACACTAATTATGCCATTCTAGCTGTAAGGAAAGATGGTCACTGTGGTCATAAAGTAGAGTGGTTGATCTAGTGGTCTTGGCAGAAGAGCATGATTAGATGAAATTTCCAGGGAAGAACTATTAGAACAGGTGCTGGAATGGAGATGGTAGGACCCTGAAGATAAGTTAAGGAATTGAGAAATCACTGTGACTATGTTGCATAGGCTATTCAAGTAGACACCAAAAATAAAATATGTTGGTTATTTTAATATTACAAATATAACAAGCAGAGAACAAATGAAATTACTCATTTTACGTTGTTTCTCATGCCTTCTTTCACAAAAACATAGTAAAAGTTCCCCTTTGGCCTTTTGAGAAGAAAGTTTTAAAAATGTGCATTTATGTAATAACTCAATATAAGTTACAAAAGTCATGTATTACAAAGTCCATGCAAAAAAAAATTGTCACAAAAAATTCTGTAATTATCAAGCCTTCTAACCAAAAGTGAGTCAGTTATGCTCTTTTATACAGAAGCTGCTTTCTTCTAGGAAAAAGCAAATGCCAGTGTTAATCAAACCAGCATGGAAGTTAATTAGAACCCCAAGAACAAGCGGATGGGCTTAGCACCTTGGACACATGAATATCTTGTTTCTAAAAATGACCTCAAAAGATTGCATAACAATCAAGTCCAGCACAAGTCAGAAGTGACTAATTAACTTTTCATTTTTCCCTTAGTAATTTAGTCCTGCTCTTTAAAAATATTTCTAAACTGAGAAATCCCCATTAGTTGCTGCATATTGGTTGTTCAAATGAGGGTAATGACCCTTTACTTGATTGTATATACCCATCATTTAGTTTATCTTTTGTATGTGCTTTATAAACAACTCTCAAACATGAAGCAACTTTAGTTAATAGCCTCATTAAATTTGAATGTAGATATAGAATTTTACCGACTGGAAAACTTTCTAACACCACATGGGAAATATTAAATATTTTCTTATCTACCTTGCAATTAAGGGAGAAATTGTGCTAACCTCTCCCCAAGACATTGTTGCTTCATCATCTCAAACCTCTGGAGGCTCACAGTGGAAATGGTTGGGAAGAGGGCAATACATCAAAGCACGCTTTCTTATCAATAATTACTTTGATGTTTTCGGTTCTGCTCTCACCTTTTTTAGGTGAGAGATCTGCCCACTCAGTGGTTACCCAGGCTCAACCCTCATAAAAGAGAGGTTGGGGTCGCCTCAGATGTTGCTTTGGCACTTTTTTTTAATGTTTTGTGTTTGTTTGTTTCCTACAGTCAGTCTACTGAGGTCCTACAATTCTCTTCACTGACCTGAACAAACTCGACTCTGCTTTTCCCTTAAATTTCTGTATAGAACCCAGACAACTGGTCTATACTTTCTGATATTGATTTCCCCCATGCTTCTAAGTTTCTTATGACCTCTGGATTGTCCCTTTGGCTTTGCGTAACACCCCTACTTCCAAACTCTAGAGTAAAATTCCTGTGAAGACTGATACCTCAGAAGTGACTGCTCCACAGATAGACATCTCATTTTTTAATTGAGATTTCAACTATTTAACACTCACCATGTTAACTCATTACACTCTCCTCCATTTGCTCATAAACAACAAAACAATAACAAAAATGAGTGCTCACTGAGTGCTACAGAATGCAAACTATTAGAGATACAGAAATAATGAATAGGACTTCTGACCTTGAGTGGTTGGTAAATAAAACAGAAATGTAAAAAATGAAATAAATAATTAGGGTTACTGCCACTAGAGAAATAGATCACAGGCTACAGATTACTTCTGGCCCTATGAAGCAGGAAGACAGCACAGGCATAGCAAGGGACCTATTACATATAGGTAGAATGTTGTTGGAGGTAATGGTGAAAGTCAGTGCCCTGCGCTGCTCTGGTGAATTGACACTCCCCTTCACTGTTTTGCTGACTAGACTTCAAGTACCCTCCACAAGGAACTAGAGAGGCCTTGTGGAGCTGCATCCCCCTTTTCTTTGCATGAATTGTTTGCATTGCTTATTTGTGAGTTTTAGCAAAATAAACTGAATGCAGACAATGCCATGTCCAAGTAATCTTGCTTGGCAGTGTTTGAATTTCTATCAGATTTTCCCCCGATTACTTTATTCCTTCTTCCAGTTCAATCGCAGACAAGACACAGGAATCAAATGACCAAAAGTGTGAGTCTGAAGAACTAAAGCAAGACTGTTAGAAAACATTGGGCAGAGAGAGGTGGTTTTGTGCTTGTATGGAGAGAAATAGCTGGCAGGACTGAAAAGGTTTGCATGCACAGCATGGAAACTACTTAGAGGAAGAGTTTTCAATTGCGCTCCTTTCTCGTAGTGCGACACTGGCTTGCATAGATGCTCACTTCCTCCTCATTTTTGATAGAAAAGCAGCTGTGACTGTGTAGGGCCACTGGGGTCAGTAGGGTGATATCAGAGAGGCTTAAGACTACACATACTGGAAGGACAGCTTCTGAACAAGCCCTTATCCCCTCCCCTCCTGCCACCACCCTCACCCAGCTGTAAATAACCAAACAATGAAGGCAGGCTCTGGGAGAGAACTGTGTCATAGCAGAGGGTTCCCTGAAAGCCAATGCTATCTGTTGGGTCAGGGGCAGACTATGGCTCCTCAGCCTCTGCCCTGTGGTATATCTCTCCCACTTTTAATTAGGCCAGGAGCAGCACATGCTCTACCTTATGCACATTACCAGTGAGCTACTGGGTATGCTCAGGGAAGATGTGTTGATAAAAGGAGTCAGACTTTTGTGGGGCAGAGTCATGAAATAGGAGAGTCAATAGAATGGGCAAGTCAGACTAGATGAACCAGACTTAATTAAAGTATCAAATCAAGAATTAATAAAAACACTATCCTCTAATACTACAGAATAATAACAAAATGAGGGCAATGCAAGCCATTTTAAAGAAACACAAAGTAGAAAGCTTGGATGTAGAAAGAAAATAATTAAAACATTAAAAATGAATAATTATACCTGAAAATGAATAAATGAGAGTATCATGTCAAGCAACTCTCATGAAAAGAATTATCAGGAATTAAGAGAGAGAAATTTGAAAAGTTAAGGTATGCAAAATTTAGTACTAGAAACAACAAAATCTGAATATTAGAATACAAAAGAGTAGAAAATACTGGATGGAGAGGAAATTGTTGAATACATAATCATGCACAATTTTTCAGAACTAGAGCAAAATAAATAAATCATATTGAAGAAATTCCTAGTATGACAAATAGGATAAATAAGGAAACAGTTACGTCTAGACATATTATAGTTAAAATAAAACATTTGCATCTAGACATATTATAATTAACATCAACTATATCAAGAATATTTCAAAAGCTTGTGGATAGAGCAGATCTTCCTAAAAGAAAAAGACTTAGATTGACTTTAGATTTCCCTTAATGACCCAAGAAACAAGAAGAGAGGTCACAATTGCAAAGGAAAAGAATTTAAACATGGGATTTTATTCCATTTTTTATTATTAAAGATTTGTGATAAACAAAAAGATAAAGAATAATAAACATATATCTACTATAAATTATGAAATAATAAATCATTACTTTTTTGTGGAAGTATTTTGCTTGCCCACAGCAATCAAATTCTTTCCGAGTATGTTGAGTTTGATGGTCATCCTTCTATGCATGTCTTTATATGTTTAGTTCTTGTGGATATATTTCTAGACAATATGCCATTTTTTGCATATTTTTTTAAAAATAAATAAGCCAGGTATTTTATTATCATTACTATCATTTCTTTGGTGACAGGGTTGTTTCTTTATTTGTAAAAAATAACAGTTGTCAAAGAGTTACATGGAAAAATTAGGGTACTATTGCTTATCTTCTGATGCGGGCAGCTAAACAAAACTTATTTCCACTCTAGTTATTTCCAATGAACACGTTCTTAATATGCTGACAGAAACTCAGTAATAGATAAGTACAGTAGTTGCAATATCATTTATGGCCTTTACAATATAATTTTAGTCTTTAAATATATGTAGTTAGAACTATTTTTCACCACAGATAGTACTAGGAACTCTAAGTATTTTGCTAGACTCTAGTTTGAATATCACCCACTGATTGTGCAAAAGGTATAAATTGTGTTTATTCACAATCATTGCTAAGTTAATGAAACTTTTCTTCCAATATCATAGTTATAAAAAGAGACACATAGACCAATGGAACAGAATAGAGAACCCAGAAACAAGCCCATACACCTACAGCGAACTCATTTTCAACAAAGATGCCAGGAATATATAGTCTCTGCAATAAATGGTGGTAGGAAAAAGACAGTCTGTTCAATAAATGGTGTTGGCAAAACTGAAAATCCATGTGCAGAAGAATAAAACTAGATGCTTATGGCTCACCATATACAAAAATCAAATCAAAATGAATTAGAGAATGATGGTTTCCAGCTTCATCTATGTCCCTGCGAAGGATATGGACTCATCCATTCTCAGCAAACTAACACAGGAACAGAAAACCAAACACCTCACATTCTCACTCATAAGCGGGAGTTGAACAATGAGAACACATGGACACAGGGAAGGGAACATCACACACCAGGGCCTGTCTAGCAGTGGAGGGCTAGGGGAGGGATAGTATTAGGAGAAATACCTGATGTGGATGACGGGTTGATGGGTGCAGCAAACCACCACGGCACGTGGGTACCTATGTAACAAACCTGCACGTTCTGCACATGTATCCCAGAACTTAACGTATAATGGAAAAAAAAAAAAAAAAAAAAAAAAAAAACCTAAAAAGTGAATTAGAAACTTAAATCTAGGATCCCCAATTATGAAACTACTACAAGAAAACACTGAGGAAAATCTTCAGGACATTGGTCTGGGGAAAAAATTCTTGAGCAATATCCCACAAGCACAGGCAACCAAAGCAAAACTGGATAAATGGGACCATATCAAGTTAAAAAGCTTCTCCACAGCAAAAGATACAATCAACATGAAGAGAAAACCTACAAAGTGGGAGAAAATATTTGCAGATAACCCATCTGACAAAGGATTAATAACCAGCATATATCAGGAACTCAAACAACTCCATAGGAAACAATCTATTAATCTCATTTAAAAATGGGCAAAAGATCTGAACAGATATTTCTCAAAAGAAGGCATACACATTTCAAACAGGCATATGAAAAGGTGCTCAACATCGCTGATCATCAAAACTACAATGAGATACTATCCCACCCCAGTTAAAATGTCTTATATCCAAAGATAGGCAATAACAAATGCTGGTAAGTATGTGGAGAAAAGGGAACCCTTGTGCACTATTGGTGGGAATTTAAATTAGTGCACCCTCTATGGAGAACAGTTTGGCAGTTCCTCAGAAAGCTAAAAATTGAGCTGCCATATGATACATCAATCCCACTGCTGGGTATATATCCAAAAGAAAGGAAATCAGTGTATCTAAGAGATATCTGCACTCCTGTTTGTTGCAGCACTGTTTACAATAGCTAGGATCTGGAAGCAACCTAAGTGTCCATCAGCAGAGGAATGGATAAAGAAAATGTGGTATATACAATGGAGTATTATTCAGCCATAAAAAATTAATGAGATCCAGTCATTTGCAACAACATGGATGGAACTGGAGATCATTATGTTAAGTGAAATAAGCCAGGTACAGAAAGACGAACATTGCATGGTCACACTTATATGTGGAATCTAAAAATTAAAACAATTGAACTAATTGACATAGAGAGGAGAAGGGTGGCTACCAGGGGCTGGGAAGGTTATTGATGGTTGTGGGGGAGGTACAAATGTCTAATAGTTAGAAAGATAAAGTTAGAAAGATGGCTAATAAATAGAAAGAATGAGGAAGATCTACTATTTGATAGCATAACAGGGTGACTATTGTCAGTAATAACTTAATTGCATATTTTAAAATAACTTAAAGAATGTAATTGGATTGTTTACAACTCAGTGGATAAATGCTTGAAGAGATGGATACCCCATTTTCTATGATGTGCTTATTTCACATTGAAAGCCTGTATCAAAATATCTCATGTACTCATAAATATATACACCTACCATGTACCCACAAAAAATTTTTAAATGATAATTTAAAATAAAAAAATAAGATCTTATAAATATCAGTATTTATTTTACAAAGGAAAAAGCCCATAAAACAAAATAAGATACCATGCACAATGGAATAAAATAATAAAATATTTTTATTGTGCTAATATATACATAGTATAAAATTTACTATATTGACCAATTTTAAGTGTACAGTTCAATATTGTTAAGTACACTTACATTTTTGTGCAACCATCACTGCCATCCATCTCCACAACTTTTCATTTTCCCAAAATGAAATACTATATGCATTCAACCCTGATTCTCAGTTCCTTCCTCTCCCCAGCCCTTGACCACCACCATTCTACTTTCTGTCTCTGTTAATTTGACTACGCTAGGTACCTTGTATAAGTAGAATTGAACAATCTTTGTTTCTTTTTTTTTTCATGACTGGCTTACCTCACTTAACGTAATGTCTTCAAGGTTCATCCATGTTGTAGCATGTGTCACAATTTCTTTTTTTTGAGCTGGAAAATATTATTTTGTATGTTTATATCACATTTTATTTATCCTTTTATTCATCAATAGACACTTGGATTGCTTTCACCTTTTGGCTACGTGAATAATGCTGTTACGAACTGCATGTACAAATATCTCTTCAAGCCCCTGCTTTCAGTCCTTTTAGACATATACCCAGAAGTGAAATTGGTAAATCATATGTTTAATATTTTGAGCAACTGTCATACTGTTCTCCACAGTGGCTGCACTATTGTACATTTTCATCAGCAATGCACAAGGGTTCCAACTTCTCCACATACTCACCAACACTTGTTATTTTCTATTTTTTAAGTAATTGCCATTCTAATGTTTGTAAAGTAGTGTCTTATAATTTTGATTTTTATTTCCCTAATGATTAGAGATGCTAAGCATCTTTTCATGTACTTATTGGCCATTTGTTTATCTTCTTTAGAGAAATGTCTACCCATGTTCTTTGCTCATTTTTTAAATTTTGTTTTGTTTTGTTTTCTGTTGTTGAGTTAGAGTTCTTTATATAGTCAAGATATTAATTTCTTATCAGATGTATGATTTGCTAATATTTACTTTTATTCTGTGGATTGTTTTATTATTCTGTTAATAGTATCCTTTGATCCATAAAAGCTTTTAATTTTAGTAAAGTCCAATTTATCTACTTTGATGCAAATAGACAGCTTCAAGAAGGAGGGTATGCCTCATTTTTGCAAGAGAAGTAACTATGAAAAGGTTTGAGTCCAGGTTTCATTGGAATGAGTTGGAATGGTGGCGCATGGGACAATGATAATTGCAAGTTCAGACCATAGCTAAGATGTTTAAAAGAAGGAAGGCAAAAGAAAGAGTAGCAGGAAAAAGATATGAGATCACGGAAGCAAATTTCTCCCTTCCTCTTCATCGCCTTTCCTGTCTTCTCTCAATCCAGGTGCAATCATGAGTACTGTAAAATAAAACTCCAGGCAACATTTCCATCTTTATGAAAGAAAACTTTTTTTCTTTTTATTATGAATAAGACCTGAGTATATTAATAGGGTTTGGAAAGAGATCAGGGAAAAGGGGAGGGTCAGAAGACAGAAGAAAGAGGGGAAAATTGTTTAGTGAGGTCCTAATCCAAAAATGAGGGGTTGGGAGGACAATAAAGGCAACTGATTATTAGACCTGGCCAATGGGTAGGATTATCTTCTATTTCAAATGTAATAAACATAATGAATAGCTGGAGAAGGGAAGAGAATATTTATGTGTGATAGAGGGAATTTAAAGAGATTCATATGGTAGAATTGCTCTTATATCTCTGTGAATTAGGAAACAAAATCATCTGCCAAAGGTAAGGTGTTAGGTTAGGAGTTGGAAACAGAAATAAAAGTCTTGAATTACCAAAAAAATGGCATTTTCCCTTGTTTTGGAACAGAACCAGCTTTAGGATGTTTTGGTAAATTGCTGTGTCTCAACTACCTGAACTGCCTTCCCTGTTGTAAATCTCTCTTTACAAGTAGAAATCGTGGCAAGCAACCTGTCACAGAATTCCAACTGAGTGCTAAATGCATTCTTATTCTTTAAAACTTCCTCAATGATCACTAAACAGATGGCCTTCCACAGTTAGCTTCACCAGAACATCTTGCCAGGCCAAGCCTGTTTAGCTTCGAAGATGGCATAAGTCATAGCAGTTTTCACATCGGCCTGTTTCTCACTTATAGGTATGTTCACCTACTAATTACTTATATGAGCCTAATAGCTTTTTAGGAAGCCAATTTAATGTAAACAAAATGTGACTGCCAATTTTCTTCTAATTTATTCTTTTGCTAAAAATATTACTTCTAAAATATAATTCTGATGACTTTCTTACTTAAAATGTGTCCTAGGCTCCATATTCTAAGTTGGAATGAAGCCATTGCTTTTCATGATCCTCAGGTCATTCTGAGAGACTCTCAATGTCTCTGCGTGACCTGGACCTCTGTCCACATCACAGTCCCATCCTGTGGTGAAGAGTCTTACTCTCAAACTCATGCTTCCCAGTTTTGTCTCAGAGCCTTCACGCAGACTATTCTCTGTACCTACATCACTCAGCTCCTTGCACGTTATCAATGCTAATTTGTACTCATGTTTCATGTCTCAGCTTTGATATCACTCTTTCCAAGGGCTTAAAGCTCCTATTATGTGCTCCCACAGTACCTTGGTTTTTTGCTTTACAATTGCCTCCATTTTTTCCATCTCCCTCTGCATTTTTAGCCACAGAAGTCAATGGACCATATCTGAAGTGTCACTGTTCCCTCTGTATACCTTATTATACGTAGTGTCTGGCATATAGCATGAATTAAACCACGGTTTTACTATTTTCTGACTTTGAAAGGAGATTTTGTAGAAACAAATTGGAGTTTGGATAAATTATCCAATTTTATTGCCCCTTTTACTAGCTATGTCGACTTGTAATATTATTTAAATTTCTTTGACTCTTGCTTTTCTTAGCTGTAAAATGAAGTTGTCTACCTACCTTCCTCATTGTTGTAAGAAGTAACTAATATATACGTCTAGTACAATTGGTAGCACAAAACAGGGCAAAATAAATGATCAATTCTATCTTATTATTTTTCCAATTAAAACATGAATGCCAATATTGTTATCATGGTTTTTCTCCTTTATTTCTCCTTTACTCATTCTATCAAGATGGCAGCACCAGTGCATTTGAAAAGAGCTACTTATACAATTAGTTGAGATAGAAATAACAACTAAAAATAGCTAACATTTATTAAGCAGTTACTCTGTGCTTGGCATTGTGCTAAGCAGTTTATACATACTATATTGCTAGTACTTATTTGTATCATTTTCTTCATAATATTTGGGATTATGAAGGATGTAGTCACTGCTTATCCTGCAGTCAGTGATGAATGGAAGATGAGACAGAATCTTCTTAGTTATGTTGACATTCAGGTGGACATTCATTAGTGCATGCCTATTTTTTTTTTTTTTTTTGATTCTGTATCCTTTTTGGAGTCTCAGTGCACAGTAAGAAGAGAAGAAACCTATGCAGAGAAATGGACTGTCAGCTACTCCCTTCTCACACTTTTTACCCACAAAATATGCCTATCTAAAGCTGTTACCAAAATGTCCTTTTCTTCTCAAACATATCACCGATTTCTGGGCCATTATTTTATTGGAAGTCCCATAAACACCCTGGACATTTTAATGTCACTAAGATTTCTCATTTTTGTTGTGTATGGGGTGTGTGTGTGTGTGTATACATATATATGTGTGTGTATTATACATACATATACATAAAATTTTCTGCTTGCTATTTTTCTGTTTTTTTCTTTCATTTCTACTGTAGGTTTTCAGTTTTTTAAAGGCAGGAACTATGTTTTATTTGCATAAGTATTCTCAGAAACTAGTATTGTATCAGTAGATACATACTAGTACTGTTTATCAGTAAACAGTAGACTTCCCCAAATTATTGTTGAAAGAATACATTTTGAATAAATCATTCCCCTTTACTTGTATAATGTGTGTACACCCACATGAGTACTTTCTAGGTAATTGATATGACTGTCACAATTTTGCTAAGACTAGTACTTAAAGAGTATTTGTATCTTATAGAGATTCACACAGATTAAGTAAAAGACACTGTGTGAGCAGTGATGACCCCTGTGGAAAATTGCTGCTCTGAGAACATCTGGGAAAACAAGGGATTTTCAAAACGGATAGGTTGTGCTTCTATGTTACAGATCAGATGGATGAACTAAAGTGAAACTAAGTGTGCTAAACATGATCTTGGCTTTTTATTCCAGACTTTGAACTAACCTTATTCTCCAACGTCAGTCAAAATAATTTTCTCAATTAAGGTCTGTCAACTAAACACGCAAAAAATGACCTTCATGGGATAGTCCTCAGGAAAAGCTAATAAATGATTGCAAAATGAGGCAAGGAAAAGCACTTGGTAAGTCTTGAATAATAAATCAGGACCTTTCTGTGTTAAGTCAAACTAAGAGGCATTTAATTTGGAATCTTCCAGTGTTTGGCTATCTGCTCAAGGAAAAAGGTTTGCAATAAATGTATATATGAAAGAAAAGCTGACAGTTGAAAAACTAAAATGAAAAGTAATGACATAATGTTAGGAGATGCCTTCAAGGAGACAAGTTATCAGAAAGTTGCGATCTCAATTGAAAACATTTCTTTCTCTCTAATTGTTGTTCTGTGTACTGCTGCAGTATGATGAAATGGCCATAAACTTAGTGTGATAGGCTTGCAGAATAATTTAATTATAATTTAACATTTACTTTTATGCTATGCAATTACTTACATTGTTTTTTGCTGAAGACAATCCATTTAAGCAGCTGCACACAATGAAAAAAATAGCTGACAGGGTCAATTCTAAAGTTATACTAAGGTTTAGTTACATTCCTTTTCTACCCAGTGGACTTAACAAATTAGGCAACATGAGACTGGTTGAAACAAAATAGACAAGTATTCAGGAGTCCTTGATTCTACTCTAAACCAGCTCTTTGAATTTTTTAGTTTCTGTAATCTTTAATGGGGTAAGTGGCTTTTTTAAAAAAAAATCTATAAAGATTGTCATTGTATGGTTGATATTTCTTTCATTCACTAACACTCTGTAAGAATGTTACATGCTGATGTGGCTTGTTGAATCAAAGAAAGGCTGTGTCATTTATGAGCTTAAATTGATCTCCAAAGCCAGTCATCTGCATATATTGGGTGCCTATTCTAATGGGCAAGACTGGTCCATGATGTTAGACTTTTATTCTGTATTCTAGGTTTCTTTGTACTTTTTCTCTCCCTGGAAGTCTGTATCACAAGTAATTTTTACATGAACACTTTTACTGCAAAATAATTGTTGTCTGGTTACGATGTCGATATGACCATTTGAAACATCACTTAAGACTTTTTTTGTTAAATACCATTTTCATGTTCACTCTTTGTGACTTCAGTATTAAAGATTCTATGTTAATTTTAAAATTAACAACCCATTAATTTTGACTTATATAATTTAGAATTTGGGGTTATTCTGAAAGTAAACAGGCTTTGCTAGAATTAGAAATTCCAAGTAAAGGGCATAAGGTAGAGGCTGATGGTTTTAAAGCTTTCAGGAGACAGAATTCATTTAGTTTATTCTTAGAGTAGACTAACAGTTTTGTTTTAAATAGTTGTATTAAGATATAATTAACATAAAACTCACCCATTTACAGCGTACAATTTAAGTTTTCACTGTTGTTTTGTTTCTGGAGATAGGGAAGGTGGGAATGGTCTTCCTGTTTCTGCTGTTTTCTGTTTCCAAGGCATCATATCTTTGGGTAGCATTTTCCTGTACGCAATCACTAGAGTATTTATGAATTTAGTGTATAACAGAAGTTAACATTTCAGTTCAGCAAGAAATGAATGTTTCTGTTTTGTTTCTGTTCTTTTGTTTTGTTTTGTTTTTTAGAGATGGGGTCCTCACTCTGTCACACAGCCTGGAGTGTAGTGGAATGATCAAGGTCACTGCAGCCTCAAATTCCTGGGCTAAGTGATCCTCATGCCTCAGCCTCTCAAGTAGCTAGGACTACAGGTATGTGGCACCATGCAGGCTATTTAAAAAAAAAAACGTTTTGTAGAGATGGAGTCTTGTTATGTTGCTCAGGATAGTCTCAAACTCCCAGTCTGAAATGATCCTCCTGCCTTGGCCTCTCAATGCACTGTGATTATAGGCTTGAACCACCAGCCCAGCCCCCATCGTAAAGTTTTAAGATTATTCACTTAGCTGTGTAGCTATCACCACAACCTAATTTTAGAACATTTTGGGAGTCCTAGCCAGAAAAATCAGGCAAGAGAAAAAACAAATGGTGTCAAAATACGAAAAGAAGAAGTCAAACTATCTTTCTTCATGGACGATACGGTTCTATACCTAGAAAACCCTAAAGACTCCACCAAAGGGTTCCTTGAACTAATAGACAACTTCAGTAAAGTTTCAGGATGCAAAACCAATGTCAAAATCAGTAGCATTTCTATACACCAATAATATTCAAGCTGAGAGCCAAATCAAGAACTCATCCCATCTACAATAGCCACCAGAAAAATAGAATACCTAGGAATATATATCTATAACTAAGAAGATGAAAGATCTCTGCAAGAAAAACTACAAAACACTACTGAAAGACATCATAAATAGTACAAACAAACTGAAAAGCAATCCATGCTCATGGATTGGAAGAATCAAAATTGTGAAAATGGCCATGCTGTTCAAAGCAATCTATAGATTCAACACTATTCCTACCAAACTGAAAAATATTATTTTTTTCACAGTATTAAAAAACAACTATTCTAAAATTAATATGAAACCAAAAATGTGCTTGAATAGCCAAAGCAATCCTTAGCAAAACAACAAAGCCAGATGCATCACATTATCCGACTTCAAACTATACTTTAAGGCTACAGCAACCAAAACAGCATGATACTGGTACCAAAACAGACACATAGACCAGTGAAACAGAATAGAGAATCAGGAAATAAGGTCACACACCTACAGCGATTTGATCTTCAACAAAGTCACCAAAAATAAGGAATGGCAAAAGGAATCCCTATTCAATAAATGGTGGTAGGATAGCTGACTAGTCATACGAAGAAGGATGAAATTGGAACCCTACATTTTATCATATATAAAAATTAACTCAAAATGAGTGATAAAATATTTAAATGTAAGACTTCAAACTAGAGGAATCCTAGAAGAAAACCTAGGAAACACCATCATGAACACTGGGCTTGGGAAATAATTTATGACTAAGTTCTCAAAAGCAAATGCCACAAAACCAAAAATTGATACGTGAGACTTAATTAAACTAAAGAGCTTCTGCAGAGCAAAAGAAACTATCAACAGAGTAAACATAATGTACAGAATGGGAGAAAATATTCACAAAGTAGTCATCCAACAAAGGTCTGATACCCAGAATCTATAAGAAACTTAAATAATTAAACAAGCAAAAAACAAAACCCTGTTAAATAGTGGGCAAAGGATGTGAACACTTCTCAAAAGAAGACATACATGCAGCCAACAAACATATGAGAAAATACTCAACATCATGAATTAATGCAGGAACAGAAGGTCAGATACTGCATGTTCTCTCTTATAAGTGAGAGTTAAACATTGGGTACTCATGGACATAAAGATGGCAACAATAGACACTAGGGACTACTAGATGGGAAGGGAAAGAGGAGGACAAAGTTTGAAAACCTAACTATTGGGTATTATGCTTGCTAGCTGGGTAACAGAAATACTCATATTCCAAACCTCAGCATCACACAATATACCTATGTGACAAACCCGCACATGTATCCCCTAAATCTAAAATAAAAGTTGAAATTACATTTTAAATTTTTTAAAAATTTAGTGTTTATTTAAACAAGAGAATAAATATTTAGAAACTTTTCATCCCTTGTAAAAGAAATCCTATACCAAGAGCCTTAAACAATCAATTCCCATCTCCTCTTGCCACTCCCACCCTCACTCCTAGACAAACCTTTATTGACTTTGGGTCTCTGTGGATTTGCTTATACTGAATTTCAAATAAATGGGACAACAAAATATGTGGCTTTTGTGATTTGATCCTTTTACTTAGTAAAATGCTTTCAAGGGTCAGTTATGCGGTAGCATGTGTCAGTATCCATTTCTTTTTATTTCCAAATTATGTACAAAGTATAGATAATCTAAATTTTATTTATGTATAAATCAGTTGATTAACATTTGAATTGTTTCCAGTTTTTGACTATTAGGAAATATTGCTGTAAACATTGTTTATAGCTTTTTGTAAGAATCTATGTTTTCATTTAATCACCTGGGAGTAAACTCTCTGAGTCATATGGGTGACTTTATGTATAACATTTTCAGGAATGACTAAACAGTTTGTCAAAGCAGCTGCACAATTTTGCATTTCCACCAGCAATGTATGAAGGTTCTGATTTCTCCACATCTTGTCCAATACTTGTAATTGTATTTTTAATGATCACCATTCACTGAGGATAAGGCAATATCCCTTTGTGGCTTTGATTTGCATATTCCTATGACTAACGATTTTGAGCATCTTTTCATAATACTTATTGGCCATTTGTATATATTATTTGGAGAAGTGTCTAAAGTCCTTTGTCCATTTAAAAAAATTGTATTGTTGGGCCAGGTGCCGTGGCTCACGCCTGTAATCCCAGCACTTTGGGAAAGAGGTGGGTGGATCACCTGAGGTCAGGGATTCAAGACCAGCCTGGTCAACATGGTGAAACCCTATCTCTACTAAAAATACAAAAAATTAGCTGGGTGTGGTGGTGTGCACCTGTAATCCCAGCTACTTGGGAGGCTGAGGCAGTAGAATCGCTTGAACCTGGGAGGTGGAGGTTACAGTGAGCCAAGATTGCGCCATTGCACTCCAGCCTGGGCGACAAGAACAAGACTCTGTCGCAAAAAATAATAATAATAATAATTTGTGTTGTCCTATTATGAAATTGTAGAAATTTCTTATATATTAAATTTGTTATTTTCCAGTTGTTTTGATGATAACCATGCCAGCTGATATGAAATGGTATTTCATTGTGGTTTTTTGGCATTTCTCTAATGACTAATGATGTTGACCATCTTTTCACCGGTTTATTGACCATTTATGTATCTTTGGAGAAATGCCTATTCAAATCTTTTGCCAATCCTTGGATTGGATTGTTTATTTGTTGTTAAGTTGTTGTTCTTTATATATTCTGGATAATAAGCTATTACGAGATATATGGTTTGCAAAAATTTTCTCTCATTCTGTTTGTTGTCTTCTCACTTTCTTGATAATTTCCTTTGAGACACAAAATTTCTAATTTTGATGAAGTCTAACTTATGTTTTTCTTTTGTTGCTTATTTTTACTGTCATACCTAAGAATCAATTGTCAATTCCAAATTCATGAAGGTTTACCTCCATGTTTAGGTTTTCATTCATTTTAAATTAATTTTTGTATATAATGTTGAGTAGAATTTCATTCAAATAACTTCAAATGACTTCATTGTTTTGAATGCAGACATTCAGTTGCTTCAGTATCACCTGTTGAAGAGACAATTCTTTCCCAATGGAAAGAAATCTCCACCCTTGTCAAATTCAGTTGGTAATACATGCATGGATTTATTTTTGGACTCTCAGTTCTATTCCATTTGTCTATATTTCTATATTTATATGCATATGTCAATAGTGAACTGTTTTAATTATTGTGTGTATGTACCACTTGCATTGTAATATGGACCATTTACATTCCATGTTAATTTGAGAATAAATTTTTCTATTTCTGTACAAAAAGGCTGCTGAAATTTTGATAGGAATTGCATTTAATCTGTAGATTCCTTTGAGTAGTATTGAAATCTTAACAACATTAAGTTTTTCAGTTGATGAACATAGGTTATCTTTCCATTTATTCCTTTCACAATATTTTGCAGTTTTCAGTGTACAAGTCTTTCACCTCCTTGCTTCAATTTATTGTTAGGTGTTGTATTCTTTTAAATGCTATTGTAAATGAATTGCTTTCTTAATTTACTTTTCAGGTTTTTCATGGATGGTGTATAGAAACAACTGATTTTTGTGTGTTGATCTTACATTTTGTGACTTTGAGGGATTTATTTATTAGCTCTTGTAATTTCTGTGGATTCTTTTGGGATTTCCCCTATATAGGGTCAGTTCTGTGAATAGACACAATTTTACTTTTTTTTTTCCAATTTGAACGCCTTTTACTTTTTGTCTAATTGCTCTGGCTAAAACTTCCAATACAATGTTCAATAGCAGTGTTGAAAACAGACATCCTTGTCTTGTTCTAGATTTTAAGGGGGAAAGTCTTTAGGTCTCTCAACATTGAGTATGTTAACTGTAGATTTTTCATAAGTGCCTCTTTATCATGTCAAGAAACTTACCTTTTAATACTGGTAAGGTTATAATTTTTTGCTTTCAACCATCCTATATTTTAAAGAACTTAGGAGAGGAAAAATTGTCTACACAGATAGTTACCATTTCTGTGGTTCTTTCATTCTTAAAGTTATCACTTTCCCTCTAGTATCACATTTCTTCTCTCTCAAGATACTCCTTTACCATTTTTTTTGGAGCAGATATACTGTTAGCAAATTATCTTAGTCCTCCGGTATCTGAGAATGTGCTTATCTCACCTTTATTCTTACATATTGTTTTCTCTGAATATTGATAGTTCTTTTACTTTAAAAATATCATCCCAGTACCCGTGGACTCCATGGTTTCTAATGAGAAGTCCATTGTCATTTAAATCATTGTCTCTTATAAATCATATGTCATTTATTTCTGGCTTTAAGATTTCTTTGTTGTTAATTTTCAGAAATTTGATTGTGATATTTCTGGGCATGGATTTATTTGCGTTTATTTTAGTTGAGGTTAGCTGAGCTTCTTGAATCTGCAAGTTTATGTACTTAACCAAATTCAGTTACGTTTTCAGCCATGATTTCTTTGCTTTTTCCCCTACATTTTGTTTTCTTTTTTCTTCTGGCACTATAACCAAACACATATTACCCCAGTTGCTGTTGTCTGACAGATCCATGAACTTCTGTTTAATTTTTTCAATTATTTTTCTTTTTATTGTTCTGAGTGGATAATTTCTACTAAACTATCTTCAATTCACTGACTGTCTGTCTTCTTTACTCTGCTATTGGATCTTTCCAGGAAATTTTTGTTTTAGTTTTTGTACCCCAGCCTTGAGGGACCTTACCTGTGGTAATAGATCTCCACTGAATTGGTCAAGCCAGTTTCTCCAGAGGAACTGCTCGTAAAAAGGTACACCTCAATCTTTCTATTTTTTCTTGAGACGGAGTCTCGCTCTATCTCCCAGGCTGGAGTGCAGTGGTGATCACGGCTCACTGCAAGCTCCGCCTCCTGGGTTCACATCATTCTCCTGCCTCAGCCTCCCGAGTAGCTGGGACTACAGGCGCCCGCCACCACGCCTGGCTAATTTTTTATATTTTTGGTAGAGACGGGGTTTCACCATGTTAGCCAGGATGGTCTCGATCTCCTGACCTCATGATCTGCCTGCCTCAGCCTCCCAAAGTGCTGGGATTACAGGCGTAAGCCACCGCGTCTGGCCTCACCTTTACTTCTTGAAGCTTGACTATAATAGTTTCTTTAAATTTTTTTCAGTTAATTCTAACATCTGGATCATGACAGGATTGGCATCTGTTGATTCCTGCTTCTACTTATGCTGACTAGTTTTGGATCGCATTTTGGATACTTAATATACTGTGTTATGAGACTCTGGGTCTTATATAATTCTTATGGAGATTATTGAAAAGAGAGAGAGAGAGATGTTCATAGACTTGGAGATTTAAGCTAAAAGTACCAAACCACTTTCTGTAAGCAATGGTTCTAAGTGGGTTCAATTTTCAGAGTTTGCAGTGTTGTTTGGCTGTCTCCCATGTGTTGCCATTCAGAAATCACAGTCTGAGACCTTGGGGATGGCCTACCTATCAGTTCTCAGAGTCTTTCGTTAGGCTTATATTCATGCTTACGTAGCTCGTAGGGGAGACCCACAATTCAGACACAACTTTATGGAATTGCTTTCTTGAATTTTCTCCTCTTTACAGTCTTTGTGACACTTTTTGGTTCTGAAAGGCCCTGTTTCTGCTCTTCTGTCTAGAAGGATAGGGCTTTAGTTTTCCCTCTCTGCTGTGAACATTCCACAACTGTGTCTGCCACTGAAGCTAAGTAGCAGGGTATATAGAGAAAGAATTGGGATGTTCCCTCACATTCTTAGGACCACCGCCTCTCTTGTCAGAGGGAAGGGTTGCATTCCCGCAGTTTTAAATGCCTGCCTAGCTACCACTGTTATTGTTATCACCGCTGTGACAGTACTGCCATAGATTTTCTTGGGTCTGGGATGGAAAAAACAAAAAGCAAAACAGTCAAATTTTTATACTTTCCCCAGGAACTGACCCCAGGGACTCCTTTTCCTGCCTGAGACTAGAAATTGAGGTCTTCTTTTACAGTTTTCTGCCTACACTCAGTCCAGAATTTTGAACTTTGTGATACTTTTCATTCCACTGTGGGAGATACCAGAGGCAAAAAACAAGAAACTCCCTCTTAAATTGCTCTTACTTTGAGTACTCATTTCCTTATTTCATTCTACCTGATACCATTTAACATTTCAGAGTCTTCAGAGAGCTGCTCAATATATCTGCTTTAGTCATTCGTTGTACTCAACAAGAGAGACAAGGTGACATATGCTTACTTTTATCTGAACTGGAGCCAGAATCTTAAATATATATTGAAAAGATTATATTAGATAATTTTTTATTTATGTCTATCTTATTTACTCCCCCCCCTTCCCATATATTGTTAGGCTTAAATGTCCTAAAGCATTCTAGGCAAATAGCACAAATCCCTTTTTTATAAAGCCCCTCTAAGTATATTCCAGAACCTCAGTTAGTATCTAGCCTCATTACTTCTTTATATTATTCCATTAAATTTTAAGTCAAATTTCTTTAGTTTTAACTATGGTGTATTATATCATTTTCCAAATAAAATGTTGCTTGTACATATCTAGAGGGATTAGAAATTTTAATAACTCTATTTAAATAAAAATTATTGTGTGTATATATACACATTTTAAAATAATTACACAATGAAGGGAAAGAAAGCAAAATTTTAATAACTATTCCTCTCATTAGAGGAGCAGAACAAATTTTTACCTCTTGGATGCATGTTTACAGTTTGCTGAATACGCACTTCAAAATAACGTACATATATAGAATGTAATTTTTAGAGGAACTCTTACTTCTGATTGACCTGATATATACCCTAAAAGGTTTTTATCTCTGTTCTTATGGTCATCATGTTAGAGAAGGTAGTTATGCAAACATAAGCAGGGTAGGAGAAGGGCTCCCCCAACAAGGAATGTCAGGCAACTATCAGGTGATAATCAGTCCGTTGTTAAACTGTCGCTTTAAAATCATAGTTGGTTGCAGCCAGAGAAAGGCAATCTCTAATAGCTAGAAAACACCTGAAGCTGGTGATCAGTAGCTTCCCAATAAGATCTCAGGAGTTGAGCAAGTGGGCTCAAGCATGTGCACTAAGAGGTAAAATGGTGGAGTTTAACTGGTACATGATCTACCTCTAGGAAAGCTTGACTGATAAGGAAGAAATGTTTCAA